>NC_138663.1:51702074-52302074 GCF_964273445.1 Streptopelia decaocto | reverse complement strand
TAAAAAGTTTCCTGTTCATCACATTTGGGATATGAGGGTTCTTAATGGCAGCTCTGCTTTTATTGAGTCACTGTGGTGTGGCATGTGATTTGGAAACAGCTAGAGAGATAAATATAAGTATTTGGAAAGCTCTCTGAAAGACGGAGACACTTTACCAGAAACGTGGGATCCAGTCGTCCTGTGATTAGACCTAGTGAAAACGTCTTTTGTGGTAAGTAGCAGAAGGTAGGGGGATAACCAGTGTTTTTCAGTTTGGATAACCTGCACTCCAAAATTTATTTTTATTATAGTTTTGGTCAAATTAATTTTAAAAGAAATGCTTTGAAAACCAGTAAAAATAAACTTTTTTTTTGTTTTTTTCCTAAACTCTCATTACCCAGAAAAGAGTTAATTGCCAGTTTGGAATCTGTTAGTCAACTGTTTAATCATTACATGCATTTTTATGGCTGTGGGAGTACAGTCAGTTAAATGAACTAGACGAGAACCTTGTTTTAAGAGTAGCAATGAATAATAAAAAAATGCTTGTTTTTCAAGTACCTCTTTCCTAATATTTTTATTAGCTTGTTCAAGTACCATATGAACATGTTACAATCCTTCTAAGTGTCATGGTTCTTATTTGCTGTCACAAAATTGTACTTATCCCAGGAGTTCAAAGATCATGGGGCATATGCTAGGAACCGCAGGATTTGTTTTAAATCTGAAGTAAGGAAATACAGATTCCATTGGTTTTGCTTTCTTTTTCAGATTTGAACCATTTACTTAGACTTCAGCATTGCAGACTTGCTGTGCCTGTAGGCACTTATGCTAGTGTCACTCCTGAGAGTGCTCCAGTGTCGTGAATAAATATGTTAGGTTTTTATTAATCCCTGTAGATGTTCGTGTATGTTAGTGCAGTGCAGCCTGAAAACGGTCTCCCACTAGAGGAGTCTGCATTGCAGTGCTGTGAGCATGTTCTACAAGCATTTTTCCTTCCAAATATCACACTGCCCCAGTCTCATATTTGTAGGGCTCTGCTGGGGAAACCGAAGTACCTCAAAGGTTAGAAACTTGGAGACAGATGTGAGTCAGTGTCCCAACTGCTGAGCTACCGGCCCACGGGAGAAAGAGGAAAAGATGGCACCTCCTCAACGGATTGTGAATCGAGCCCTGCATTGTATTCAGCTAAACTAGTTTTCCTTTCAGACTGAATTTATGAATATTTTTGACAGATTATTTTTTTTTCTTCAGTGAATAAAATTTTTATGGATGTTTTTATCCATTCATTTTTATAAGATTATTTGACTAGTAGTTTTTCTTAAAGGACTGTTTGTAATACTCAGACACTCTACATTAGCCTTTTGTTGCTGATATTATGCTATGCTATGCTATGCTATGCTATGCTATGCTATGCTATGCTATGCTATGCTATGCTATGCTATGCTATGCTATATCATATTATTACCTTGTAATCTCTTGTAGTAGAAGGGATAGAAATTTACACTGAAATATTTACTGCATTCAAAATGTTAATGTATAAATAACTTGTATAAATTATGTATATTTTGGATGTTTAGAAGATATGCTTGCCATGACAAAAGCCTTCATAATTCATCAATACAATGTAAAAAAACATAGAATTTTTACTCACTTTTTCTTTTTTTTTTTTTTTTTTTTCAATGCAGGAAGAAGGTCATCTCTTGTGGACAGATGGATCTCCTTATCTTCTAAAGGCTGGTATCTCAACTTTGTCAATGATACCAGAAAATGAGACTGACTGCTATGCCCTTCAGAGAGATCCCACTGGTCCAGGCTATTTCTTCACAGGATTTTTCTGCTATATACAGCTACCATATATTTGTGAATATGAATGTAATTATCTTTCTTATCTCCAATTATGTTTATCTTTGAAGATAAAAATATAAAAAGTTTTTCATTCTTTTCAATTATTTTTTTTCATTCTTGGTGTTCTTTTTCAGTACCTCTGGTACCAGAAAACTTCACATTTAGTGTGCATGATGTCAAGACAACTGAAGCTGTATTTACATGGAGTGATATGGACATATGGCTTAAGTCAGGCTTTGCACTTATAATTAAATACTATTTTGATCAGTGGAAACCATACATTCTGAGCTTGCCTGTGAATACAACTCAAATAAAAGTTGTGCAGTTGTCTTCTGGCCTTTGCTATAGCTTTTTATTAGCAGCAAGGAACCAAGAAGGGGCACAGACTATCTTAAGTCCAATTCTGAAGGTAGAAACAAGTAAGTCCCAAAAAGAAATAGCAGTAATAACCAGATAATCATACATTTTTTTAATGTTTTTCCTTTAATTGCCCTATGCCATTTGCTGATATTGTCTGAAAATATAAATAACTCTGAACATGAATTCTGAATCCAGGAGAGACCAGTTGTTATGGTGGATTCCAATGTCTTAATTTTGCTTTTGTGCTAAAATGCTTTATTGGGATTGATGAGGAAAAGTTCAGCAGTTTCTGGTGGCCACAAGCAGAAAGCCAGCTACAGATTCTGTTTCTGTGAAGTATATTTTAGAAGCTTATTCTTACCGTTATTTTACTCACAGGATTCGTACTGATGTCCGTAGGGAAAGCTGGATGTCAGAGTAGCAGTAAGGTATTTTTTGGCCATGCTGATGAAATGCAGAAACCTACATTCTAATCTGAAGTAAAAGATTTGTGGGAATAAATAATGATATCCCTAGATATCTGCAGTAAAGATTAAGACAAGCTTCACGGTTTAAAAATACACTGTGTTTTGACCTACTGCATTATACAATAGGACATAAGAAAAATTCATGAGCTGATTAACTTGTGTTCTAGTAAAATCTAGCTGAATGAAGCCAAACGAAGCCGGCCAGTTGATACTGATGAAAGATACCTTTGCATCTAAAGGTGATCAAATGGACATGTCCTCAAGGGAAAATAAGCTCGTGGGCACAACTTTACATGCAGATTTTCTTCAGGTTCCTATTTCTGTGGTACTGGGAAAATATCCAGATTTGCAAAAGTTAAAGAAAAGATACTACCCTAGTATTTTAACCAATTCTGGCAAGGCAATCCAAATATGAGACAGAGGTCCATCTTTTTAAGGTCAGAACAAAATACAGGTTTTTCTTTAGGGGAAAGAACTATTCCTTTTCTTCAGCAAACACATTTTGTAGAGTGCAGCACTTCTTCCCCTGGGCTGCTTTAGTGCACTTGAAAGTCTTTCCATCGCTTGCGCATACCAGCTTCTCTGCTTCCTAATATGATGATTTCTTTTCTTTATGTAAGACCCTGTAATGCAACTTACCTCTATGATGGAGGGAAGATATTCCTGCTTTCTCCTATGATAAGCAAATGTGTTTTTCCTCAGAAATCAGCTTCTCAGCTGCAACATTGCTATCTACAGAAACCTGATTGTCCAGGCAACGAAAAATAGGATGATTCACTGATTATTAGACTGGTGACCGAATTGTTGGAAGAGATGTAGGAGACATAATGAAGAACTGTTTTGAAATGTTTGATAAAAATAGTGTGCATAGAACACTTATACTTTCTGAAATTCAGTAGACTTTGCCTATTAGTTCATTAGGGCCAGGTTTTAACCATCATGGGTAATTCATACCATTTATCTTTGATAATGTTTCTGATCTGACTGACATACAAGAGAGAGGACCTAAGTGAGGAGACTGAGTTCTTCATAAAGAACCGAGTGATTAGGAAAACCTCAGTTAGATAGTGAGAATATACCCCTGCGGATCAATGTTATAACAAATGTACAGCAAAGTTGATTTGTTTAATTCGCTCTAACATTATTTAGCATTTATGTCAGTGTGTACTTTTAGCTTTTCAGGCTGTATTTGGGAAAAATAAAAAAAAATTAGTTATTGGTAAAAGATATCAGAAGCTATTATCCTATTTCTATTCCTAATCTTAATCTATAGGACCGTTGCACTCCCAGAAGTTAGAGGCTACATATGTTTCATCTGCAGAAATACATTTGAAGTGGAAGCCTCCACAGCATTCATCCAGTGTTTATTTTCATTACTACCTCGTCAATATTTTGGATACCGAAACCAACATTTGGGAACAGTTGCCGGTTGAAAAAAGCAAGACTTCAATAGTAATAGGAAATGTAAAACCTTATCATCAGTATCATGTATATTTACAGAATGTAGCAGAAAAAGGAACTCTAAGCTGCCATGAGAAGCCTATATTAATCACAACAGGTGATGTATCCATTTTCTGGAGGCTTTATTTCACTAGAGAGAGTTTAAATTGAAAATACAAGGCACAAAAGTATTTTTAAGGCCATGTACAGATTGCTGTTTGTTGAGATGTACTGGGGGAAAGTCAGAGGGATTCTTTTCTATATTCTCTGTTGACTGATTCTAACCTTCAGAACCTTCTAAAAGGGTGAATTTACCTATCCCCTTATTTATTTACTCACTCACTTACTTACAGCACATTAATACGTGCTAGAGAAGCAACATCCTATTTGATAAATATTTATGGTTTGTATATTTAATTTCAGCAAAGTAGAAACATTACCATGATGTCTCAAATTATGTAGGTAAAGACAGATTAATTTGTTTTTCTGATCACAGATACTGTGACTCAGATTGTGTCATCTTTGTTAATCTGTATATATCCAATGGAACAGGGTATAATTGTAAAATAAGTTCCTATTTGTTTTGAAAAAACAGAAAGCAGAATCGGCCTGTAACAGGTAGTTGTCTGCAAACTATTTTAAGAAATAATTAAATGGATTAGCAGTTTTAAACAAATGAAATTTTTAGAAGAAAAAATAAACCAAAAGTCAACTTTGGGAAGTGCTTAGTAGTAAGTTTGGTCTGTGGTTCTATACTGACATATTTTTCTCTGATCAAGCTGTCAGTCCACCTACAGCCGTTTACATTCACCCAGAGGATGTACAAGAAGAGAGTGTCGTGCTCCACTGGAAGCTGCCACAAGAGGGTCAGGAATCCTTCATTCAGGTGAAGCCGACTGCAGACATCGGTGACACCATGAAGTTTTTAGTAAGCAATACAGAAGAATTTAAGATTGATCTCCTAATTCCTGGAATGGCTTATGAAATAGCAGTGGCAAGTGTAAATAATGGAAATATGAGTGAACTGAAGACCATTCAATGCACTTTAAGTAAGATATCTTTTAACTGTGGAGACTACAGATTAAAATACACACAACATCCGTCTCATTATCATTACTATCATCTAACAGATTTGGTAGAACAAGTCAATTTGCTTAGTAGCCAAAGATCAAAACTACAATGTGAAATGTACCGAACCAATCCTAATTGTTAACAGCAAAGCAGATGCTGGTAACTTCTAAAGAAGTGGAGCCTTGGGAAAAAACATTGGTAGTGCTGAATATTGTTTAACTGTGGGGAGGACCACAGTAAGGAATCCTGCTCCCACTGACAGAAGAAATGAACTGAATCACTGATTGCAGTGAAATAACAAAATATTGGAATGGTTGAAACAGGCTGTTTGTTTTTGGAGATGCATTAGTTGTTCTGTGAAGTGTGAGAGAGAAATTGCCCTGGTATTGGTGAGAGGGTGTTGGGAAAAATTTTTAAGAGTTAGAAGCAGTAGTAGCTGAAAGATAAAAGCTTTACATTGTTTATTGAAGGGTCTTTCCTGTTAGTCATAGTTTACCAAGATGTTGAAATGCTTTTGGCACACTGTGCAGTTTTTGCATATGTGAAAGGAATGGGCAGGATTCACATCTACATGTGGTATATAAAGGCTGCAGCTGTCAGGTTATAGATATGTGAAATGCTGCGTTGTCATTTTTTCTGGATGATTACAGTATTTTGGAGGGTAGCAGACTTAGTCTTTTTCAGAATTTTTTATATAGGATTAGATGTAATACCTCATTCAAGACACAGATGACACAAAATTCTAGATAGGATTTTTCACAGCTGTCAGATCCAGCTGTAAGAATATGAAATGCACCAATATTGCATCCATCAAATGTATCTCATTCTCCATGCTCGTCTCCCTGTCCAGATGTATCTTTCTGTATATTTTTTCAACTATCTTGACTTGCAATCTTGGTGCTGTTGTAGCTAAAAAGGTAATTCACTGATATCTTTGGAAAGCTAACTTGCTATGATTCCTAAATCATTTGTCAAATGCTCTTAGGATTCCAGTACTAAGCACCTAAAAAGATCTAGTTGTTACGGTTTCTGAGCGATGACGTGTTTTATGGTAGCTATTTGTTTGCACCGGGGAAGCATATTTCTCAGGGCAGTTGCTTCAGATTTATTGTGCGGTTTTCCCTGAATTTATTTTCGACAATTTTAACATGTGACAATTTTTTTTCTTCTTCTTTTAGAGCCAAAACCTGTTCAAATTGTAGTCCCTTACATGCTTTATAGCGATGCAGTGGTGTTATTTGTTCGCATGCCGGATATTGGAGTATTTGATGGCATATATGTTGCAAGTAAAGGAGGACCTAATGCGACATTCGTTTTAAAAAGTGATGGTAAAATAACAATTGAAAACCTTACTGCAGGAACAGAATATGATTTCTGTATCTCCACAAAAAGTGGAACAATGTTGAGCTCCTTTTACCATGTATCGGGTGTAAAAACATGTGAGTATTTCAAGTTTATTCCTATAAAATTGCACCATATTTAATTGATTTGTAAAGCCTTTTAACTTGATTTCAGTGCAGTAGAAAAGCAGGCTATTTAAAAATAATCTTGATATACGTGTGTAAGAAATTGATAATTATACTAACACTAGCTGACTTTTAAGCAAGACTGTAACTATCCCTTATAGTTTCTAAACCTTCTAAACTGTGTCATTTTTTGTTTTTTATATCAAGTCTATAAAAACGTCTAACAAGTATTTCTGGAATTTAGGCAGTATTAAATTTTTGTCCTTGTGGGAAAGAAACCACATTTATACTGTTTATTCTACTCAAGAAGATGAATATCCATGAAATTATTTCTCTATTTGAAATCAGTAATTTTATTCCTCCCAGTGCATCTTTGAGCAAATAATGACAGCATTGAAGTTCCCATTTTTCAAGATAATAACTTCAATAACAAAGACATTTTAAAAAGTATTATGGCAGGGGTACTCCTTCTAGCAAGGCTTTAAAAAAAGGTACTTAATATAGATTAAAAAATGTTTAAAAATACCAGCTAAAAGTCAGTGTTTTGATTTTCCTATTATTTATGATAGTTATACTTCCTATACTTCCTATACTTATCCTAGTTATACTTCCAGAAGCTTTTATTTTCATGCTTTATCATTTTTCTTTGAAATTCTTTTCTACTTTGTTTCTCTCAGAGTAGAAATGTTATAAAAGAAAAAAATAAGAAAGGATAAAAAAAAGCAAGGAAGAAAGAAGTTGACAATGAGGACAAGACAGGAAAATTCTTCCCCAAATAGTGAAAACTTTGAAAGCTGCTTTTTCTTTAAATAAGGTTTTAATAAGAACTTGGGTTTTGATTTTATGAAAGCATTTCCTAAATTTACTGTGAAAGTACCTTAGAAAACTTAGTTTTGGTCTGTCTCTTCTGAGGATCAAAAGCTTGGAAGAAAAAAAGAACCCCATACCCACTAACCCCTCACCTGTATACAGTTTTTATTAGAAAAAGTGTAAATTTTGGTCTGTTCCAGCCAGAAACAACTGTAGTGGGGATGAAAGAGATGCAGAGAAGAATAGAAGGTCCTCTATAATATGATATGCATTTTGTCATACAGGGTTATACTAAGTAGGCAGAAAGTGTATTTGTCTTGCCTGGTCTCCCCAGTTTTGCTGAGCTGTTTGACAAAACTCAGGTACATTTGGAACCCTATGATGATGGTATTGGAGGGATTAGCTTCATTCTGGAAGATTTTTTTCTTCCTAGAAGTGCCAGCTCTGTCCTCAGGGAGAAATATATGTTCAGTCCCATGTGATTTTAAGATAAGCAAGAAAGCAATTTTCTTTGAATAGCGGCAATATTATCTATTTGTTCTTTCTCCATTTTCCTATTTTGGAATGTCCATGTGTTTGCACGCACCTGAGATGAGATTTTGCCCTCTATTTGTTTTACTGATTGTATTCACATTTATGTCTCCACAGGAGATATAAAAAGTGTTGGACTGAACAGTAATGTCTTTTATGTTCTTCTGTAGGTCTGGCAGCTCCACTCAATGTACGAGAAGGTGACATTACAGACACTTCAATACAGATTGCTTGGGACCGTGCTGATGGAGATTTTCATCAATACGAAGTCACATGTATAAATTGTGCAAATGCTTTCAGGGTATGCTTTTTAAAAGACCACTTGTGTGTAGGCAATGCAGGAATCAGAGGTTAAATTAAAAGCTATGTCTCGTATTAGAATAGATGGAGGTACAATTTACATAATATAACTGAATTTTGCAAGCAATTCTGTGAAAGCTGTATTCGGTTTTCTAGGTCCAGAAGGTCAAGCAAGAGACAGCAACATTTTCCAACCTTACTCCTGGTAAGCTGTACAACTTTACAATTCGAACAGAAAAGGAAGGTTTCAGAGACAGCATTTCTGTGACAAAGGAGATAGAGACAGGTGAGACCACAGTCTTGTCAAATTCAGCATTTGCTTTGCTCCATTTATATGTCTTGCTTTAATCTACAGTTTCTTTTTTTTTGTCTCAAATAGAGGAAAGTAATTCAACAATCTTCACCATTTTCTCCTTATTCTCTGTCATTGTTATTTTTCTTATTCTTTAACTGCTTGTGTACTTTAAAAATGTGAATTTGACTATGGTTACAGCGTACAATGAACTACCAAAGTTAACTTCATAACTACTCAAGCAGCTGTACAATCCAGTAACTGACCCTTGCACACTGTCTGGCTACCAACATTACAGAAAATCTTTTTTTCTTAGACTTCTCTTTAATGTTTGGTTCCTCATTCCAGTGCTAAGTTTGAACACACTTAGATGTTCAGAACTAAATTGGTTTTATGATGTTCTCTCACTGGCCAGCATGCCAGCAAGAAAAGTAACAGCCATTATATACAATATCTTATCACTACTTGGAGCAGTCCTGAAAAGCCAATTGGTTACACATTTGCATATCGCATTACATAATCCTTTTAGTGTATAATGAGCAACATTAAGCTAAAGGACACTTTATTCAACAGTCTTGAGATACGTGTTAAAGCAAGACTCAAATAATTGTGTGGGCTTCAAAAGGTCTAAAGCTGCAAAGTCAGTGTTTGTATTTTGTGATTAAGTGTTTCGCAAGCGAGTCTTATCTTTATTATATGAGCAGACCAACCTAAAACTGAAAGGATTTACATATCTTTAGGTTAGCAGTTGCAGACAGGATTCTTTCTTTTAACTGATCACAACATGACTGAATGTGTGAGTGCTAGTGAGATCCAGCCAGGTGAGCTGGTGGGTGGGTGAAGTGGCCTGGGAACAAGGGGTTGAGTGGGCCAGCTCTGGGTGTGATAGCATCTGTGTATCTCTAAGGGCAAGAGCACAAGGGTGTCCCCTTTTTGGACCTGGGAAGCCCCCTTGTACACATGTATATAAGTATTCTCACTAGTGGACCTCTGTTCTCTCAGCCAGAAAGGGAAACAGGACAGGAGTCTTGGTGCTGTCTGTGTTCCTGTGAGCCCTCTGAGTTCTGTTTGTTATCTGTGTGGCTGGCCACATGTATATAGAGTTTTTATTCCATTCTGATGACATGAGCCCTATCATAAAGTAATGTATTTAAAATGTATTTTTAAAGTAACATTTTTTTTTTTTTTTAATTGTCACACAGTACCAAGCTCTGTGGAATATCTGAACTATAGCAGAGACTCTGAATCAATAACTGTTACCTGGCCAACAGCCCAAAATATGTTTGATGGATACATTATTTCAATAAACAGTAAAGTCTTCAATGATGAGAAAATGTTACCTTCTAGTGCAAGGTATGAAGACTACATTTAAAAATAACTGACATGAAGTCAAACCAGATGTTTCACTGTATATTTAAAATAAGTAGCAGTGTAACTCATATGTGGTATGCATTTGAAGTTTTAATTGATGTACATTACGCACATGAAAAAAGATTAAGAGTTACATTGTTTAACAAAATACAAATCTCATAAGATGTGTTTGTGCAAAGAGGAGCAAACAAAACACTGTACTGGATTGAGCACCAGTAGAACCTGTGTGTCGTTCTGGATATTTAATAATTTAAGACTTTCTGTTACAGTACTTGAACTTGCTGTGAACCATAGTGTGACACATTCTATTTAAGATTTTATCATACTAAAATCATTTTTCACTGACAGCATATACATATGTATACACACATCATGTATAAATAATACCCATAATACATATTATGGGTATTAACATATGAATATACACGCAATTTAAAAATCCTAAAGAAAACAATCTCTTTCTTTAATCTTTGTAGAATGCACAAATTTGAGAGTCTTCTGCCGGGCACTGATTTCCTAATCAGTATTGTGACAATCAATGGATTAAAAAGAAGTCGCCCCACCATCCTCAAGATTAGGACCTGTAGGTTCATGGTTTATTAGTAACTTTTCATGACTTCAGATAATTAGAGTTGTTACATTTTAAGGTGGTGTCTAAGAAAAGCTATTCCTTCTCAAATCAATGTTTCTTAATAATGGCCGAATTAATATATATGTCTTTTCAATCTAAACATCCTTGAAAGTTACCAAGTAAATAAAAGCTATTAAAACACAAACAAGTTTCCTCTGTAGTTAATGGGATTCTGCCAGTAGCTGCAACAGCAGTAATATTAGCACGATAGAACTTTTTCATAAAAACGTATAAACAGTGATTTTATTTCTGATTTTATTGCTAATATGTAGAGGTGAATTTGATTGATTTTACATTCTTCTTAAGTCCAAAATGAAATCTGTTTCTACACTGAAGTCTAAAATAATGAAATACAGCAGTGTCTTCTGTAGATGTTAATTTTCCTCAAATTAATACAGATTATTTTGATAATAAATTTTGCACCCACTCCTATCTTTACCACAGATCCTGATCCACCATCAGATTTACAGGTGTTTGGGCAAGAGGAAAATACAGTCTATTTTTCCTGGAAACTACCAAGAGGAGGATATGATATGTTTCAGGTGAGATAAGAATGGGAAGAAACCAGTGCAATCCTTTATATCATTTTTTTTTTAATTTATCAATGAAATTATCATCCTGTATGTACTTATATTTGTACTTATAACCCACACAAGTATGGGAGGGAAATACTGCTATGGGAGAAGATCAGCTAAATACATGCTTCATAGTACACAAGATTTTTTTTTAAGTGTTATAAAATTAGACTTTTAAAAGTTTTCAAAAACTCATTTTTCATCTAGTATGCAATAATAAAGATTGACCTGTAGGTCAATGGCTGAATGGAACTGCAATGTAATATTTTTTTCTTAGTTTTTTCAAATTTGTAATACAAATTAATTTAATTAAAAGGCAAAAAAACCCCCATCCTAGATAGAAGGATCTAACTTTTTGTTTAGAAATTCCCAGAATAAAACTTTTTTTTTTTTTTAATGTAGCAATATAAAAGTCAGAACTGCAAACATTAGATAACTCCCATATCTTGGGCACTAAGCAATTTAGGGATTTCCTGAGTGATAGATTGAAACTGGACATACAGAAGAAAAAGAGTGACTGTTTTCTGGTGTGGAAACATTCTTGACCACAGAAACAAAAGATTTAGTTACTATTTCTCATATGGGTGTCCCTATATTGGGTTCTCCCTTTGTACTTTGGTCAGCTACTTGCCTCCCCAACGCCCAGATAAGCTTATTGTATGTTTAAATTATTGTTTTCATTACTTGTTATACCATTGTCGAGTCACTCGTCAGTATCTTTTGGCCTGCTGGCCCGTCTTTCTGCTTCTTCCTGCTTCCCTGTGTTTCTTAATTTAGCTTGCATGAATTAGGTAAATTCATAGTTTTTATTTTTCTTGTTTTGACATGATGTCCAGTTTTTAAGGATATATTTTGTTAAAGTAACTCTCTTTACTGTTCAAATGGTTTTGCTATTTCTACATTCCCTCTACAAACTTTTTGAGTGGTGTTTTATGTATTAAAGTTGCATTTCAGTGTTTTTCATACCATAAAGCTTTTGGGTGCTGCTCATGATTTCTTTCAATTTGCTTGATAATTTTTAAGTATTTCTCCTGTTCTAATTAAATGTCACTGTGCTGGACTTTTCATGCTTACAAAGAAGCTGAGTCCTAATACTTCAGGGTTGGTATTACAGAGTGGCTCTTCACCATTTGTGGTTCAAATAATATTCTTTGCAACATTTGGCACAAAATCCAGAGTTATTTCTATTCGTTCAGTTCTCTGCTCAGAAACAATCTGCTGTCACATCTAAATACTTTGTGGATCCTGTTTCACTATGACATTCAACCATTCTCTCCTTTGTATCCTGTCTTTTTCAGTCTGCTTTGTATTATCCCTTGCATTTTGCAGTCACTGTATGAACACGGTCATGCAGTCAATAAAATGGTGGCAGTAATCTGTTCTTTAAACATGTCATTTGAATCAATAAAGATTTCAAGGTACGGTCCTGTATGGTGGACTTACTTCACTATGATATTCTTTAGTATGTAGCACTACCATATGAAAAAGTACTTTGCTTGAATGGCCTTGCACTGTTTATACCTCAATATTACTGCATCCGATGACATCCCCATGACTTCAATTATATCCTTACCTAAAACTAGAAATCTGTGTATTAGTATAGTTTCTTGACATTTCTTGCTCCTTCATTAGTGTAAAACTTCATTGATCTGAATAAATGAGAGTAGCCAGTTCACCTTGCACAGCACAATTTGCTGATGTAGCCTGGAGTATTTTTATAAATTTCAAAATTAAATAAGATCTCATGTTCATGTTTTGAATCAATTCAAATCTACTTTTGTATGTGGTCAGGTTATTTTTACCATCCTGTGGAAAGTAACTGTCATCTGTAATATTGATCTTTATGGCACAGTATTATTGTTCAGCATCTCAGAGCAAGCAGGCACATTAGACAGTGCTTTGTCTGAATAAATGAGCTTATCTTTAAATCTTTAATGAGAAAGGCTTCAGTAGACTGGTTGCTTAGTAAGGTGCACCTGCATAAAAGGGATCATTTTACTAATCATTTAAAATTAATTATCCCAGCTCACCAACTTTCTATGCAATATATTGTAGTTTGTAGAGCAAAGAGTGCACAAAAGGTATTTTCCTAACTTGTTTATACTAGAGGTAAATCTTTAATCTATAGCTTTGCTTCTAGCGTTTTGCAGTGCTGTAATTCTAATAAGGTGATGACAGCCTCCAAGATTTAGTGTGTATTAACAGGTACTGTGCTGGTAAAATATACAGAGGGCAACTGGATCATTCTCACCCAAATGAATAGCAGCTGAACCAAAGTGCTTTCAGGTCACTACCATGTGTTGAATATACCTTTTTTGTTGGAGGAAACAACAGGAGGCAGGACAGGACACACTGATATCAGCAGCTGCAAACCTTCTCAATCTCTTAGTACTAACTGAGGAACCCATGTGCATATGCTGGAGATGCTTCTCCAGAGCATCCTCTGCAGGGCAGACACAACATGCATCTTGCCTGTCACTAATGCAGACACGAAACAAGCTGCAGTTGCAGCTTTCTGTGTCCACAGAAAGGACTATCTCAGGAAATGTTTTTCTCACCTTAGAGTTGTCTGGGAGATCAGAAGGAATCCTCACAGCTTCTAGGATTTAAGTGCCCGAATTTCAATTACTTGGTATCTCCAGCACTTTTATTCTCTGCAGTGGCTCTACACAAGTGAGTTTTCAAGGTTAGCAAGGAGTGGAGTTGAGTGGCTTATGCCTTGGGGCTCTTTTCAGAATCTCACCTCTGGGTGTTTGTTGGTTTGTTTTGTCTGATTATTTTTTTTCCTTTGCCAGAAATGGACAGAGATTTCAGAAGTGTCTCCATTTTAGAATTAAAAAAAAAACAACCTCACACTGTTGATTAATCCTTAGGCTCGTCTTCTACCCCTCGGCTATTCTCATTCTGTCTTGTAGTTAATTGTATGGCTCATCAGTACAGTTGTGTGACTGAGCAGTCGGAGTACATTTCATTATCTTTCTTCCAAGAGCAAGAACGTGTCACCTGTAAGGCATGACTTAACTTTGCTTCCTTCATCTACTTTTAAAGATTAAAGTCACTGCTTTCACCACTGGGCTATTAAGGAATCTTAAAGTAAGTAGTGGATCAATCTTGTAGAACATAATATAAAGCTTAAGCTATACCCCTGACATTTCTTTTTTTCTTTAAAATATGGAAAACATCAGAAATATTTTTATATAAACAGGTAGTTTGAATCTCTCAACATTACTTTTATGATGTGAAATAGTCTGATATAAGAAATTATTTTTCTTCCATAGCTTTCATATTATCTCGTGAATAATGAAAAGCTGCTTACCAGAACAGTTTACGACAGCAGAGCTGTAGTGAAAAATCTGGCCCCTGGGACAGAATACTTTTTTCAGTTGAGGACAGTTAAAGGCTTGGATTCCTCTGTGGCTGTGGAGAAAAAAGTCATCACAAGTAAGGAAACGCCTTATGACTTGTCTTTTTTTTTTCTTTTTGAAAAACAGTGAATGTTCTGAGATATTTATATCGTTGTATGTATGTGACTCAAAAGGTTCACATGGTTCAAAGTGAAATTTTAACTTTGGGTGGCAAGTTCCGCTTCCTCTTGTGAGAGCTGTTTGAACAGGAGCCTTGTACATAACTTGCTGGATTGAAGCTGAGGAATCTATAGACATAGTTGCAGATATCTGTTTGAAATTAAAAAAAAAAAAAGGTGAACTCACAAAATTCTTGAATGTTTGACAGAATAGGATCTTGCCAGAATAGCATCCTATACTTTAAGAATTACCTTGCATTTTGTTTACAATTGTTTCTGCATCTCATAAATTCTTGCAAGCCCATGGTCCAGGATTGGAGGATTGCTCCTGTACAAGGCCACAGAATGCTTTAAAGAGTAAGAGGCATTATGCTTCAACCAGGTTAACAAGGTCCAGAAAATTACTCTGTATCCTGCACTCATTTTTTGTCTCTGAGCAAACATGGATTTTCCAATGTTCCTGTGATAAAGCATAAGAGGGGAGTTCGTTAGTGGCAGAGATTTGAGGGAATGGATTTATATTGGATTCCAGACTGCCAAAGCAGATAAAGAACAGCCAAATGTAATCAGAAAATAAATCACTTCCCAGATTTCTACACATGCATGTCATGGATCACCTGCCTTCCCATCACTTCCCATTAACAGTCAAGGAGTCTCTGCACTTAAATATTCAAAGATTAGCAAATCACTGCATAACACCCAGATCTAGTCCTGCAGATTCTTGTTAATGAAAAATGCAACAGAATAGTCATCATCATCCTCATCATCATCATCATCATTATCATCCTCATCATCATCATCATCATGGACCTGAAGTTGCTCTTTATTCTCAAGTAAATGTTTTCAAGCGTATTGTGAATGAGTCCAGTATGTGGTTAGATTATGGAGAGTTTATTCTTTTTACTGGCAAACATTTAGGATTTTTTACATGCTGAATAATCCAGCCCTTAATGGGATTATGCTCACTGGTATTTTTCAGAAAGCTTCAAGAAAGATAAATCAATCATCTGGAAGATTCACTTTTTTAGGAGGAATGGAAACATCTTCCTTTTCTCTCTGTGGCTATGCTGCACAGATTAATGGAAGTGCTATTTGTAAATAATTAGCTGTGATTTTAGGAATTTTAATATATCAAAAAAAGATATTTAAAATGTAAAAAAGGGTTAATCACTGAGACAATGCAATTTACTGTATACCTAGGTGACTAGATGGACATTTTTCCAAGATTATATTGTCTATGATGTATTTTAGAAAAATTTTAAGTAAGTAAAATATCAATTTATGTTTACAAAGTGTTCCATTCTCATTCCGTTTCACCAGTGAGCAATGTTACTGTTCTTTCAGAAGATCTGATAAGTCTGAAATTTTCTTTGTAATACATAGTACACATAAGAGGTACATCCCCAGGTTTTACCCTGTGCAGCATAATGGTACTGCTTACTATAGTATTTTTTTAGAAGTATTTCTTAAATTTGTATGAATATTTCATGATTCTGTGAGGCCTCAATTAATTTAAATAAAACCTACTTATTTTTAAAGAGTGTACTTTTCTTATACTTTAAGGACTATGCATTAATTTTTTCTTTATCAATCTGAATAATTTTTACTGTAGAACCTGCTGGAATATGTGGTCTGGCATTAAAAATGGTAAATACTTCCTCTGCAACTTTAGTGTGGAATCCAACCAAGACTAACTTCACCTCTTACGAAGCATCTTTATCAAACAACACCTTTATAAAGAAGTTCAGGATTCCAGGAGCACTGACTGACTACAGCATTACAGACCTGACTGCTGGGGGCATTTATAATTTCACACTGCAAAGACTTAGAGGAAATATTGAAGGAGCTTCTGCTTTCATTGAAATTGTAACAGGTCTGTATGGTTTCTTGCTTTCTCTCTTCACCGGTGGATGGTAGCTGTCAATAATAGCACACATTTAACTTTGTACATCTCACGTTGTAGAATAACACTGGAATTTCAAGAGATCTTGCATGTTATATCTAGCTGTGGCTGTGGACATATATTACTTATGCCCTATTCAATCTGAACTTAGTGCTACACCACCAGAAACATAATTTCTTTAGTAGTGCTGCTTTTCCTTTGACTATTTTAACCATTTTCATTGTTTCTCAGGTCTTATCTTCCAAAGACCTCCCATGAGCTGAGTTTTACCATATCTGATTTCAGTTGTTTTTTTGCAGTGAGTCAAGTTAAACAGGTTTACAAATGTTGGTAGAGTTAAAGCTTCATATTGTAAACTATTCCATTCAAGTACTTTGTTTTTTGTTAGATTAGTGATTAAAATGTAGTGGGGTAAAATCTCAATACTGACACGTGTCTGAAATTCACCGTAATATAATAATGTAAAATAAAGATGAAATTTCAAGAGGAGAAAGGTGCACCAGAACTACCTCAACCAATTTCTCTTACTACTTTCCTGTACTACTTTTCATAGGGATTTTTTTGTGGCAATGACAGGGCCATATGAGAGAGACCTGAGAAGTGTCGGAATTTGTCATTGATTGACTACTTTGACCAAATGTCATGACATTTGTATGTCTGCTTTTTGGATCAGTGCTTGACAAACTGTTCGTGCTTCTTTGTTAGGGAGACTGAAGCAATAGGTTAGAGAGCTTCTAAAATAAAGTGATATGGGGACGAAAATCCTTACATTTTTTGAGGTAGTGTCTTGAAGGTAAAATTAATAAGAAAAAATCTCGTATATCTTTTAAACTAGGACCGCAATGCTATAGTACTTTACTTGCAATTAATATATTTTTTTAAATACAGGGAAGATTTAAGTCAGTTTAGTTGAGCTAACTGTGCTTCGTCTTGCTTAAATATATTGAGATTACATTACAATCCAGAGCCTGCTGGTTTATGATGGTTAATTTTGGGAAAAATTAACATGTTGTTGTATTTTTCACTCCATACTCACTGATATATTTGTTCAACCTCAACCAATTTTCAGTCCACTCACTTGTGATATATATATATCTCACAGGTATTGAGTATTATTTTTGTATGTGAAATTGTGAAATTTACAGCAAAATGTTCTGACTATGCTTTACACAAATATACTGGCTGTATACATTATACTAATAGGCTGAGTGCTGCTGGAGAGCAACGTGTGTGTCCGTGTACATGAAACTGGGAGGAGGATGATAGAAAAGCAGGTGCAGTGAGGCTCCAGTGAACCACACACACATGTGTGGTTAAGTCTGCAGAAGGGTAGAACTAGGGTGGTTTTTTTTTTGTGCATCAGTGGGAAGGGTAATTCTCAGTCATAGAACACTAGTAGGAAAAACGTGACCTTCATGGGACTAAATTTCTCTTTCCACGTGGACATTTTTATGTTCTCTTCTGCTGCTGTGTGAAAAGGAATTGAACTGAGGTAAAGAGATGATTTAAGTATTGTGATAACTGTACAGTCAGAGAGTAATCTTGGGTCTGTATAACAAAACCTATATAAGCATAAAATTCAGCTTTAAAGGAAGTTGAGATCCATAGAAATAACACTACTGATGATAACGGTAGGATTCCAAATTTATGAAAGTATACTAAAAGGAAGAATTGACGCTCCTGGGTACACTTGCACACCTCCACATTTGTTGATTTTTTCATTTTTTCTGTTATTATTAAAATAAAGCAGCAAGTTAGAAATCATGCATACAAGACAAATACGGACTGAATATAAAATCTAAATATAATATTCAGATATAGTAATATTTCAGATAGATTATTTCATGGCAAAACTGGAGTATACTGAAACGACTTTGCAACTGGATAGTCAGTGTAAAGAGTTCATGAAATATATGATAATCTAAGCAGCTTTACAGTAAATAACAGAGGAGTGGAGCTCTCTTTCAGGATAGAAGTGATATGATATTCAAACTTCATACTATGATGTTAGTGTATAAACAATACTAGAAGATTTCATTTGGATTCTGAAGAACTGTGTTAGTAAAGAAGCCAGAGGACTGAATGCAAGGGTAGAAGTGAATCTCAAATGTGACAAATAGTGTCATTGACTGGGCTCGCTCAGGGAGATAAGCACAGGGACAGTTGTTGGCTGTGTGTATTTTCCAAAGCAGAAGGAAGACAGATGCACATGGGTATGGATTGCACAGGTGGATAATATATACAATATTAAAGGCAGATAATGTTTTAATGAGCTATTGAAGAAGCTAAAATCTGATGCATTGTTAGACTTTGAGATGGTGATACAGATTTAAAGGTGTGTTTAAGGGCAGAAGAAAGTGAGATGATTTGACAGGGTGAAAACTTGAGATTAATAAAAGGAATAAAACATCCAGATTTGGGGGACTTGACTCACTAGACTTCATGGAATTACTGGGATTCCAAATACAGGAAAACTCTAGAAGAGTTAACTAGCCTGTGGCTAGCAACAGAACAAGCACCAGCTGTATCTTAAATTTTGACAATAGCACCAGCTATGAGAGTAGTAGTGCTGAAGAGCAGAAACACCTGGATTGTGCAGAGATTCTTTGTTAACTGGACACTGGGCAGAGCTACTTGAGCTCCCTTGCTGTGAATGGGGGTGTCTGCAGAGCTCAGAGTTTATCAACTGAGTCTCAGAGGTAGTATAGAAACTATACTATAATATAATGCTGTATCCAGACTAATTAACAGTTATCCTTCATGTAGCAAGTAAACTGTTCTTGGATGCTTTTGTATTCAGTTGTAACTAGTAATATATTTGTAAAGGAGGTGATTTAAATTGTCTTTCATTCCACAATTGTCTTTCAGAACCTGCAAAGCCAGAAGGACTTAAATTCTTCAATGTTTCGGCACATTCCTTTTCACTGTATTGGAGACTACCATATGGACATGTAGACAGATTTCTCGTGGATCTTATTCCTGATCATGGCTCTATTGTTATCCTAGATCTTGGAGTTAGGGAGTATCAAGTATGTGCTTTTATTACAGGACTTGCATGGCCAGGTTTTCCTTATGCACTGTGCTGATGAGTAATTCAAGCTTGCCTCCTTAGCTATTTAATGCAAAAATGAATATGCAGGTATTAATGAAAAATTGGTGAGAGCAAATTTCAGCATCCAGAGTTTGTTACCTAACAACAGGTAGTGAATTTACTCTTTTTTAAGTCTCCTAGAAAGATACAGCCAGTCATCCAAGGGTTCATGAATAGTTTAACAAAGGAAGGGCAGAGCTATTGAGTAATACAGACTCATTAATTGTGTACTTGCCAGGAAGACCTGTGCTTAAATCATTAATGCAGGTGACGTTTCACTGCTAAGCCATCAAAAAGGAATAGGAGCACTTTTTGATTCTGCTCTCTGGAAAATATAGTAATATTTACAGAAATAATGGTTGTTCTGGTGGTTTTGCTTTTCTTTTCTATTGGAACTGCAAAGATACAGGTATTTTATGTAGATACTTGCTAAAATGTTGATAGTTATGTTTATTTCACAAGATGGGCTAGCTTAAGTGTTAGAAACTTGTAAGTTTTTCAGGCTGCTTTTGTGTTTATTATTTTTAAAAGGAATTTTATAATGTTTCATATGTACTTTGATAACAATGATACATAAAACCTCTATAGATACACTGATAGGTGATTCTGTGATAAAATTAATAGGTAATTTTGTTGTTCTTTAATATTGAAAGTTATACAAATCTTATAGATGGTAGTTAAAAAGGATGGCAAAATACTGCACTGTAGCTAACATCTAAACTACTATATTTACTGTTGTATATACTGTTGCATTTCTAAAATCTTATTAACAGATCACTTTCAGTAAGACTGCTTAAACTTTTGGGTTTTGTGGTGTGTTTTTATATATATATATGTTGGGTTTTTTTGTTGTTGTTGTTGGTAATTTTTGGTAAAATACTTAAATAAATCTACGTCCTATTTCAGGCTGACTTCTCTAATACTATTCCTGGAACAACATACAATGTTACAGTTTCTGCAGTTTCTTCTTCACTCTACAGTTCACCTGCCAGTCGAACAGTGACAACAAATGTGACAAGTGAGTTAAGAGTGATTGATGAAATCTTGTTGATTATTTCTTTAACTGTGCTTTTTTTGTGTTTATTATATGCACAACGGTATCGGAGAAATTATAAGAAGTTATGAACAGTCATTAGGATTTTTCATCTTCTTTAGCCGTAAAAACCCACACTGAGTCCAAGGCATTATTTGAGAATATGGATGTTTCTCTATTGGATATTTTTAAGAAGCAGCCCTGGATGTGACTTGTAGTTGCATTCATCCATTACCTTGGCTATTAAAAAAAAGGGGGGGGTGGGAAATTAAAAAAAAAAAAAAAAAAAGAAAAAAAGAAAAATGTGTAAAGGAGAATAATTTATAAGCTTTAGAAACATTTCCTATTGTGTCATATAATAATATTCATACCCCAATTTATATATAAAGTGGAGACTTTGGAGACGTTTCTGAAAAACACAGCCATATCAGACATGTTTTATAAAAGAGTGCAGTTTGCTTTTTAATGGTTTAGGGAAAGGAACTGAAATTAAGCCTGCTAGAATATCTCAAATATTAAATTGATATTAAACTCTGTTTTGTCCATGAAGATCTTATCACTAAATTTTTTGCATTCTTATAGAAGAATGTTCCTGGTGTCCCAAAGTTCATGTTATCATTTTTGTAACAGGACTCTAGCCAGGAAGAAAAAGAAAAGCTTTTTATTCAACAGTACATTAGTTTTCAGTACTTTAATTGGTTTATGTTGGCAAACGATTTAATTTCTTTATATAATCTGTGAAGTTGTTGCCATTATCTGGAAACATAACTAAAAACTGTTTTACATGTTTGTGTGTATATATATGTAAATAAAACTATTACTTTTTTTGTTTGTTTTTGTTTTAGATCCTGGGCCCCCTGTGTTTCTTGCAGGTGAAAGAGTGGGCTCTGCTGGGATTCTGCTCTCGTGGAATACACCACTGCATCCGAATGGGAGAATTCTCTCCTATATTGTTAAATATAAAGAGGTCTGCCCATGGATGCAGACAACTTATACACAGGTCACAACAAAGCCAGACAGTCTGGAAGTTCTTCTTACCAGTCTTAACCCTGGAACAACATATGAAATTATGGTAAAAGCTTTATGAATGCTTTTTAGTATTTTGAATTCTGACTTATTATACATTGTATGAGTTTATGGTAGGTGTTTTCTGAAGGACCTCACTAATTACCATTGTCATATAGCAAAATATATTAGCCAGGTATTTGTTTACAGTAGTAGTTTTTAAATCTAATCTAAATAATTTCCAACCAAAATTGGACTGAACCGTAGTTTCTTCTCTTGATATTCTTCTTGACATATGGCATGTGGTAGAAAGTAAAAAGCAAAGGGTAGAATTTTCAAAACCATGTAAATCCTTCTTCATCTTCATTGAGATTTTATCTTTCAAATCACTGGTGCACTTTGGATAATACAAATAGATTTCTAAATCATCTCAGCCAGATGCAGAAAAGCATGTACCTACATACTTCTTTCTTTGTTTTTAAATTTAATTAGTTTAAGGAGGAGTTTTCTGACCTGAATATCTGTTTTGATGTAGTCTGTAAATGCTTTCACCTGGTTTCCCTAATCCTGGTAGGTAACCTAGTGTTATCTCCTGAAATAATGTCATACTTTTCCATTCCCTTCCCATAGATTTTTGTTACCTGGATATTCACAGTGAATATCTACTGCCAAAATCAGTGCATGTATTTTCATTACTTTTGTATGTGGAATTTGTTTAACATTGAGATTAGGCACTCCCCATCCAACTCTGAACTCTTCAACAATAAATGACTTCAGGTGGACAGAAATGAACTGCTGCCCCCTTGGCAATACTGGCCAAGCAGTTCTTTGCCTGACTTACTCTTTCATCAGAACCTTGGAGAGGTCAATGTCAAGAATTAAGTGAAATAATGTGTTTGATTTGCTTCATTCTGTGTCATGTAAGTTCACGCAGCACAAAACTATAACAAAATATTGAAGTTGACCCGACTGGGAATAGGGCTGTGCAGTGATTCTTTGTAAAGGTGGTGTGCGTGTGTCAGAAAGTAAATATGTAATTATGCCTGCCACTGTGGGAAAGTTGCTTATTGTGAATGTAGCGATGGCCATGTTGATAAAATCCACTATATCCACAGCTGCAGAAATGTTTATCCTTTGACCTTCTGCCTCCAGTCATCTGCTAAAAAAAAAAACAACAAACAAAAAAATGAAAAAGGTTCAGCTACTATTTGAGAAAGGTATTATCACTTAGACTCTAAGCAATTTAATCTGCTCAGACAAATCAAGTCATTAAGAGAATTTAATTTGCAATTTTGAGTACCTCGGTAGCACTTGTATGGGATTCACTATTAAAGTTTTGCAAATTCTGTTCTTTGCTCTGTGTATGAATCTTCCATGGGAAGACTGTGGGCCATTTAAAATAATTTGTTTTACTTTAGCAATAATTTGGCTTTTGTTGGTATATATGGCAGGCAATTCTTCCCATTGCTGGAGCCTGAAACATTGATCTTAGAGCAGAATTTGACTCAGAAAAGTGACTTGTGACCCAACAACCTCTGTCTAACAGGGACCACACGGCTTTTCTCATGAGTGAATAAAAGTCTGTTGGCAAACAAAGTACTGTTACGTTGCCTACTGCTTTGGTGGGTGCCCTGACTGCCTGACCCATGAGCAGCCTCACGGATTCAATAACAACTTGGGTGGAAACACTTTTTCTACCTGGCAGATGTGGCCGAAAAGAAACATTACGTATTTTCCTTCTTTTGAGCAATTTATTGTGGTTCTGTGGTTAATTTTTGGAGTCTGTGTCATTTAAAAGCAGCTCTTGGTTTTCAAACAGGTGAAAATTCTTCATTGTTTTAGGGTACCCAACTTCATCCTGTTACTAAATTATTTCATGTATTACCTTGACAGTACAGATCAACAAAGCTTATAAGCTTTGAATATGGGTATCCAATCTGTTTGTAACAGCCCAGTCTTAATTTCTTTACATTAATGAAAAAAACACTTTTTAAAGAAATAGCAGTGACAAGTGATAATTTGTTAAATGTTGGGGAGTTATAGATAATTTTGGACACCTGGTCATTGACAATTTTGTAAAGCTCTGCACTCGTGATTTTTTTCTGAACTTAAATAATTGGTGGCATCATCATAATTAAAAGCATAAAAACTAATACTCCTTCCAAATGTGAACTGCAGCTATTTGAATTTTGGGTAGTACTTTCTTATCTGCATAGTAAACTTGTCCTTCTTAAATGTTTCCAAGGTTTTTTTCTGTAATGTCTCTTTGTGGCAGTGATGTCTAGAAGCTAGCAGTGCATTGTGTAAGCATTTATTTTGATTTCTCTTCATAGCTAGTTGGTGCATGTAGCTGACACCTTTACAATGCAAATTTTTGCTTACTTGTGAGTTCTCTTGCAACTACACATATGAAAAGGGAGTTTCCATGTCCCTCTTAATGTTAGTTTGCCTTTCTGGACCCTTTCTACTGTACCTACTTTGAGATGAGAGAATTAAAAATCAGTGCTCAGGAAAGGATGTACCTTTAGATTTATATAATGTAATATTAACACTGTCAGAATTTTCTCATTACCTGCCAACCCCCATGAAGATCTCCAGGTCATTTCCTCATCTATTGCAGTTACTGTAAAATTCATCAGTGCTTAAGGACATTTCCAGTCTTTCTTTCAGTGACACAGAAGTAGATAGGGTTGGCTGGAGTCACAAGGTGTGCATGCATAGAAAGGGGTGTTTGTACAGCTTAGGGAGGAACTACCAGTGATACAGATTCTCCTTCACCAAGCAGAGTGTGCACTGCACTGGGAAGTGGTCAGAGGCGTATGCATCTCTTTACATTCTAGATTATATCTTCCATGTTACTTCATATTTCTTTGCTGTAGTTTGTCTGCTGTGGCTTAGTGCTTTCGTCCACTATATAACCTATAGATGTTCTAATGCAACTTTTTTTTTTTTTTCCCTATAGGTTGCTGCTGAGAACAGTGCTGGCATTGGAGTATTTAGCAATCCTTTTCTTTTTCAGACAGCAGAAAGTGGTAACTTTAAAAAAGCTGCTAATAGTTATTCTAACTAGAGCTGATAATTATTTTAACTAGAGCTCTTCTACCTTGTTCAAGTAAAGTATCCGAATTCTTGACCAAATTCTGATGCGTTAAGTACAAAATCCTAATTCTGTTCTTATTCTCTCATTCAATGGAAAAGGTGGATTAGTCCTATTTGCTAGTAACACCATTTAGAGTGTGTACATATTTCTTATATGCAAAGTCTGTTTCTGTTGGGGTTTTCCTACGCCAGATTCTAAGCAGGCTGCTTCCAGAAAGCAAGGTCACAGGAAAGCAGAGCTACCTACCCTGTTTCCCTGAAAATAAGACCTACCCCAAGAATAAGCTTGAGCATGATTTTTCAGGATTTTTGAGGATGCTCGAAATATAAGCCCTACTCTAAAAATAAGCCCTAGTTACAGTTCATGAGAAAGATCAATTTAAATAGTGTCCAGGCAGCTCTACATGTAAAAGAGTAAAATTAATTGGCAGCAGAATGCAGCAGGACAGGTAGACCCTTCACCAAGAAAAGCAGATACCCCCAAAAGAATCACACTCAAAAGACCTCATGAGATCCAAAACAATAAGGGCTGGCAAGTGCCAGGCTCTCACAAGCAGATTGGAGAGTTATGATGATGTTCTAGAATGTGATGACATGACTATATCTGAATAACTGTTGATTTTTTATTCAAGAATAAATGTAGATTGTTGCTTATGGAAAAATAAGACATCCCCTGAAAATAAGCCCTAGCACATCTTTTGGAGCAAAAATTAATATAAGACCCTGTCTTATTTTCAAGAAAACAGGGTATCAATTGGACCCATCTGCTGTTGCCTTCAGCAGTAGTAGGAGACTGACTTTGTTGTGCAACCAGCTCTGACATTGCCTGCTTTTGTCAAACCGTATTTGTTTAGTGCTGGAGCCAAGTGCCTTTTCTACAAAGCCCAGGACAGAATGTATCATACTAAGTTTTTACTTCTTCATTCTGAAGAAAAAAAAAATAATTATGATATATGGCTGAAATGAAAATTTGACTTGATGCCTTTGAAGATTAAAAAATGATAATTATAGTCTGAATTTGGTTAATCTTTATTGATTTAGTGTTTGTAGTCTTGGTCACGCTCCAGGAGCAGTTGAGCCTTGGCTGAAGAGCTGGCACCAGGCCGGTTATGTTGGGGTCAATAAGTCTTAGGGGAATATAGAATTTGTGCTGCCGTGGCAGTGACCATTCCACTGTGTTTGGGACTCCTGGTTGGTTTCTGTGGCCGTGCAAACCACAGGGTGCCACATCTCAGTTATTTGCAGAAAATCATCATTCTGCATCAGTTTTTTGTGATAGTGCAATGAGCTATGAAACCAAATATGAGAAGGGGTAGTAAACTTGCCATGTAGAGCTATGCAAAGTCATTGATTTTAACTATTCTTTATATGTTACTGTTGGTAGAAAACCTTATTTCTGTGAGCTTTATTTGCTCGTGTTTGACAGAGGCATCAGTGTTTCTCCATATGAGAGTATTAGCTTTTTTTATGCATTCCTGCTTACATTTTATTACAGCTAAAATCTGTTATTATAAATGTAGTTCAAAGGTGTCTTGAAATTCTAGATGAGAATTCTGTGTCACTGATACTGCATTTACACTTTTAGCTTCTCAACTTTTTTTTTAAGTCTTCCTTTAATGGCTGAAGAAACCCTAACATCTTGAAGACATATAGTTTAAAGTAGGAAAGTTAGAAAAGTATTATTTAAATATAAAGGCTGCAGTCCGAGAGGAGGGGATAGGAGGTGAAAGATGTGCAAAAGATTCAGCACAGCCTAAGCTCTTGCTTAGCTGAACATGAGGCTGGGAGGTTCTGTCTCAATTCAGCCCTGGAAGGTTTGTACTTGTGGATACCAGTATAGGTATATTTATAGTATAGTATATAAAAATATAGTATATTTTTAAAGTAGCATAACCATTTTCGCTTTTGTACTAAGGCTAGCTATAGCAGGAAATTCTGCTGCCCACACAATGCAGACAGGACTAAGAGAGAGTCACAGTGCTCTTGTTCTCAGGAAAGTTCATATAGCTTGTAAAATCTCGTTAAGATGTTATATCCCATTCATTTGTGCCGTGATTAATGCAGATGCTCTGACAAAATGTTTGGAAGCTGTCACTGATACAAAGAACATAATTTCTGTAATAATTAAATTAAATTGAGCTATTTAAAGCTCAAAAATCTATATTCATCTGAAAAGGTGACACAGATAGAGTGAAATAAAACAACCAGTGCTGTCATATGCTTTTAATCAAACAAAAGTGGTAAAAATCTGCTACTCCTGGCAGAGTGGATGAGTTGCTTCTAGGAAGAATATTTTTAAGTTGACCAAACCAATTACTATATTATTATGGGGTGGAAATAATTATATTTCTCACTTAAGCCAGGTTGGAAAAGAGCTGGTTGCCTATCAGCTACTTTACATGTGTTTGTGAATGGTTGTTATTTATTTGCATCAGGGTTTGGAAGCTAGAAATGGTACTGAAATGCCAAAATGGGATTTTTTTTTTTTCCAGTGCTGAGAAGAAAAGTATGTCTCACTGCTTTTGTTTGTTTTGTTTCCAAGCTCCAGGTAAAGTAGTGAATCTCACAGTTGAAGCCTTGAATTATTCAGCTGTAAATCTGATCTGGTTTCTCCCTCGGCAACCAAATGGAAAGATAACTAGTTTCAAGATTAGTGTGAAACATGCCAGAAGTGGAATTGTAGTGAAAGATGTCTTGGTTAAAGTAGAGGACCTTCTGTCTGGGAGGTTACCAGAATGCAATGTAAGTGCTGCATTTTCCTTGAAGAGCTCAGCTCAGATTTTTTTTTGACCTGTGCAGACATAGTGTAATATTAGTATCATCTTATTTTTATATATATTATAATAGTGCTTTTAATATTTTACATGTATGCTTTATTTTGTGTAACAAATTTCAACATTATTTAAATATTTTTTAATCAAAATAAAAAGACCACTATTAGCAGAGTGATTTTTTTTAAAAAAAAAACTATTTGTAGTCAGAGTTGTTCTTAAAATAAGCATTCATTGAAAAGCTTTTGAATTTTGACTATTCATTAGATTCAGACCTGTAACCAATGTATACCTTTCTGAATTTCTTGAAAAAATTCTCTTTTCCAGTGTTTATTCTCGGTTTCCTCTTTATCCTACACAGTGTTGTGATTACTTGGATGTCAAGTTGCCTAATTTTTCCTTTTTTATTTTTGGTTTTTTTTTGGTGGAGCGGGAGGGGATGCTGGGCTTAGAACTTTATTGAAAAGTCCAGTTTTAAATGGTAAAACTTATCAGGACTTAGGCTTCAGATTGTATTTGGAAGATTATCTTGGGCACTGTGAAGGTTCCCAACATGAAGCTGATTTAATTCAGCACTGAGAACCTGCCATCTGCTGAATCAGAAGTATTTGTTATTGTAATGTCTAGCGGCTTTTCAGAGGTGTCTTCTGACAGTATGGATTAGGAAACCGCTGTCTGGTCTCATCCATCATATATGGATATATGTATATATCCATCCATATATATAACACACGTGAAGTAGAAGGACCTTACTAGAGGACTTTTTTTTTTTTTAAGAGAGAAACTGAAAGCTGAAAACGGAATTTGGAAATTATTAAATAAATGCTAGAGAGTGGCTTCTGTTCAATCAGATTTGAGAACTTTTGGGATAAGGCAAGAAGCTGTAATACTGTCACTAACAGAATGTACTAGTAATGTCAGCTAATGAAAGCAGCAACCTGAATTTGAACGTTGAAGCATGAAAAGGAGAACCGGTTTTGGGTAATTTTATTTCAAAGGTGGTCTGCCTTTTTTGATCTACATATAGTTACAATTGTAATGTATAGATGCAGCTTATCATGTTTCATATTTTGTCTTTATAGGATAACAGTGAATCATTTTTGTGGAGTACTACTACTCCTTCAACTACTTTTGGCAAATCTACAATTCCTTCACGGACTACGGTTACACCAAGCATGGACGCACCGAGTCAAACAAGCTCTGTTTGGAATGAACCAATTAGTTTTGTTATAACTAACCTCAGGCCATATACCACCTACCTTTTTGAAGTCTCAGCAGTTACCACTGAAGCAGGTTACATTGACAGTGCAATTGTCCGGACACCGGAGTCAGGTATATACCCCTTTCAAATGGAAATAACATTCTCAGATTTATATGAAAACTTCAAAATATCAGCTTAAAGTTACACTGCAAGATACGTTGGTCTAAATCTGTCTTGATCTGTATCACACTCTTCTATTTACATGATTCCTTAATTTTGCCTGCTGGCATCAACTGAAAGTGTATATAACTATTAATGTATCTAATAATGTACAGTCAGTGGGAGTTCTGTTATTTTTAAAAGTCTAAGATAGCCAAGTATGTTGAGGACAGATCAAATTTTATGAAAAACTGAAGATAATTTAAGAACTGCATTTAATGGCACAATGGAAGGAGAATTAAAAATGCACATGAAGAGAAAAGGTGTCAGGCATGGTATTCAAAAAGTGTGTGCATTGTGCACATAGCAATGCACTTAAAACTGCTTTGCCTTTGTGGAAAGATAAGCAGTATAAAGAAAATTCCTGTTCTGTGGTTCCTCAGTCTGGACCTATTGCAAAAAGTTGTTCAGTCCTGAAGAAATCTTGAAGACACTGGCAAAATTGATTCTGGATTATCTGCAATGCACTGAGAAGTCAGAATTGGAAAAGAAGGTTGTCCAGGAGCAGGAGTTTTATAATGGCTTAGGTGGCAGGCAACATCATTAATAGAGCCATACCAAAAAGGTGTTCTAAAGGAATGTTATTGCTTTCTGTTTGCTAGTTCATAATTTTTTTTGCCTGACGCAGTTTGCTGTTACTGGGTTCCCCATTCATCCAGAATTCATAGCACTGTTCAGATGGAAATAAATTCAATTCCCTCCTAGCACTGTTTATTTGAATTACTTTGCTAGAATTGAATTATCCCTAGTTTGCTGCTGTGTCTAGGGTTGATGAAGTTTTGGATAGTTTTTGTTCTAGCTATCTCATGGCTAATTTCCAGTTTATTTTTCACCCTGTTATCATCCATGGATAGGTGCATTGGTATAATAATAGGAAAACCCTGGAAAGTGATGAAAAGCTTATGCCATGGGGCTTAGTTCTGCCAGATACATAGAAAGATGTCCGCTGTGTGCAAGATCTTCAGTCCTTGCCTACCAGGTGCCTATACAGCCAGGGTTCATCCATTGAAGCGTGATCTGGGGAAAGGGAAGCTGTCATACTGGTCAGTGTGGGGGGATCATCATCTCTCATGGCCCAAGCCTCAGCAAGTGCCTCCTCTTAGCAGCGCACTGGCACACTCAAGCTTCTGGATCCACCTCAGATCTTCAGCTTCTAAGCATGCAGGTGCTTGTAAAGTGCTCCCTGGAGAGTCCAGCATGCCCATGTGCCAGGGAAGCCCTTTGGGGCTGGCCATAGAGCTGGTGGTGATCTGTTACAAAGTCATTATGAGTTAATAAATGCTTTGCCTCATTATTTTTATTTTCTCACCTTTAAATTGCTTCAGTGAGTAAGATATTTTTACATGCTAAAGTTTGTGTTTATCTATATAGCCTATAGAGTAAAATAATTATTTAGGAGTGTTGCTTTGCAGTTATTGTAACAGGTCCCCCCTCCAGCATCAAGCATCTCCCAGTCTCTCTGTAATTACTGAAATCCACTTCCCTTTTACAAACATTCTAATTCCTACAAGAATCTATTTAGCTCTATTCTAGCCACCTCCTGCAAGCTACCAGTTGCTTGTACCGTCAAAACTTCACAAGTGTCTGAGATGAGGCTTGAGGGAAAGGAATTGATATAGCTTGAGTTAGCAGATGGAAGGATGGAGAGCACATTTATTTCAGATCTCACTTCCCTGCTCACAGAGGAGCATGACATGGAATTGTTGTCATGCCCATTTCACCACAAAGAGGAACATGATATGTGTCTCTACTGTACAGCTCATGGTGCTCCATTTTAAAATGCTGAAAACTATTTCTGCCCCTCCAACCAGAATTTTCTGAGCTGTGCTGAAGCTCTCCTGTGTTCTTGACAAAGGTGATATTTTTCTTGCTTTGATTTTTTGAAAAAGAGGCTACTTCTTTAAAACATTTTAAAATGTTTCATTATAAATACTTTTTTGAAAACCCAGCATGCAAATATTTCCTTTGCTGGGATGGCTGTGAAAGAGAAAAAGATTTAAACCTTGGAGAAAAGGAAAGTGGACTTTTAAGATGATACTTCAGAATTATGTACTATTATAGCTGATGCAATTTGCTTAATCAACAATGACTAAGTAGTCACTAATGACCAATCTATAGGATATCTTTTAGGAACAGCAGGATTTTTCATTTCTTTCATTTGTACATTAGTTTTTGCAAAAGACAGTAGCACTTTTAAAGAGTAATATGTTAGTTAACTTGCATGTTTTTTTTACAGGATCAGTCTCTATTTCCATATTGGTTTAAATCTCACACACGACATATTAAGACCTAATTTTCATATATATATATATATATATATTTCATATATATCAAGCAGTTTCCATAAGTTTACTTGGGCATGCAGCAGTTTTGAAAGTCAGATTTGTTTTTATTCTATACAGATGTCAAAAATTCACTTCTTTAATTGTCTTTGAATTCAGATTTTCACCTCAATAGTAATCTCTCATTAACTTTCGATACAGTAAGGTATACTTCAGAAAGGAGAGGGATTGGATTTCATGATCACTTGAGTATGAGATTCCTATAATTGATGTGAATAGTTTAATGAAAATAGAAAATTATTCAAGTATGCAATGTTTTTGCAAGCTTAATTGTTTCCAGGTTCATCTTTTTGGATAGTAATGTATGTCATTAGTGCCATCAGAAATCTTCAATACGACGTATTGTCTGTATGAAAAAAGAACCTCTTCAAGGAAGAAAAATGTACGTGATGTGAACTCTGTATTGCTCTTATTCAAGCATCTTGTGTATGTAATCTATATCATGATGAAATCACTGCTAAACTTGGTAGAATCCCTGCCACCTTTGTCTTTTAAAGATTGTTTGCATACTGCCAGGTCTTTTGATACCCTTTGAGAGCATTACATTAAAAAAAAAAGAAACAAAAATAAAATAAGTCCTTTTAATGAGAGATACTTTTAATGTAGCTTCCCTTCAGAATATTTAATGTTTATGTTTAAAATTAATTGTCTGATACGTAGTTCTTGGAAATCCTAATATGAATTATTTTATGTTCAAAGACTTTTTCCAATATTGTTTAAGTTCCAGAAGATCCACCACAAAATTTTGCCAAGAGCAACATTACAGCAAAGTCTTTCTCAGTGATGTGGGACCCACCAACCATAGTAACAGGAAAGTTCAGTTACAGAGTTGAACTGTATGGACCGTCTGGTAAGCCTAAATTAATGGTTTTATTTCTTTTTTTTTTTTGTCATTATTTCCTTGCACTTGCATTCTTAGTGTCCCTGTCAATAAGAATGTATATTTGAAAGCAGTGCTATGTATCTTTTTTACTATTAGTCTTCTTAATAAATTTTAAATTACTTTTAAGGGAAAAGTCTGCCCACCATGATGAAAAGTATGCAATGAAATTCACATTGGATATTCTTAAGAGTGGAGGAAACCAACTTTCCTCACTCTTTTAGAGAAACGACAGGCTGAGCTTGCAGCTGCATTAGCGTGCTTATATATACAAATCATTTGGTATCTTACCTTTTTGCTCTTTATGGTAAAGATTTCTGGAGGATTCTCATTCCTGTGCAGCATTTAATCAACTGTTTTGATGTTTTTTAATTTTTTAAACTCAGACCTGTATGTATAAAGAAATGATACAACTGCCTGTACTTAAGTGATAAATTAATGTGCTGTACACTGATGTTTTAATGGAACTACATGAGCAAAGAACTGGAAATTAATTTATAATTAAGAAAATCACCACTTCTTGAATCTCGTATCTTCTTGAGAAGGTTTGGGGAGATTTTTTTCAGGCATTCAGTATTATTTCCAATGAGATTGATGTCAAACTAACTTTTCACAGATAAATTTGGCTTTTCACTGTTCATCGTCCTGAAAAGTGGCTATATCTAGTGTAAGCAAATAATGGACTTTTTTATTTCTGAGCTAGAATCTCTTCATTTTTCACTCCAGGTCACATTCTGGATAACAGCACAAAGGATCACAAATTTGTATTTAGTAACCTTGTGCCGTTTACAACATATGACGTATATGTTGGTGCTGAGACAAGTGCTGGGGTGGGGCCAAAGACAAACCTTACAGTTTTCACTCCTGAAGATGGTAAGTAAGAATAAAGAAGTGAAGTTGATGGGTTGTATATCATAACTGGTTGCAATTTTCTCTTCAAAGCCCTTTAAGATGCTTTGCAAAGGAAAGAATGGGTGTGTTTTATAAGAGTCCTACAACAGAGGGATAATAAGCTAATGAAAGAAGTTAGCTGAAAATTTATTACTTAGATTTATTTATCAATTTTTTTTTCCCAGTTCATACACCGTCACTAAATTTGCTTGCTACCAGAAGCCTTCAGAGATGGTGACAGAAATGCAGTTTCTGCCTGAATTATAGTTAGACGGTGATTAAGTTGCAGGGCATCCAGTTACCCGTTAGATGGCAGCAAGTGGAAGAGAAAGAACAGCGCAGGATTCACCCCCCCCAGCCCCCCCCTCCCTCCCCGGCTGGTGTGTCTTTTACTAAACATCTCTCATTTCACTAAATTTCACCAAATCCGAGGCCCCATTCCCGTTTCTAACGGAGCCACGTTTCCCAGGGCCCATAGCTCTGAGGCAGACACAACATCCAGATCTTATCCTGGGGCAATCAAGGGGTTGGTTCTGCCCCGACGCATCTACTCTGCCTTTTGGGAGTTTGGCTCCCAATAGTTCACTCGCCAGGTGAGAGTCCTCTGCTCAATAGTAACACAGTTTTACCTTACATGTGTGTGAGATTGTGCAGGATTAATGGTCTGCATCTGAGGATGCAACCAGAAAAAAAAAATCGAGAATCGCTGTGTAATAGGCAGACAGTTTCAAGGTGACTATTTTTGTGTTACGTTTATGCCACGCAGCAGAAAATTTAGACAATCTCTCAGTCAGTGATTGCTGCAATGCTTGCTGTTAAGTTGTAAGAGCAGGAGGAACATCTATCCTTATTTAATCATATTCTTCACCTGAGTATCTGCTTTTGTCAGCTCTCAGAGACAATTTCCAGAGATGGCCTTCCTCAATACAGCCATGCTCATCTTCTGTCTGAATGCCCGAAGCCAATTTATTTATTTATTTATTTATTGTGAGGGTGACATAGAATGTGTCATTTTAATGTCAAGTCTACAAACATCCATTAAGCAAGTGATTTCAAGCATGTCTTTTTTTGTGGCATATTAGGAGAAAATATTTTTCACATCAAATCTGAATATCATTCTATTGGATATAAAAGCTTCTGATATCTGGCAGTCCGTTGTGAAGTACAGTATCATTATTACTGCATAATTAAAGCAGAAATTGAACCAAAACCTACTATATAAGTGAAATGAACAAGGTGTATCACATTCTCTTTTTTTTTTTTCTTTTTTTTTTTTAGCTTTTTGCTTCATTCTTGTTTGGTTTTGATAAATTTAGAATTAAGCTTTCATTTTCAATATACTTGATGTTCCATATAGTAAGCTAGAAAATGTATTCTTGCTTCCAGTGCACTGACTTCAGTGGAGCTATTCTGATTTACATAATTTTAAGATCTGACCATACTCATACTTACGTCATATATGTAAAAAAAACCTGTGTGCATATTTTTAGAACTGTAACTTTTTTGCTAAAAAAACCCCATGTGAAGTAACTTTTTACCTTCATGGGAGCCACTTAAAAGGTAAATATATGAAATTTGATTAAATACACACAGTGCTGAAACAGCCTGTAATAATCACAAATGTTTAATAAAATCATGTTTCTTCTTGAATATTTAGTCCCAGGTATTGTATCAGATTTACATCCAACAGAAGTGGAAGCCACATACATAAAAATTGTTTGGAGGAAGCCACGACAACCAAATGGAATCATTACCCAGTACAGAATTAAAGTAAATGTGCAGGAGACAGAGGTGACTCTAGAAAACACTATTCTAGATGGAAAAAATAAGGTATTCTGTGTTTGTTTGTTTGTTTGTTTTTCAATATGGATTTATTTGCTGGATTAAATTTGCTTCTCTGCTTTATCTGATAGGTACAGCATGTGGAATTAGCCATGGCAGATGAGTTGTCAGTGCTTTTAAAAGCCACCTTCTTCACTCCACCCTCTTTCTCTGACTGGGTTTTAAAGACATTCCAGTAATGTTGTTTCCACAACATGGAAACAGTAAATAATTCTAACAGAATGATCCAGATTACTTAGGTACTGAAGTCAAGAAAGTTATAGCCCATAGTATTACAGTTTATAGCCCCTGAGTTCTTTGCATCATCTTTAGGATGACCTAACAGCAACAGTACAGCTTTAGGTGCCTAGATCAATACATAAAAACTCAGGGAAACTCCTAGAAGGTGGAAGGTGTGGGTATGAATCCTATGGGGAAGTGAATTTAGCATAAGTCTCCCAAGGCTGGTCAAGTGCTCTGCTTGCAAGGCTAACACCCCTAGACTTTCTGTCCCCATTTGTGTCCTTGAATTTACGTGTCTGATAATGCATGCTGAACTTCATGCTGTGGCTGTATAGTAAGGATATCTGCATGCAGCTACCAGATCAGATTTTTTAGAGGTTTTATGCTGTTAGTCATTCTGGCTTCAGGATTCTGGATGCTGATGTGCTCTACATGCTTAGATGGGGCAGCTCTCAGCATGCAGCACAGAACTGTAGACCCCTAGTAAATGTTCAGCTCAGGACTGAATGCATTCTGAGGTGGTGTTTTTGGGTCTTAATTTTTAACATAGGAGTCCAAAGTTTGAATAGATCAGTTTTTAAAAACAAGGATGTCTTTCCCTGGATCTGACACAGAATCTAAGTTTTTGATGTAGAGCTCAACAAAGGATTTTGCTTTCATGTTGAATGATATACATTAAATAGAGCCCTGGAGCCAAACATTGCATAAGGAATAAGGCAGGGTGGCGGGGTGGGAAATGAGGATAAGGATTCATTCATCAAAACGAGCAGGAGTCCTTGCAAAATGAAAGTATTTAACTCTATAATTAAAGATTGTATCATAGTACAGACTCAAAATATTAGAATTGTCTATTGTCTGCACAGACATGTTTTAATGATGGGATTTCCTATTTTTTTTGAGTTCTCAGTTTAGCATCATCCCTGCTTTATTACAGTTTATTGAATGTAATTTTTTAATTAAAAACCAAAACAAATCATAACATTATTTAAAACCTCATTCACCCAAGCTTAGAACATTAACAGGATTTGAACTGTCAGATCCACAGTGCTAATGATACTCAATAACTAGTAGCAATAAAAGGCTGTTATCTTAAGTGGAAAAGCCTCAGAAACAAAAAGTATTTCCACATTGATTACTATTTTGCTATAAAATGTTGGTGAAGATGAGGCATATGTAGCTGTTACCTGTTGGTACTTAGATGAGATTGATGCTCTGTCTCTGCCCATGGTTAATCCTCCTGAGTTACAGCAATCAAAAAGCTGCTTTGCCCTCTCTGCACCCAGAGTCTGTAGGGAGAGAGCTAATGTGCATTAGTTACATCACTGTAAAAGCATTTCTTTCTGGCGGTGAAGTGGGCCACATGTGCGAGTGGGGAGCGCTCTACAGATGACAGCAGAACAATTTAGAGACACTACAGTCCTGGATTCAGTCCCACATTCTGAAGGGGCATGATGATCTAGTGCTTGCACACCATTTTGTACCTGTGCGTGTCTCTCTTTTCTCTTCTGCTTTTGTTGTTCCCCTCTTTGTAGTTCTTGCTTCCCTTATATCTGCTGCCATCCCTTTCTGGCATTTGTCTTTTCCCCCCCTGTCCTATGGGACCCTATGGACCCCTCTGTATTACTTGTCTTCCTTTCACTCTCCCTTTTCACATATATACTCCCTTATTTCCACTTTATTTCATTAGCTTCTGTTTTCCTCCCTCTTCCCTTATTCCTTCTCAGCCATCTAGTCAACCTGTTACTACTTTTCTTCAGTAGGAGCATCTGAAGGCCTCTTGTTGTAAGTGTCTGCAACTCTGCTTCAGAACATGTTTAGTACAAACGGAATCTCCTAGGCTCAGACATGTGTCTATTCAATATAACCCTAAGGATAAAGCGTTAAAGGCCTTGTTCTAAAATTACCACTTTAATACGAAACCCGTATTTTAAGAATTTTTTTTTTCAAAAGCATGCGGCATTTATTTAAATAATAAAAATGAATAAAAGGTTGTAGGCTGCTGGCAGCTGAGATTTTTCATGAGAAATGTTGAATTTTTCCACATTAATTATTGTTGTAATGAAAGATCATGTTTCTATGCCAACATTTACATAGTGTGTGTGTATATATATGCACAAAGATACAAGCACTATTTATATATTATATACAAATTTAATTAAATAATTTAATGATGACAAGGTTTATTTTTATATTTCTATTTTTTAGTATTTCATTGATTCTTTGGAACCATATATGATAAGTGAAAACACCAAGCCTTCTCCCACCTGGAATTCAATAGAAACGACCAATGAATTATATGAAGGTTCAGCTGAAATGTTTTCCAGCATTCAGACCACTTCCCCAGTAATATTTACAAGTGTATCTGGTGATAATTTACCTGCTACAAATGGAGCTGCAGAATTACATTCTGCTTCGGGTAAGATACTTTAGGATATTTTTCTACCTGCTCCTTTGTTCTGAAGGACCCTCATCACTGTCCCAGATATGATCTTTAGCACATGGTTCAAGCAAATTATGAGTGGGTCATTTGCAGGAGTCGGATTTTTTTTACTACCAAATAACCTTCCGAAGCAAATGGGAATGCCACACAGGCAGGAACTAGCCCCTTGTCACCCAGCTGACCTTCTTCCTAGTGAAAGGAGCACCCGAAAGCCATCAGCCAAGCTGCATAGACAATCAGTTATTACAGTTGCCAAAGCAGGTGTGATTGTCAGGGATTAACATATCTCCAAGCCCTTCAGAGACCTTGATTTCTCTAAGCCTTTTGACTAATGGGTTTTCAAATGTCAGTGAAGGTAAATAGGTCAAAAAGTTACAACTTTGCTATATGGGTGACAAACAGGTGGAGATGACCCCATGACACGGTGGTGTCATTAGCGTGTACACTTGTTCTGTAGTATCAATGGGCCAGTGTTTCTTTACCAAGAATGGATATTTATAAGTCATTAAGCAGGCCTCAGCTGACAGGCAGGGACTTAAAATACCACTTTAAATTTTTACAGTGAGAGGGTCTTTTTGTAGGCAGAAAGTCATTTTTATCTTATGACTTCTTCTTTTAGTTAAGGTCACTGAATCTCTCCATATACATCAGTATCTAAGACCAGAATTTAATCCATTAGTTTAAACTAGGTAGATCTTTTCCATATTATATTAATCCCGAAGAATCTTTTTTGTCATGCAGAGAAACATGCGGTACTTTAAATGTGAGTCTTCTTTTTGCAGTCTCATTCAGCTTGAGGCATTGAGTTGCTAAAAGATGCCTGTGTTGCTGAAATATTGATTTCAGACAGCACCTGTTGTAATCTAGCACATGATTATCATTTTATAATAGTTATTACAGTAGCTAAAGTTGTTGACGGCCAAATTTTCAAGAGGACCCTCTGATTTTTACATGCCTCAATTTTAATGCTGTTCTTAGAAAACTCTGAGCCTGATACTCATTTATGTGAAGCACCCACACTTTTCCATGTCGCGGTGGCATAATGGCAGTGTTGTAACAGGTGATTTTGAATAGCACAGTTTGGGTTGCTGCTGACTTTGAACTTTATTGCAGATGCACCAGTGACTCTTTGTGGGTGTGGGTGTGTGTCTTCTTCATTCTGATGACCACAACTCTTCTGTTAAAAAACACCAGTGTGAAGGTATCCATGAGGGGAGCCAGTCAAATACAGTTATTATAGCACAGATCGGAGGGCAGGGAAGAAGGGAACTATCTTTCTCGAATCATTAAAAAAAAAATTAAAAACAAAACCAAAAACCACAGTAACCTAGGAGTCATGGTTCTCAAGTCACTGAGGAGACTATGCCATCTCCAAGCCTTTTCTGCCTTCCTAGGAAATTTCCTCAAATTTTTTTGGAGATAGCTGTCAGTATAAACCTCAGGTTTTTAGTTCTTACCCATTCATTTTTTCACCTAGGCCAATCTAACCATTATTCTTACCATCTAAATTCTATGCTTCTTACAAGACCTCTGGAAAGCAGAGAGGATTGTACACATGAAAGTGGACCTGTAATAGCCTCTCTTTGATTAAGAGGCTGTGTGTAAGCTTTGCTCTGTATTTTTGTAAATGCCATGAAAGTTAATTATTTTTCAGTAAAATAGTTCTAGGTCACTATGTCATCCTGAGTTTAGAATGCTGAAAAAAAAAAAGAAAGAGTTTATGAGTAAGTAAATATTTCTCTCCATTTAATCTCAGGTGATCAATATAGTGTTAACATTTTGGCTGAAGAACTGTCATATGTTGTAAAGGGCCTCGTACCTTTCACAGATTACACCATCAGTGTGTCTGCTTTCACTGCTGTTGGGGAAGGGTCACCATCAGTTCTCATGGTGAGGACACAAGAACAAGGTAAAGTGTTGTAACTCTGATGTAGGTTAACATACATGATTTCTTTCACTGAATGTTTTTTAATCACTTATTTGCTTATTGTTATGTTCTTCTGTTTTCATTTAAGTTCCAAGCTCAGTACAAAACATATCTTACAAGAATATTACCTCCTCTTCTATTTTGCTATATTGGGATCCTCCAGCAAATCCCAATGGGAAAATTATTCATTATACTGTTTATGCAATGGAACTGGATACAAAAAGAGCATTCCACATGGTAACTTCAAACAACAGCTTACTTATGACAGGTACAGTGTCATTTGATTAAAAAAAATATTGCAAATATATTATACAAAATTATTTTTTTCCAGCTTTATATACTCTAGCCATTTGCAAGGTAGGTGGACCAAATTGCCCCCGTTCACACACATCCACACACACACACACAACACAACTGCATGTGAAAACAAGGTTGGGTCACTACTACCAGATTTGTCTACTGTGAAGGGGTATGTAGGGAATGTGAAATGGGAGAAGAGGTCTAGGTAAGACAAGCACTCATTTGTGAAATATGCCAAGTAGTAATTTGTGAAATGTACTGGGTAGTAATTTGTGAAATTGATTTCTCCTTGAAATTTTTTCCTCAACCTCTTCCTTCCACATAGAAAAATGTTCCTAAATTGTCAGTTATTTTTAAGACTTGATTTTTTTTTCACAGTATTTGTCTGACATGAATAATAATTTTCTTCTTTTAAGGTGATAATTTTGATGGTAATTGAAGAAAATGCATTCCTTGTGAGGTTTCAGGCATTTATTTATGCTAATCGGAGTAATGCATATAGAATAAAAACACATATTTGGTTGTACACATACAGATCTTTTGGTTTGACAAATAAATTCTTAAAGCTATTTACAGGGTTGAAGCTGCTTCGCTTATTTCAAAATCTTTTGATTTGACTGAGTGCCTGTTGCCTCTTTGGTTCTCCCCAGATAAATGGTATTATACATATTCTTTTAGTTGACAAATGTGCATTAAAACCTCCACAAACAGTAACCATGTTTATAATTTTATAAGTAGCTATGAGGCAAAAATATGCTTAAGAAGTCACAGTCAAGATTTTTTTACTTAATCTTTTTAGGTTTAAAAAAGTACACGAATTATAAAATGAGAGTTGCAGCCTCTACAACAGTTGGAGAAAGTGCTTTATCTGAAGAAAATGATGTTTTCGTGAGAACCCCTGAAGATGGTAAATGCATTGTTTGCAATGACAATTTGATTTCTGAATTGAAGTTTGTGCTTCTTCAGAAGACTGGGCACATACATAGGGAGGGAAAGTGTACAAATAAAATCACTGTTGGAATTATTAATCTTCTATCAGTCAGTTACTGCATTCAGACTATTTTTAGGTAGGTGCTAGAAATAATGGAATAGTGGTGAAAGCTGCAGCATAACATACAATAAACTAATGTCTACTCCAACAGACAAATGGGGGGAAAGCTGCAGAGCTGAGGTTCCTTCACTGAAAATAGTGTGTTCCTAGACCCCATCTAAACCATAACTCATTATTTTTGGGATGCCAGCTTCTCTCTTTTTTTTTTTTTTTTTTTTTAAGGTTATTATGTAGAAATTAGGTTAGGATTTGAAGCATCTGGAAATGGCAGCTTTCAACAATTCAGAAGCCATATTGCTGTCTACAAGCAGAGCTACTGATAAAGTGAGGGTTTTTTTATACTGAATGATATTATATGGAGTTGTTTTTATACAGGTTTGGGGCTTTATTTGTGTTAAGACTGATCAATAGTTTTAACGTTGGGTATATTACTACTTTACGAAGACTTCTGGATCTCCAGAAGATGTATCTCTTCTGGAGATGCAGTCTTCACCCATGAAGGTAAAGGGGCAGTACTGGAATTTGATTTGAAGAGAATCATTAGTATCAAACCTTAATCTTTTCTCATTTATATCAGCCTTTTATTTTTACTAGTTTCAGAAAGCTATTTGCAGTTTTTACCAAAGTAATAAAGAAGGTAATTGACCAGTTGTCATTTATCTCATTGCCAAATATGTTACAACACAGGAAGAATAATTATGTGGGAATAAAGGAGAGCAAAATATTACAGGATTAAAAATCGTGGTGATCTATGAAGTTTAGATTATTTGAATAATGAACCAAAATATCAAATTAAACAGTGAAACTAAAAGGGCTTGTAATTTTTTTTTCAAATTGTGGGCTTTCTGTGCTGTTAGTTTTTTTCACAAAGGAAAGGCATATCACTACTAAAGAAAATTACCTACCTAAATATCTTTTTCTCTGAAAGTTTAAACAATTCCCTGCCTCTAAGCATGACAGAAGTTTGTTCAGAGTGGAGTTTCAGGCCAACAGTTTGTCCATTGGTAAGAGATGCCCACAAACCAGATGAAACTATTGATAAAGCCACCAATAATTCCAACCTTTCTACAGGGCTGTGTGCAGTTAGTCTTGTCTTGTTGTTCTTCGATTTCCCTGAGGTAATTCACGCTGAGATTCATTCTCCTAACTTTAGCCAATCTGTGAGTGAAAACTCATTTGACTCCTGCTTAGTTGAAAAGAGAGAGACCTCCAAATAAAAGATTCACTACGTCTGTCTTAGATAACTTATGTTAGGATGGAAGATACTAGGCTGTGTCATTCAAATGTTGTTCCATGCCAGATACATTGCGAAATGCCTTTCAATTGAAAACTAAGCTTCTTCACATGGGAAATATCCATGAGGACAGTCCTGCCATCCAGAGTAGTGACCTGTTGCAGTTAACACTTTTAATTCATGGGATCAGAAATCAGGAATGGTTTGTAAGACCTGTAGGCCAAAAAAAATCAAGATAAATTCTGAAATTTCTGTATATAGGGATTTGTACACAAACTGAATTGCATAATCCTGAGTTCTTATTGCATTATTTTAAAATTTTATAGGCAGGTTATTTCAGGTGTGAAGTGATGAAACCTTCAGAGGAATTAAGGTTGACATTCAGAGCTGAGTTTGTTCATAAGCGCAGCCCACTCACTCCTTCAACACTTTCACGTGTTATTAGCTCACTGGAGTCACATGAAATCATATGTTGCCAGTAGATTTAACCAACATGCTACCCTAGAGCTGGGCTTGTTTTTTGCATGACCTTCACACCAGTGTATGCAAGATTTATACTTTTTATGGTCATCAGTTAGCAGCTGTATTAGTAAACTAGAGGGAATTTAGTTACAGTGTGTACAGTCCATTTCTTTGTTTAATGGTTGGCTGAGTAAAATAAAAGGGTAGTTATTTAAGAAGAAGGCAGTAAGACAGCATTCAGACAAAGAACTTGAATTTGAGGGAGCCAGTGATAGGATTTGAAGGATCAGGCTGCATGAGAGCAGAAGACGGAAGAGATTTTTTTCTTAATAGATGCAGTTTCAGACAGATTTATAAGCAGATGAGAAAATAAACTCCAGGAAAGCTAAACTCTCTGGGAAGCAAAAATATACCTAGATTTGTTAGTGAAAGAGACGAAATACAGAAACTGAGATTAAAAAATGGTAAAGCTTTGAAAAGGAGAGCGAATGAGTGTGGCCCTTGTGGTACAGTTAGCTATGCATATCTAAATGTTAGGATCCAATAGGTTTATGAGATCAGTCTTATATTCACTTAACTGAAAGTTTATGAAGTTGTTTTTTTCTCTTTGATTTCTGTGTTGCAGAACCAGACTCCCCACCCCAAAACGTAGAATTAATAAATGTAACTGCAACGGAAATAAACCTGAGATGGTTACCACCTGAGCAGCCTAATGGTCTCATAACTCACTATGAAGTTCTGTTCAGTGATTTCAATGATTTATTTATCAAAAATGCCTCATCTACAAGTATATCACTAGGTGAAATGAAGCCATATACTCTCTACAACATCTCTGTAAGGGCATTCACCAGGCTTGGCCACGGGAATCAATCTTCTTTCCCACTTCTGGTGAGAACTTCTGAAACTGGTGAGTATAAAAATGTAAATTTTCCACGATCAGCTGCTTTATGGTGACATTTGATGCTCAGAAGATCAGTTCAATTAATTTACAAAGCAAACACATACTTTTAAAAGCAGTAAGTTTGAACCCTGTTTTCTTTTTTTTATCTAGAAAACGAAAGTAAGGAAATAGTGAGAAAAATTAAGAAGTGAAGAAAACAGGGGGAAGTTGTACGCTTGATGGACTTCATTATTTTACTGTTTGTCCTTGCAGATTCCTGGTGTCTTGCAGGAAAATATTTCTTTTTTAGGAGAGGAAGGGTTTCAAAAATTGAGTTTGACTTTAAATTCACATTATGAACTGAAATTTGGTAAGAATTCAATCCTAAAGGTGAAAAAAAACCCCACAGAATTCACAGATAAGGGGCTATTTTGTAGCACGAAATGTTGTTTATGTTACTACAAGTATTTTGGAGAAGGTACAGATAAAAAAGTTACAGTAGGTGAAGGTTTTCCAAGAAAGGAAAGTAAATTTAGAAGTGAGGACTGGGAAGGATGAACATTAAAGATGTGTAACGAGGCAGAGGAAGAGAATTGAAATAAATAAGTAGCTGTAAAGTAGGACAGTGTAGGAAAACAGATATAAAATATAGGTAGAAAGTCATTAAATTTACAGCGAAGCTAAACAGGAGAGGTATTGGAGAAAAAGTGAGGATAATAGTTTACATAGAGGAATAGATGTTTGGGTTGTGCTGTAGACTCAGGAGTGAAAGGTGACTGGGGACACAGACATGAAGATTTGTTTCCTTTAGGACTCGGCCACATGCAGGTAGCACTGGTTAGATGATCATCTGTTTTGGGGTGCTTTTTGCCATCTTCACTAATTTCCTACCTCAGACAACTGCCCACTTTATCTATACCTAGAGCTAGCCCTAGAGCTAAGCATGCTCTGTTTATCACCTTTTTCTCAGTAAGGAAGGGATTGCACATACTGATGTCTCTCAGAAGGGCCAGGGAGATGCTCTGACTCCTTGACTGTAAAGACACAGTGGAATCACTATGAGCTCCTTCTCCTTCTTGTTTCTGAAACAAACTTTGATTTTTCCTGTGTGAAGTAGTTGTGGTCTAGGCCTGCCTAACAAGTCAGGCTCAAAGGGATGGGGACACAATTTTTAGATTGCATGAAACAGTAGTCATAATAGAAACACCAAGCTAGCTCTGCCAAGACATCGTGCTACTTTTGAGGTTTTTTTATCAGGTATCATAGGTATTTTTTTATCAGGTATCATAGGTATGTATGCACCTGCCTAACTGATACAATATCTTTAGATATAACCTTTATTATTGCTCTCTCTAGCTTAGACATCCGTATTTTGTCTAAGTTGTATTTTAAGGCAGTTAGTTCTTCCTCAGTGCCTAACTCTGCTGATACTCAGAACAAAAATTTGAATTCCAGTGGCCTGTGACAGAGTTGTGAAACTGCAAAAACATCTTCTGAGATGACAAGAATAAAAATAAGGCAGGATCTGGAGGACAGAGCATTTTGAGTGTAACACAACTAACTAACTAACAGGCTAACATGTTTGAACAGCTCTTGGGAGTTCTCTGTTCTACCATGGAATTAGGAAGAATCGTGGACTGTTTTCACTGCATTCCATGGCATTTATTCCCTTTCTGGATATTGCTTAAGCAGAAATTGTTTATACTTTTGAATGTGGAGTTTCGTCACATCAGTACATTTATAAGAATGTTTAGGGCATCCTAAAGCATACCCGTGCATTACTTGACCTTTTGGGTAAATTGTGCTGTCATTGTATGATTGATTTTCTGGAATAAGATATATTATGCTATCAGACCAGTTTCAGATACTGGAAAACATACTTTTGTATTTGTTTGGGGACAGACAGACCCATGTACACAAAAACAATCGTCATGACTCAGCAAGGGCCAGCTGCCAAGAGCCAAGGAGGTCCCTGGGTCAGTGAGGCAGGGGCCTCGCTTGCCAGAACTTGTCCCACCAACCCCCAGTGAAGGGAGCAGGGCAGGTCTGGGGGTGGCAGCCAGGGGCAGCCCTGAGTCCAGATAGACAGACACTCCATGGTGATGAGACAGGTCTGAGATGGAACCAGAAAAGCGAGTTAGGAGGTTCAGTGACACCAGCCAAGTCAGACACAGCCAGATGGGCAGGTCTGTAGTGATGGGACCAAGCTGAGGTCAGGCTGCCACATCAGGCTGCAAGTCGGGGGGTAGATCATAAAATCATAGAATAGTTTGGGTTGGAAAGGGATCTTCAAAGTTGACCTAGTCCACCCCCCCTGCAATGCGCAGGGACATCTTCATTTAGATCAGGTTGCTCAGAGCCTCGTCCAGCCTGGTGTTGAATGTTTCCAGGGATGGGGCATCTACCACCTCTGTAGGCAACCTGTACCAGTTAGATCAGTGGGTCCATGGACAAAGCAAGGCCATGGCAGAAATGCAGGAGGAAATGTAGCTCATAGAGGGACAAACCACGAGACCTCCACCTGAAAGCAGCTCCCAGAGGCCAGCAGACAACTCTGGCTGCAGCCTCACTGCAGCGTTACCTGGGATCGTGTCACCAGCAAGGAGGGGACAGCCTCCTGCTGCGCTATTGCTGAGTTGGCCCTGAGCCCCAGCATCTGAACCTGCAGAAGGGTGGAGGATGCTCTCAGGGCCTTTACAGCAATGTGTTAGTCTCTCTTTGTTATTCCATACAAGTTTTCATATAGTTTGTATAGAGCACCCAAGGAAAAGGGAGAATATGTGGTTGCTGATACAAAGTGTAAGTTATGGCAGGACAACATGGAAAATCTCCTAACGATAGCTAACTTGGAGGATTGCAGTGGTAGTTATGAGGTGTTAGAAGGAACGTTTAGTATCATGCTCCAGATTTCTTTAACTGACATGTTAAGGTGATTTCCATGGGTTTTTTTTTTGTTTGGTTGGTTGGGTTTTTTTTAAGAGTGACCCATATCTTGTTACAGTGTCTGTCTGTCCTGTGGTTTTCATTTTCCATTTCAGCCTCTTTTAAAATGTATTTTGTACAAAAATTGGGATAAAAATAACAGTGTTTACAGTGCGTTTCATTTAAGCCACTTTAAGAAAATGCATAACAAATCAATGAACCTGACTGGAATCTTCTCTAAGTCTAAATTTTGTCTTCTAGTTCCTGATTCTGCACCAGAAAATATAACTTATAGGAACATCTCATCCATGGAAATTGAATTATCTTTTTTACCGCCATCCATCCCCAATGGAATCATACAGACCTACACAGTATATCTCAAGAGGACTAATGGAACTGAGCAAAGAGTCATAAACACTACTCTTCTGACACTACGTATTACAGGCCAGTATATGATGATCTGAAACTTATGGGAACTGTAAATTTTTCTGAGAAGGGACCAGCAGACTGATGTAGATTAATTAGTTCATTGGTTGCACACGATCCTTCTTGTCCTTACATAAAGTTATATGCTACCTGTCCTGATAAGTAACCTGTTGTGTCTTGCAGTAATGTGATGAAATGGGCTACAATCATTATAGATATACATCTCATATTTTAGATGGAACTTCAATAGATTTCTTTGCAAATCTATCATCATAACAAAGTAAACACTGAAGTCACCTATATACCTCTCTGATCTTAGTCTGAATAACAATAAATACTTCCCTTTCTACTCACCTTTCCATCTTTTTCTGTGTTCTGCCAGTATTAACAGAGGCATGACACAGCAGTTAATGCTGGGAGGTCAGTGCCTTAACCAGTGAACTTTCAGAATATAGCCATGGACAAACTGTAAGACATTCTAGGAACATGAAATACGTACCGGTAATTGAGGCTTTGCCCCTTCTTTTGTTCATGAAGAATATTTTGTGTTCAAGTTTTCCTAATGCATACTTACATCTCAAAAGACACAGATCAGTTTAAGTGATGGGCCTGTTCAGCACTTCAAGACTACTTATAGTCCATTAAAAAAACTAATTTAGCCCAGTGAATGGCTGGTTTGCTGAATTCTTCTTCTTTATTTAGATTTAAAGAAGTATACAGAATATACTGTAGAAGTCTCTGCCAGTACCACAATGGGGGAGGGCCTTCTTAGTGCACCTCTGCATATACTGACTGATGAAGATGGTAAGTCAAAAGAGCAGTTGCAATGTGTCTGCCTGTAGTCTTAAACTAATCTTACACTTCATGTCTGATATGTGTAGATGCTATATACTTTTTTTGCATTTATGTCTCTGTATTGATATCTATATCTATCTACACACAAACGTACATACCTATCTGTTATTTAATGTATTTATCAGTACAAGCTATGTGAAATGGCACAATAGCTCTGCATGGGCATTTGGTCTTACCAATATCTTATGAATTTGAAGAATCTTAATTTACTAATATTATTTAATCTAACACACCACATGGTAAAATTAAATGTTGTGTCTGGTTCTGCAGGAATGTAAGAGCTGGAAAAAGGAAAAAACACCAAAAGATAGTTTGAATGGTCTAGGAACATATCTGATTCTTTTATTTGGGGACTTTTTGATTCTTCTAAACAGATGCATGTACAGATTCACATGTATAGATTTAAATTTATTAATATTATAAAAATGCTCCGTCCATCATCTGTAATAGTGGACTTCCAAATTGAGCAGAGGAGTGTTCTGCCATGCAGGCTGAAGGTAGAACACAGCCATTGCATCCTCTGCTCATTAGTACAGTAGGTCACAACTCAGCAGAGGAACCTTAAAATATTTGTACCCAATTTAGTTGTAGGAAGTTATCATTGGTCCCCTCTATAGTTTCTGGAGGGGGAATCCAGAAAAAACTCAAACCAAAATCTTAACTTAGGTGATGTGAATCACATTTTGGAGGAACCTGTGTCTGTCCCTCTACCTTGCTTGGGGAGTAAGTCTCTGGGAAGCTGGACTAAAGCGGCATTGGCATAAACTTCCCACCAGACATTCCCACATTAAATATCTTTTTATGCCTTAGGGGGCACCGACTTGCCTAAGATCCAGCTTTTAATTATAATGGATCTTTGCAAATCTCCAAGATCTTGATGGACCTACATTCACACTGTCAGTAATAAACATTTTCTTGAGAGTAATATTGCCAGAGAACTGGGAACAGTTAATTTGGATAAATCTGTCTTTTGCACAGAGTATTTTTATTTAGAGCAATGTAGACTCTGTTCTTCGGCAAAAAATAACCTCTGAATAAGAACTGTAGAATGAACTAGACATGCCAAAAAGACATGACACTCACAGTATGACAGATCTTTCATTATATAGCCACTGATGATAATAGAACAAGTAAAACACTAAATACAGCTGTCACCCTTTTTCGCTAGTAAGTACAGACATTCACTGAATTTGGTGAACCTTTGCTCATGAAAAATATTTTGTTTTTTAAATTTAGATATTTCTAAAACCGTTCTGCCAGCTTTTGAGATAGTGAAAGGATGAACAACAACTGAAAACCAGCAATATTTATAATACACCACATGTTCTTTATTCACAGGAACACAGTGTTCCAAGGTTCAGACCAAATGTTTCATAGATTTCCTAATAGCTATGCTCATATTCTCAATTTTCATGCATGACTACAGCTATGACCTGAATTTTTAGTGCATGATGCTCTTTGGTTTAATTTGAGAAAAACAAAACTAGCTCTACATTACTTCATAGTGATGCATATATCCATGAATCAAGATGAAGAAAAATATTTGCTTCTCAATAACATACTAATACAAAGCAGTGTCATTTATGCATACTTGGGTATATTTTTCCTCAGCAATACTTATGTAAACTTTAGAATGAAATCAAATGTGGTCTAACATTTTCATTTACTTATGTTGTTTCCCTACAGAGTTGGGATATGGTGTCATCTATAGTTCATCTTCAAATGAATTTTAAGGGTCTCAGTCAATGCCTATCTTTATATTTTCCCTTGTGACATATTAAATGAATGAATGTGGTCCTTATTTGATGGAGTGAATAGATTTTACCGCTGCCTAGTATCCCACATTTTTATCATCTCTCAATGCCATGCTCATCCATTTTTCCACCTTTTGGTGCTTTGTATAATTCTTTACAGCACCTCTTTTTCCTCAGGGGAACTACTTTGCTATATTTTACATGTGTTCATACCTATAAAGCTCTCTCTTTTATTAGAAGGGTAAAAAAAATTGCAGCAATGTACTTGGACAGTAGGTGAATCACTGTGACCTACCCATTGCTCTGTTTTCTCATGAAGTACTTTTTCCATTGAATCACAGAAACAGATGTTCTAACACCACCATGAAAAATCTTCTTTTATCATCTGTCAGAAAAAGGAAAAGAAGCTGCACCTTAACATTAGTTGATGGATACTCTACCGGTGTAGTACAAAGTTCACTTTCCATCACAAATAATTAAAAACCTATTTAAGGACGCTGCGTATCCCATCGATCTTAGCTGTTTAACAAGATGTTGTGTCCTGTTCTCTCATTTTGTAGCTCCAAGTTCTCCTCCAGAATCCCTCTCTGTAAAACAGTTGTCGGGTGTCACTGTGAAGTTGTCATGGAAACCTCCACTGGAGCCAAATGGAATTATCCTCTATTACACAGTTTACGTCTGGTAAGATTTTCTGGAAGTAGTTCTGAGGATAAATATTAATCTGTAACCTATCAGGAATGTTAGATTTTTCTTACGCAATGTGTTGATTACACATTTTTGGAGAATATTCATCCAAGACTTAGAATACTAGCCTTTTGTATATACAAATTCAGATACAATGTAGCAGCTGAAAATTGGGGTATTAAATATTTTGTAAGCATTTTCAACATTTTTCTAAAGGCTATGTTATGGTAAATGAATTCCAATTTAAATTAGAGCATGGTGGCTATTTTCATTATATTCTGATTAGGCCAATTGTAAGGCAGCGCACAAGCCTATGTTAAATTATCAAGGAGATTTGAAATAGGCTTAAAATAGAGAAATATTGTTTCCTTTTTGTAGAAAGTACATAAGAGCAATGTTAAAAGTCTTTATATGTGTTATTAGTTATGTGTATTATTATATTTTATATTTATTGTTATATATTCATAGCAAAAAAGGTATTTTTTAACAGATTTTTCATTTACTGTGTTTTTTTTTCCTATCTGTCCTTTCTTTTTTTTTTTCTTTTTTTTTTTTTTTTTCTTTTTTTTTTGGGGGGTCATCCCTCCTGGAATCTTTTTTTCACCTTTAAAACCTTTAAAAAAGAATTTTGCCACTTTAAAACTTGCAGCTTCTGTCCTATTCTCTGCATAGCATAGTCTGGTGTAGTGATGTGGCATCTCTTCAAAGATCTGTGTATGATTTCTGCTGGAAGTGAAAAGATTTTGTTATTGATCACTTTCAATACGTTGCATTTATGCTGTACCATTTTATTGTCACTACTAAAGTGCAGGAAGCAAATGCTAACATGCACCTTATGAGATGTGAACCAGATGTGCAAATCAGCAATAGTTACAAACACACAACTATTGAGCTTATGTTTGTTATTTTAATGTTACTTGACAGTTTTGGGGTAGGGTTTGGCCTCAGTTCCTAATGAATTCTTTTAAATCATAGCTTCTAGTTAAGTTGGTGATAAGGTGAGCAGGAATGAGCTCTTATTTCCAAAAAAGTTAAAGTTGGTTTGCCTTGTCTTGTTAATTCTACTGTATCGGCAAGGTTTGGTGTTCTTTTACCACAGACATACACACATACAAGAAAAAAAAGGAAAAAAGGAAATAAAAGACTATAGCTAGCAAAAAGTACAACTTTTCATCCTTATATTGCCTTAAAGCTTATTGCATTTGTTATTATGACAAATGAGTTAGTAAGAATTATTTTTTAAAAACTGTTAATTGATCCATCTTTCTAAATACTTGAATTAAGCAGCCACATAACTTTTTGCAGTAAGCCTTGTACTTTTTCCTTCCATATCCTCCCTGCACTGTCTCATCTGTCCTTACTGTGCCATATCTAAAATTAGAGAGGCATTAGGTATCATCTTGAGGCAAGGACATTGGAGAATAACTCCTGTTGCCTTCAAAGGGGCCACAACTTCACTCCTTCCTTTGAGGTTTCTTGGGGCAGGGGAGAGAAAGGAGGAAGAAGGGGAATTGTAATTATTTAATAGAACTGTCTATACAATTTAATAAAATGCATTTCAGGATGAAATTTGACAAGGCAAACTGCTGTGCCATAGTTGCTGCTTTTGGGAGGCATTCAATATATTTTGGGAAGATTGTTAATCCCAGGGCTACTCAATAAAGCAGAAAGAGGAAGGTTAATACAGATATTAAATAAAAGTTCCTTCTCTTACATATATTGCAACAGTTATAGAGAATTCGGTAAACTTTCTTTAGTGGTTTGGAAACAAGAATCCACAACTACTAGAACATAACGGATAATATGTGTAATGTTTCCATTATTGTTATCTGTCATGGAGTTTGTCACAGGACAAGGTGGTTTTGGGTGTTAGCAGGTAGCAAAGCAACTTTTTGCATGCCTTGAGTCTACAAACTCATAGTCCCCAAGTCTGCAATTCTAGAGTATTGCAGGCATGTTAGCAAAATTGCTGAACTCATATATAGCTACTGTCTTTTGGTGTTATCCTCTTCAGCAAATTTTTGTGAGATAATTACTGAATAGATCTACTTTGAGGTACAGATTTTTAAGAAAATATGGTACCTGCCTTTGTCAAGTAGAAGTATGCAATTTCTTAGAAACTCTCTTGTCTGGGTTTCTGCAGGGTCTAATTTAAAATTCAATGTTGTTATTCTTCATTAAAATTCCTTGGCTTAGCTTATTCTGCTAGGCACTTTCTTTCTCATTATCTGTGAAGACTTGCACTCACTTTGATCAGTGTTTTCTTATTATTTTGACGACAATCTCAATTGTTCCTAAACAGAAAATCAACTCTTTTTGAAACAGCTCAAGCTTTTCTTCTTCTTCTTAACTATGACTGATTGTGGAAACATTTTTTGGCAAATAAGGTATTATAAGAATGCAATTACTCAGACTAGAAGTGTTTGCAGCACTAAGCTGTGAATTTTTTTCTTTAATTATAATGCACTATGTTTTTCCATACTAAGAATATATTGGGCAAAGATCCAAGAAAAGATGTCTTGTCTTTGTGTAGAATTTGATAACTGCAGCTGCAGCCCTTTGTATCTCTTTATTGACTATTTGAGATGTCAGAAGTTTGGGAAAAATGTAAATATTAAATTTATCTGTTACCAAGAGTGTTTCCCATGTCAAGAGACATTCCACTCAAAATCTGAAAGGGAAAGGGAAAATTTAGTTTTTTTCATTCTCATAAATTTTCTCATTTCAGTTGTTTGTTAATGTAACTTTATTTCAAGACTATCAGCTGGTGATCTTTGCTAATGGGACATTCAATCATTTACCAAAGGATGCAAATCAAACCATCTAATAGTTTTGAATCAGCCTTTCCCTTTTTTTTTTTTTTTTTTTTTTTTGTAGAATTAGAACTCATTCACTTGTTTGTGAAGAGCTCTACAGTGACTCCTGGAGCAAGATATTTGGTTTTACTTGTCAAATTATCATCCCTGTATGAAATCCCTTTAAAGACACAGGGCACTCACTCATACAGAAATCTTTGCAGGACTGGAATATTAGCTAGCTTTTTTTCCTGCTATTTTTTTTCATAAAAGATTAGATTAATTTAATGAGTAATAGCAGACTTTTTGAATTCAATATAGTTATTTCTGTATCTTATTTTACTTTCTGATAATCATTTCATACCTATGCTAATACCAGCGTTTTATTAATGTTACATCTTACAGTCTTTCTAGGCGGGTTCTGACCTGACTAGAATTCCATTCTGATCCCCTGCTACATTCCACCAGAATTAACTCAGCACCAGCTAATTCCTGTTCCATATCATCTTCTATTATTCCATTTATAACTTCAGCCTTCTGACCAATTTCACAGAGTCACAGTAGGGCATGCTCTCTGCTATAATCTTTTTATATTTCGCTATTCCTGTCCAGCGAGACAGTTTAGTTATGCCCTACTGTGTCCTTCCCAAGGGTAACACGTAACTATTTGATAGCAGTTACTAGATGGACATGCTCCTCCTTGATACTCCACATAATCATTGTCTTTGCCAATTAACTTACAATTATTTTTGTGGGGGTTTTTCTTCTTTAAGCAAAATTAAGAGCCCTATGGGGATGCAACAGTTCAAATGTGAGCTTTTCAACATAAAAGACAAAAGTTTTCCCAGTCTTTTTTTAAAGCCTGAAATATTTGCATTTACTACAATATTGCATTTGTCAATTTTATATTGTATGCCACAGTTATGTACGTACAGAAATGGTGTGTATACATGATTAATAGAATACTTTTTCATTAGGAACAAAATGTCAAAAAGAAGTGCTAATGTAACAGAAACATCACTGGAGTTCACAGACTTGGAAAATAACTCTGAGTATAGTGCTTACCTAACAGCAAGTACAAGATTTGGAGATGGCAACATAAAAAGTGATACTATAACATTCAGAACTTCTGAAGGGGGTAAGCTTGTGTATAATATGAATCTTTAATTTCATTAAACCTTAATTTCTATCAGCCTTATTTAAGTTAATAAAGCTACTGAAGTAGAAGTGGCAAGAAGTGCCATTTTTGTGATCAAGAAGAGACATTCTACCTGTCTGTGTGTGTCTCTGTGTGTACATGTATCCACGGCTCTGTAAAGCTATGATGGGTATTTCTGTTAATTTACTGAGCAAAATTTTGTATTTCCCTTCAAGACAGGTAAGACTAAAAATATATTATAAAATTAATTTATTTCAAAATTTAAAATTAAATTATTTTAACAGTTCTTTCCTTTATCTTCTGTGACACAACTTCTGACAGGAAAAATACTCTTTAGAGTCTCACAAGTCTGAAATTATTTTAATTGAAATTTAAATCTGTAAGTGTATACTGATTTTTTTTTATTTATTCTATTTTAATTATTTTATAATTCCAACATGGCAGATGACTTTTATAAATGGTCATACTCTGTACTGTGCTTTGAAAATCATTCAGTTTAATTATGGTTCCTAGTTTTCCCATCAGCCATATTGCTACAATCTGTTCCAAAATGGACAGTACACAGGCATATTTCAGACTCATCCTGCATAGATAAACTGACTTCCTAACGCACAGTCAATGGCAGGATTAGCATCTATCCAAGCCATCCCTCAGAAGACTGTCTAAATCATCAGCCTGTAGGTATTCTCAGCCTTTCCTATTGAAGCTGTTATGCAAGCATGAACTGATGTTTGAGGGCAGGATTTTTAGGAATCAGCCCCAGAGTTCCCCCTTCAATTAATATTTTAGTATTTTATACAAACTAGGACAGCACAAACTGAGAGAGATAAGAGAATTTATAGTGTTCAGTACTCCATTGCATATCATGTAGGGCACTTGGATGGTGAGGAATATGGATATAAATTCTCTTAAGCTGACTTAAGGAACTGAATTTGAGCCTCCTTTATCACTGGTCTACTGAGAAGGACCATATGCAGCCATTCTTTACAGGATAGGAGGAGAGGCTAATTGAAGGAGACTTACAGAGTCTTTCCTGCATGTTTAGTAGGCTGAGGAAAGAGGAAAAAACAGAAATGGTCATACTCTCTAAGCTTAAGTATCTGGTTTGCCTAAATGAGTTGGGAACCTAAATTCTGTTTATAGCCTGCAAAGACAACAAGGCTTTTTAATTTAGCTTTTCTGAAACTAATCTTTTTTTTTTCCCCTGTTAACTTTATATGGAGCATAGAGGCCTAGCTCAGTCAACTTCCATGTCTGCAAATCAGACTTTCCATGTGCCCAAACCAGTAAGTACAGGACAAATTCTATAAGACAAGAGAATCTGTCTGCATATGCAGCTAAATACAAATGGGTCTGAAAAAACAGGAGTTTAAAAATTTGTTTTATCTACTTGTTTATTTCATCATTTCCATAACCAGTTTTTTATACCATAATCAGAAATATATTTAATTTTATATAGGATGTTGCAAATCTATAGTGGATGTTTCTTGGGCACTAGAATGTATGAAACCTTGAGTTAGGTATGCTAAAACTTAACATTTTTCCAGCACCAAGTGATCCACCAAAAGATGTTGTGTACAGAAACCTTACTTCCACATCAATAAGGCTATTCTGGTCTCCTCCTCAAAAGCCTAATGGAAATATACGATACTACTCAGTTTATTTCAAAAATAATTCAGGAATATTCATACAGGTAAGCTTATTTTTATCTTCTTCTTTTGTAGAATTCAATAAAGTGTTCTAACAATCTATTAAAGATTAAAACAATTTTATAGTTATACATAGATTTCTTTTTTGTGTTGCCTTTATGGAAAATAAAGGCAGTTTAGGCAATTTTTTTTAACTTATAAAGACAGAAGCACATCTTGTGGTGTATTGTGCATCTCATTGGACATTCATATCATTAAGCATTAAAACAAATAGACTTTGTGTAATATTTCATATTGCAAAGTGTATGTATATAGGTATATGTATATGCACACACAAATATGCAATACATATATGTTGACAGCTAACCACAAGACCCATTACATTCATTGCACATCCTGAAGACTGCTATGTCTAATCTATAGGTTTGAATAAATTTCTGTAACAGTTCTGTTTTTACTTTTTAATGCATCTTTGTACAGTACTGAAAGTAAGAAGATAATGTCAAAGTAGTGAATACATTATTATTTCATATTTTTGTTACTCTGAAAATGAAATTACTCTTTAGTATATTGAAGCAAAGGTATTGAGATTGCTAAATTAAAGCATAAAAGACAAATAAAATGTTATTTATTATATTTTGGTCATCCACACATTTCCTTGTGGGGTGGTTTTTTTTTTTTTTGCTGCTACTATCATCCTGTATATATAGTTTTGTATATATAGTTTTCCTGTTCTCCTTTCTAAGAATATATTATAATTTAAAAAGTATAACAAGAAGAAATAAGCTTCCTTTACAGGTTTTGGGTTACAAGCATTGCACTTTTGGGAGAAAGAAACATAAATTAATGAAGAAACTAATGCATGAAAAACTACCTCTACTGCATAACTTTATGCTCAAGATATATCTAGTGTGAGGTATGCATGTGTTTGAGAATAATTAGAAAAAATATTTTACAAATACCTGTGACTGAATAATTGCTGACATACTTTGGTGTATACACTTCTCTGACTTCTGTGAAGCTGTGTGGTTGCCAGGCTCTGTCTGCAGAGTTTCAGATGCGAGCAGGACTGTGCTATGAATTCACATTCTGATGAGATTAAAATCAGGGCAGCAGTTCAGAGCTTCAGCCTCTGCTTGCACACACTGCTGTACCAACAGCATTTTTCTTAGCCTAACAAATCCTTGGACAAACATTTGTGCTGGTACATTACCTGAACTAGTCCATCCTATGAAAAGTGTCTACATTTATCTAATTCTTGGACAACTCAAGTGATTTTAGAGGAGGACTATGGACTTGGGCTATTCCTGCCTTTGGGAAGGTGGAACTGTGAGGTGAATGAATGAGGTGAAACTGGTACACTGAAAGCTGTAATCCCTCTGGATATACCCAGGACTCTGGAATGAAGGAGCAAGATAGGGAAGACTGAGCACAGTAACACTGGTCCAGCAAGGTGAGGCTCCAGTTTCATTACTGTGTGACATAGTTGGGCAAGGACCGGATGGTGCCTGGGTGTAAGTTACCGCTGCTTTGGCATATGATATGGTGGATGGCAGGAAAAGTGCTGAGAGTAGCTCCACTTCTAGGTGTGGAAACTACCATTTTTGCACTTTCAACTTTGATTTTTTAACCCATCCCTCTGCAGAAAGCTATGAGAAGATAGGCTTCAGCTGCTGTTGCATCTGTCTCTTACCAGCCATGGGAGATCACCATTAGTCTCTCAAATCATTATTCACTCCTAATCTGTCTGCTTCCCTTAACTCTCCACGTGCCTCTCTGTTCACTATTTGGCATGGCAAGTACCACATCTACATTGCACTCCTGTTCTGTACCTTGGCATTGTGTAGGTGCAAAACAGATTTCAAACAGGAGGGAAACTCAACTCAACCCTGCTCCCGTCTGTCAGATTTTGCTCTTTTCATTATGGAGAAATGCATGTGTGAAAGCCAGCCTGATATGTATATATATATATGACATATATAGACTGTTGTAAGCTGTATGCACACACACACAGCTTACAAATGTCTATAACTTTGAAGTATAACTGTGTAGTTGCAGGGTGTATTGGTAATTTTGTGTTTCACACATTTAGAAGGAAATAATCCTTGGCTGGATTATTCTGCATCTAGGTCACCATTCTGCTTTTGTTTCTCAGAACTGTGTTTTCAGTTTGGGAAAGGATACAAGACAATTTAAAAAGTAGATGGTCTTTTCACATTTCTGGGAAACTCACCCACTGCAGGCAGCCTTTCGCTGCCAGTCTTTCAGCTGCTTCTTTGTCAGGACATAATAACAGAGGTCCGAGTCTTCAAGCATATCTTCTAGATGCCCGAAAAGTAACCTGACTGAAGAATCTCAGGCTAATTAACATCTTCCAATGTTGTAATAATCTGAAATATAAAAGGTGTATTAAAACTACTACTATTCTGTTGTCTCAAGTTGTCACTTCTCCTCATACGTTCTCAAACTCCTCAGGCATATTAAAACCTAATGACTATAAAGCATTTTCTTTGTGGGTGGTAAAAAGCGAAAGTTTACTCCTTTACATGATGTATTAACTTGCAGGAAAAATAGTTTTCCTTTAAAATGGGAAAAAAAACACCACAACCCCCACACAAAAAAAACAACCAACCAAACAAATGAAAAAAACCCCACCCCAGTTACATACCTTCGTAGAGCAGAAGAATAATGGATGGTTTCTTTGCTTTAGAGGTCTACATGAAAATCACAGTGTGGCTGTCCAGTCAGGGAGCCTGGGATGCTCAGACCTGGGATTCAGACCCAGAACAGCAGAAGGAAAAATTTAGTGATGGAGATTAGATCTGAGGATTTTGGTAGGTGAGGGGGCTGTTTCTAGGCGGATGCTGACAGATTGTAAAAGAAAGTGTCAGTGAGGGAGGAATGACTGGTAGCCATATAGAAGAAACTGTCATTTGCACTAGGCTTGGTTCAAGTTCAGCTTTATCTTTCATCATTTGCTGTCATAGGTCTAGGGAAATTGCTACTTTCTGATTTATGTTCACTACTCTGCCTCAGTGCAGTAAAGATATGGCACGTATTCTGGCAAAGGGCACTTCTTACCCAGGTGACATGACACATCACTTCTCTGTGACACTGCTGGATTCCTACAATTTGAGCTTTCACTATTGGCAATAGCAGCTTTGAAAATTTTGCTCTGTGGTTTCCCTACCTGATGTTCAAAACAATCATACTGCTTATGTTCTCAGTCCTATCAAGGACAGAAGTTGAAGAATCTGTGGCAGTAATTGTCTCATTGCTAAAAAGTCATCTATGGGACACCATAGAATCATAGAATGGTTTCACTTGGAAGAGACTTTAATCTAGTTCCACCCCCCCTGCCCTGGATAGGGACACTTCCACTAGACCAAGTTGCTGAAAGATGCCGTTGACTTGAATAAACTCTTTTATTCAATCTCTCTATGCTTGTGTTTTGATTAGCAAGAAAGTGGAAAAGGGGTTAGTTACAAATACAAATTTATGCTCGGAGAAAGTTATCCAGTGTAGGGATTTCAGTACAGGTGACAACTTTCCTGCCCTGCCAAACCAGACAGGGGAACCAGGAGCTAAGTGGAGAAAAGAAGCCCACTGCCCTTCTAGAAACTGAACATTAGATCCCAAATCATCCAACCCCTGTACTACAAGACAACCTAAGTGAACATGACGGGATACAGTTCAGAGTGAAATTTGTCTTGGTCTGCCCTTGGATGCAGACTAGGGATTCAAGCAGTGTGCTGTATTAACAGTCAAACAATTTCTTTTACCAGTATAACAAAAATAGGGATAAAAGGGGAACTTCCCTAAAATACACTGCAATTTTTTTAAAAGATGGTGTTGGAATGGAAATAACTTCACTTAGATTAGTACTGGAACAGTATGCATTACACTCCTTGAGGGGTGGCTTGGATTAGCCCCCAGTGTCACCACTCTCACCTGATTGCCAGAGTCATTTATGTGATACTCTAACTCATGACAACAGTGCAGTACAATGAACCTAGAGAATGAAATAGAATGAGGGGAAAAGGTTAGCAGGGAAGAACAGCAGCACTGTGTTGTCTGTATACAACTAATTATAGCTTTATGCCACTGGCAACTTCTGCCGCTTCCTGAGGTGAAGAAGATAGGACTTTCTACTGATGCTTTCATGGCCTGTGTGTATTGCTTACACTTAGCTGCTTCTAATAATCTGATACCTTGCTATGTCAAAACTTCTTTCATGTATAGATGAAGAAGGGGACAGAAGGAAGAATTTCTTCAGCTGTAGCCAAAGATCCTGAGCTGTTTGCTTTCATCTGCAGCCACAGTTAATTGTAAAACTTCCTATAGTGTTCTATCCGCAGGGCAAAATTAGTGCAAGTTTCATCTTTTCTTAGTTTGTACCCACACAGTTCTTCCTGCTTACCCTTAGTCTTATGTGTTCATTCTTCTCTAATATTTTGTCATATTAGAAGTCTGAGGTAGTCCCCAGTCCTTGGGCTCCTCACGGTAAGGGGTCTACCTCTTAAAACAGTTTTTGTTGAACCACCAAAAAGCCTGTTGCTATAGCATTCATGTTGGTTCAGCAAGTCCTTGACTACCAGACAGCTGACAAAATTGTTAAGGTATGCTTTTTAAACTAAGAGCTGGATTTTCAGCTGTTCATACCACTAAACTCACGGTAAATCTAGAATCGAAACTTGATGTGGTACCATTGACATTTTAACCTTGAAAACTCAGAGAATTATTTAAGGTCATTTTCAGGACCTTATTATTAGATATTAACAATTGCTAATTATTAATAATTACAATATATAAAAATAAAAACAGGGGGGTTGTGGAATGATGTTTCTGGGTGAGAAGGTATTTTCTGTCACATTGTGCTTGAGCATTAGAAAGTTTAATTAAATACCTGAGAAGTCGGTCTTCTGTTTCCTGTATCTTAGCCTTCCCAAGAGTAAAGAAAAACTCTTCTTAGCCTTTTTCAGTTAGTTACATGAAGATAGTGTGAGCCTCCATCTATGTTTAGAAGGAAGACATATATTAATGTAGAATTTCTTAGTATTTTCACTGATGCATCTTCTGTTCTGCAGTCAGAACAAAGGCTTACCTTTTTATTGCCAAACGAAGTTTGCTTATTAATGTTACATGAGCACTAGTGACTATAGGCAAAACCAGATCTTCAGATACTGGTATAAAAATCTCAAGGAAATGAATGGAAGTGTTGCCTATTCTTTTCTGAAAAATAAAACAATTTTCTATCAAAAAAAAAAAACAGATGGAGTGTTATGTTAGATATTTTAATTGGTACATAGTGGTGACAGACATCAAGATTGCATATTGAACCATCAATTTACACAGTACTGACTCAAGTATTTGGTAGAGTGTATAACAGTAATTTCTTCAGCAGGAACTTTCCTCAAGAGAAATATAACCTTTTTTTTAGTATGTGGTTTCAGTATGACTGTGTTTATATGTGGTATTTCTGAATTTAAATATGCAAATGTTAGAGTTGCCTATTTTAGTAAGTCTGCTATCTCAGCCTCTCTTTTTTAGGATATCATTTAATTCAAAGCCAGCTTTGATTTTAAGGAGATGAAAGGTGCGAATAAGATGTGACACCCAAAATAGTGGGCAGGCCAAATAACTGGAATGTCTGCTAGGGTGTTGGGCAAACCAGCTCATCATGAGACTGTTGCCATGTAGAAAAATAACGAGGACTTCTTTTGGCCCAAAGAAGTGCTGCCCATGCTGTCTGCTCAGTGGGGCAGTATGGCTGCTGGAGAGGAATGATACTGAATCTTTGAATTGGGAGATGGAGCTGAATGTTCTTGTAGGGTACCTGACCTCCCAGCAGTTTTCAGATCATGAGCCAAAGTTCTTTAGATCATCTAAGCCAGGTTCCTGTAAAGCAGAGGGTGATTTGACACATTCAGTCATGTGACATAACTGACCTTACGTAAATAATGACTCTTTTTTTTTTTCTTTTTAGTTTCCTAAGTGGTTTATTCTAAACAGGAATAGCCTTCTCAGAGCACTATTGCAACAGTCACAGTTTTAGTGGAATTTTTTCTGTAGTTCAAAAGGAAGTGGTACTTGGTTCTGATGCAACCCTTTCACTAGCAAGTAACTGCATGAAGAAAAGGAGCTCTGTTGGTTCCTTCATTTTAACACAATCCACTGGATATAGACATTTGCATTAGAAATATTGGCATGTTTTTAATGGAAAGGACAACTAATGAAAGGAACAGTTTGTCAAGTGTTGCAGTGAGATGTCTGCCACTGGAAGTTTTAAATTCAAAATCAGACAGTTTTCTATAAGATCTGTTCTCATAAAAATGGAATAAAGTGAGACAAGTCTTTGATTTACTTCGCGCAGATCAGGCAAGACAATCACATGTGTGATCATGTAATCTCTGTACAATTAGCAGATGATAATATTTTGTTTTCTTGATGCAATATGGATAAATACATTTCAATATTCCAGATTTAATATGTTTTTAAAAAAAGATTGATTGGAATTCAACAACTACAGACAACAGGAGGAGTCAAATAGATACTCTGTAGTACTTACAAGGAATAATCGTAGGCATCATACAATAAATTACTTGAGTATTTCAGTAAAAATCAGGACTCATTAGGAGTCATTAGGTTTATGTCTCCTGAACACTACTGTGAATCATCTCTCTTGGTGGCAGTGATGGCTAAATGGGAAACTAGAAAGATAAACCAATGAATAAATAACATTTTCAATTACAACAATTTATTTCTTTATTTTTTTAGAATTTCACGAGTTATGGTAATGACAGCAATGTTGATGTTTCCCAGTCTGCAGTTCTGGATGGCTTAGCAAAATACAGCCATTATACCCTATGGTTAACTGCAAGCACAGCTTTTGGAGATGGAAACAAAACCAGTGAAATAATAGACGTGTATACAGATCAGGATAGTAAGTTAAAAACTTTTTCAATGTTCAGTGTATATCAGTGCTTCCATTTGTTAAATATTCTCTAACATTAAAATTATTTTATTTTTATGGTGGCAAAAAATGCAGTAAGTACTGTTTTCAACACTACAGCATTTTTCTTTGCAAGAAAGACATTCTGATCACAAACTTCTTTGGATATGAGCTATAAAAATATTGTCTCAAACCATCATTTGTCTCAAAACAGTCTTTTATTAATCAAATTTAAAATGGATGATTATTCATATGTGCCTTCAAAATATTTTGCTTTTGATAGTGAAACACAAATTGTTACAAATGAGATTTACAAACTAATCATACTTTGGGCATTTATTTCTGGTTTGGTTTAGGATTTTTTATTACTGTAATCCATGCATTTATTTTTTGCTTATTATCTCTCATAGTCCCAGATGGTTCTGTTGAAAATCTGGTCTATCAAAACATTTCCTCATCTTCTGTAAATGTAAGCTGGCTTCCACCATCTCAACCAAATGGCTTAGTCTTCTTTCATGTTTCTCTAAGTTTATTGCAACTGGGAACCCATAAGATATTGTCTTTCCTTACTTACAACACAAGCATCGTTTTTGACAATCTGGAGAAATATACTGATTACATTCTGAAAATCACACCAGCCACTGACAAAGGATCTTCTGAACTGCACGCTCTAAGTCTGCATATAAGAACTGATGAAGATGGTAAGATATGTTATTCATACTTAACAACATGTAGAAAAAACAAACAAACAACAAATAGCTTTCTAAAAGAAAAAGATATTGTTGTGTTTATCTTACAGCTTTTTTTGTTATACAAGGACACAAACTACTGCCACACATTTCTGTGTTTAGACCATGAAACAGAATTTTCCACTCAGAGCACAGCTTTAACTGATAACTAAAAGACATTTTTCATTGTAACTCGTATTTTTTCTGAGGTTATATAATTTTTTTTTTCTTCTTTCTTCCTGTAGTCCCAGAATCAGCACCAATAATCAAAACATTTTTCAATCTTTCAACTACCTCAGTTATGCTTTCATGGGACCCTCCTGTTAAGCCAAGCGGTGTTATAATAAGTTATGATTTACATTTATTTGGGCCAGAAAGGAATAACTCATTCTCTACCACCAATAATTTTATCATCTTGGAAGACCTTCTACCATTCACATTATACAGCATTTATGCAGCTGCAAGAACAATAAAAGGACCTGGTCCATCTGCCGTGCTTCAATTCTACACAGATGAGTCAGGTGAGCAAATTCAATTGTAACTGACTTTGAAATTTTGGCCCTATGTTACCGCATCTGTCTTAGATCTGAATATCAGAGAGAGCTGAGATGAAGCATTAATTTTTTGATCAGTCTGTGAAAGCTTTCAGAAGAAGGAAACACTAAAAGGGAAGTATTTTCTGAGTTCTCCTCCTCCCACCACTGTGTGCAAGAGGAGGTCACGTTCTGCATAGGATTGCAAAAATACCTCCAAAGAGAAATGTCTTTTTTCTGCGGAATGTGTTGCAGATTGCCAAGTGTCAGGGATTTTGAAGCAAGCAATAGTAACTTTCTCTTCATCCCCGCACATAACTGAAAAAATGATAAAACATGGAAATATTTCTGACACTTTCTGGGGTCTCCTTTACATGGACCTCCTCTCACCTGCATGGTAAATGCATATCGAGGAAGCAAAGTATATCACATTCCAGTAATAGACGTAACACAACTTTTGTTAAATGCCTTAGCTCTGACAATGGGGATGTTTAAGTGATTCGTAGATTTCTTAGCTCTCTAAGAAGTTTCCTTGCTGAATAAACATGTATTCCCTATTAATGGAATTTGCATCATGCCAAAAAGAAAGAAAATGTTTAAAATAGCAATGAAGTACTGTTTTGTTGAGCTCAGATAAAAATGGCAGCAAACGTACAAACGTTCTCCTGCTTCTTGTCTGGTTTTGCCTGGATCATTTCTAATTTGGAACTAAAGAGCATTTCTCTTTTGCAGTGCCATTAGCTCCGCCCCAGAATTTGACCATTACCAACTACACTGCAGATTCTGTGTGGCTAAAATGGGATCCAAGCCCTCAGCCAAATGGTGTTATTATGAGATATAGTTTTAAGATTTATCAAAACAACACAAAAAAACTATTTTATCAGGTATGTTCATAATTAACAGTGTTTAATTTTTTTTTGGCAGATACAGATAAATACTTTTTTCATGTTTAAGAAACAAAATATATGACAAATAATTTAACTGTCTGTTATGGTCCTAGAATTTTGAAGGTCCTCTAAACTTCTATTTGTTAAGACAGTTCACTTTCTCTCCCACCATGCCTGTAATTCCATTTTTAAAATTAGATAGAAAAAAATTGTTAGATTTTAATGTGCTTTGAACTTCTAGTACTTCATTAATGATGAGCTTTATTAAACTTTACTTCATATTTTGGTGTAAGTTTGATGTTACAAAATGACCGAAGTTACTTGTTTTGTGGCTACTTTTGTTTGGCTATTTAGTATCTGCAGACTTTCAAGGTACAAAAAGAAAGACAGACATTCCTCATTGTCTTGAAAAATTGTTAGAAACTGTTTAGAAGTTTGCATTTTTTTTTATTTTTGCAGAATAAGAATAACAATACATTTTAACTGAAATAGATGCTATAAAATTATATACAAAAATTGATCAAGGCATTTATACCTGGTTGCTTGGATGGCATCAAGAAATGCACCGTGTACTGTAATGGCAGCAAGCTGAGGCCCAGGTTGCATCTTGGGCTTAGAAACCACTATATATAGTGAATTCTGTTCACTTAAGACACTTGTAGAAGCTGTAGGGAAAAGGCATCGCTGCAGTGAGCTCTGAGTTTAAGACATGGAATGTGGTGGGACTGTGAGGAGCTCCATTACTCCCAACTCCCTCAGCCATACAGTCCTTATTGCAGCGACTTAGCATGCAAGGCAAGTGCTTGTGCTGTTGTTAAGCATATGAACTGTGGAAACTGGTCTCCATGTGGTGGCCTGCTGTGCTACCCCTTGGGCAGTCAGCTGTTATTCCCCCTTGTAGAATGAAGTGCCGTCATCCCCTCAATTTCTTCCATAATCCTTGGAAGAAAAGGAGTACAATGCATATATGGAAGATGAACAGTGTTTTCTACAGCGAGTTGCCTCTGGAAAGACATCTCTGGAAAGAAATCTCTGGAGGCCGCCAGAGATTATTCCCCACTGTCCATCTGAAGCAGACTCAAGTTCAATGAGATTACAGAAACTGGCTGGAGTGCTTGAATGCATTTGCTATGCCGTACATTTCTTCATGTTTTGTAATGTTATATGGGCAAGAAACTAGATTTAGGTTGTGGCAGCAAGACAGGCAGAGCCGTTTATATAGAAATATTGTAGTTAGGCATCATCATACTCTGGTGAGTTGGATCCCACAAAATGTTCACCAGGTTTTCTTGCTGAAATTCAGCTTTTTCCCTGCTGCTATTATAGTCCTCTCAACAGTTGCACAAAATGTGCTGTGCATCCTCTGTGAAAAACAGCTACCAGGAACTGAACTGTGTTTTTTAGCTTTTTTTTTGAAGCTCTTCATCAGTCTGTGGTAATTATGTGACCATCCTTTGGTGTATCTTCCTCATAAACCACAGTGAAAGAGGGAGAAGAAAGAAAATAAGGGAAAAGGGGAAGGGAAAGGAAAACGGGAAAGGAAAACGGGAATGGAAAGAGGGGAAGGGAAGGGAAGGGAAGGGAAGGGAAGGGAAGGGAAGGGAAGGGAAGGGAAGGGAAGGGAAGGGAAGGGAAGGGAAGGGAAGGGAAGGGAAGGGAAGGGAAGGGAAGGGAAGGGAAGGGAAGGGAAGGGAAGGGAAGGGAAGGGAAGGGAAGGGAAGGGAAGGGAAGGGAAGGGAAGGGAAGGGAAGGGAAGGGAAGGGAAGGGAAGAATTTGAGCCTGCATTTTTGTTTGTTTGTTTGTTTTTGTTGAGCTCAGGGACTACTTCCACTAAAAGCTACTCAGAGTAGAAGAGGCAAGACTATGACTCGAAGTGTGTTCATTTCAGTAATTTCAAGTTTACACAGATTAATTGCGTACTAATATTTTTTCCTTCCTTAAGAACATTTCAGGTTCAAGCCATGAGGCAAACCTTGTTGGATTAGAACCGTTCAGCCCCTATTTTATCAGTGTCTCTGCATTTACCAGGCTTGGAAATGGCAATCAGTTCAGCAATGCTGTCCAGTTTACAACAATGGAATCAGGTTAGAAATGACTTTTTCTAAGCTGCAGTTCTGTTTATATATTTTTCCTCATATGGCTGAAAAACAGTCTTCCTCTTCTCTCTAAAGAAAGTGTAACTTAACACTATCTCATTTTCTTCTGCCCATGTAACACTAATTCACACTCCAATTGTACCGGATAGGCTGGGTTTGAAGTTTGTTGTCGGAAGTATAGAATTAGAAATGTCCTCATCTGAAATGAGAGGCTTATATGGCTACCATAAGTCTTTTAATAGCATCACAGATAAAGGGAGGAAAATTAGATAGATATCAGTCTTTGCAGATCAAAGCAATAATTCAGATCCCTGTGAAAATAACTGAAACTTTAGCAGTATCAAAAGCAGGTGGACAAAAGATTGGCAAATGGACTGGAAATGGTATTAAACAAATACAAATTTTAAACATTTTTGTTATAGTTTATTTTAGGAAGGGAACCTCACCACTAATTAAATATCCTGATTTGTTAGATCTTATTCTTCCTGGCAACTGGGGCGGACTATGCAATATAGCTGGTTTAATTAATTAATTAATTATGTACAGTTTTGTCTTATGCCTTCCACATGTCCTTTCAAGTTGCATGTTGTTCCAAAATGAAAGATTGTATCACGTGAAAGTGAATATTCAACGTTCATTAAAAAGAGCCCAGAAGCTCGGCAGGTTTGAGAAACTGGCCTTTGTGCAAAGCAGTAGCGCCTTTGCCCACTCAGAGCGATCCCCAGGCTCATGTAGTCTATAAGGTCTGACAGTGCCAGGGGACCAGCATGGGTTAGGTGGTGTGTCTGACCTCCCAAATCCCAGGTTCCATTTCACTGGCAGCAAAGGAAGCATATTTTACAGGATTTTCTCAGATTTTATGCTCAGCTACCAGCAGCGTTGTCTCCTTTCCCTCCAACCTAGATTTTAGGTAATTGCTGGATCAGTCCTGATTGAGTTCACCCAAGAATTCTGTCTCCAGTCTTTATTAAACATGCCAGGTATTATTTGTTCTGCAGATGCTGCTTAGATATAATTATTATAATTATATATATATATATATATTTGAACTGGGGAAAAAAAAATAATTTTAAAGAGATTCATTTACTCTGTGCAGTGATGATGAAAATGTTTCCCTCAATTTCTGGTACCCCACTGACAGTTTTTTATGACACTGTTTTATGGATTCTGGGACATGTTTCAATAGATGAAGTAGGTTGCAGAACCCCTCACTATATATTCACTTTCTCTGAGCTGGTACAGCCAGCACTTTAACCTTTTCTGAGACACTTTAATTTATTGTTCTTTTTAACCTATTCACAGGTTAACTATCTGTTCACAGATAGTTTCTCTATTTTCAGCTTAAGTATAGTATTTGCTACTTTTTATTAAATTTTTATGAGCCTTTTAAAAAGTTTCTCCTGCTGGAACCAGCAAGGAGATGGGGAACAGTAAGGTAATAGCATTGATATGACAGCTCTGAAAGCTGCCCAGTGACTTCTGGGCAGGTCATGCCCCTGCTGAAAGGGCAGAGCGATGATATAGTGCCTAAAAGAAACAAAGCTAACATAAATAAGGAACTTCTTCTGCTGATACTGTCATGGAGTATGTCTATGGGTTTCACACTACTGTGTATGTTTTACTACACTTTGATTAAAAAAACCATGGGGAAAATACAAACTGATGTGAAAATAAAATCGGAGCACACAACCGGGAAAAAGCCAGATACGTGGCCTCTACTGTTTCAAGTACGAGCGTCTGTCATGTTCGTAGTAGTTGGAAATGAACCATCTAATGAAGAAAATGACATATTCTTGTTCTCTCAATATGTTCCTTTACCAGTACTGATTTTTCTGCTACTGGAATGTTTGGCCCTTGCTTGGAATGATAAGTCTGCTTCTCTGACTATATTGTTCTGTGATTACCATTTTAATTGTTTGGAAATGTTAATCTTTAGTGCACATGTATCTTTTAAGTACCAGATGCTGTCCAGAATGTTCATTGTCTTGCAACGAGTTGGCAGTCGATCCAAATGCAGTGGGACCCTCCTGCTTCATCCAACGGTGTAATTACTCATTACGTTATAACGGTTGAAGGAAATACTACAATTTTTTCAGCCTATGATACATTGCATACTTTCAGAAATCTGCCTTCCAATTTTACTTATCAGTTCAAAATAAAAGCTGCAACATCTGCTGGTGAAGGTGAAGAACAGATATGCAATGCCAGTACGCTTCCAGAAAAAGGTAACTAATTATTCAAGTTAATTCTTTTCTTAAATTTAAATGATGACTATGAAACAAGGAGACCTGAAATACCTGTTTCAATTCAGACAGCTAAATCCTTCTGTTGTTGAAATTTTGTGCTGATAGTGGCCGAGGAGAAACAGGGCTGCTTCTTTCTTCTGTTTCAGAATACACTTCTTAATAAGAATGCAATTATTTGCCATTTTAAAAAGCTCAGAGTACCTTTTTCTGTGTTGAGAACAATACAGCTGCTCAGAATTTGTGGAATTAAGAAGCATTTAACTTCTTGAAGCAGACTTTCTTCATAACTCTTGAGGAAAAGGATTTTTTAATAATGAAGAAAATTGTGAGCTAAATCCAGAGAAGAACATAGACAGGTTTTTTGGCATTGGAATAAAAAATTGTCACCCAAAATCCATCTTCCCTTCTCTCTCCATGTACACTGCAGACTTTACCTAATTCTGGCTGTGCTTTCATCTGGCACCTGAAACTTCCTTAGGCACTCAGAGATGCAATTCTGTGCAAAATACAGTGTCGCTGCTGTGTAAATAGCTATGTGTCCAGCTTCTGAATTGGACATGGAGAGGAGCCCAGTGCCCAGTCCAGGAAGTACATGCCTGTTTCAGTTCTCTTCACCAGTTAGGGGCAATTTCTGCTCTTGGGGTTGTTTCTCTTGGTTTTTATGTCTTCACTGATAGTTCGGTATAAAAATAAAAAATAATGTTCAGCAAGTAGGATCCAGGGCAAGACTTCACCTTCCCACTGAGTTACAGGAGAAATTACTGCATTTGTTTCTCAGTGCCATTTCTTCTTCAGTGACCTCAATTCATGCAGTGGAGTTGAGGGAGTCTTTTAATTCAGAACAGCTGGATCATTAGGAAACCTGGGGGTGGGATGGGGAGGGGACAACTGTATCCCCTGATGTTTAGGAACCAAACCTAACTTTCATAATACTTTAATTACTAAGTTATCAAATAACTTAAACGATGAGTGGCAGCATTCATTCACACATATATTTAAACTGAAAGAATGAGTTCTGCTCAGTTATGTCAGAAAAAACATAGAGTCTATGTCAGTGACAGGTTTTATGTTGTGGTTGATAAGTGGAGGGGGGTAGATCTAATATGCAGACTTGAATTGGACACTTAAACTTGGAGGAAATCAGAATTACCCTTATGCTTAGACTACCTGTTGGTAGCTTCCTGAGCAGCATGAACCTCTTCAGGTTCAGACTTTGGATCTCTCCTAGTCACAAAGCCTTAATGCCCCACTCTGAGCTTTAATTAACACACTACTTAAACTTAGACGTGTGGATGTGTATGTCTGAATGAATCTAGACCACATCTGTGTTGGCAGGTGCACTTCTGCTGCTTTGGTTCCAGATCAAATGGCTGAGCTCCAAATGGGGATAAGCAGAGCAGCCCCTTGCAGGTGTAATGAAGCCAACATTGTGAGAATAGCCAGGGTTGTACTTTGATGACTGCCACTCCTTGTAATACCATCCATCCCACTAAAGTTTGACCACATCCCCTATTTGAACAATGAGGTGGCACATTCATACCTGTTTCTGGTAAAAATGTCCTCTCTGGATTGGCTTCCTAATCAACAGCAGACCCCCTACAAATTCTGCCATTTTGAGATCCCTGTTGGTTCCCTCCAATCCAGCTCTTTGGTGATCTGAAACTTCTCCCTGAGTCATCCACCCTATAGTTTCCTCAGAAAACTCAGTCCATCAGCAAGGTTCAAAATCCACTTCTGAAGGAAGCATTGTTTAAATATGAGAGGTGAGCATACTCATATCATACAGCGTTGGCTGTAAATACTGTGGTGAGCTTGACTTCTGTGCTGAACCCGGATGCATGCAAGTGTGCACCTAAGTACACTTCTCAACTGCAGTCATAACTTTCCACCCTTTCTTTTAAATCAGGGCTACTGAATAACCAGCCCTGACTCAGAGCTGGAGTAAAACCAAAACTAGGGGTGGATGTGCAGATAGGTGGGCTGATGCACAATTAAAACTGGACTTGTCCAAAACCCGAAGGTTTTGGAGATACTCTTATAGGAGGCATATTACCTTCCGGTACAGAGGAGACCAGGAGACATCCTCAGTACCTCACTTCTGGGAGGCTGGGGGAAAGGCTTCTGTTAGTAGTAGTGTTAAAGTAGTAGTGTAAAAGTAGTACTGTTTCTCCTGGCAACTGGGAAACTTCATTGTTGGGATTTCTGATAAATTTGGGATTGGCTATTAATTAGTGCTTGAGGAAAGCCTGGAGAAGCTGTGGATGTGGAATTAAGCCTGGGTTTGAGAGACAGGCTGCTCATCTGTTGTGGTGTGTTACACAGAATTGTACTAGCAGGAGAAAAAAAAAACCACAGACTTTATTTTCTAACAATATTTGGCTTGTGTCTCTTATCAGTGAGAGTTTTCCTAAGGACTTATACCACAGTACATATTTGTTGGTTTTTGGGTTTTTTTTGCCGCATACAGTGCACAGACCCTTTCTTGCTGTTTTAGCATGGGCATACATGTTGTTGCTTAGTCATATTTACAACAAACTAGTTGTTATTATTAGGACATTTGCTTGAATTGTTTTGTGGTGACTAGGTACTAGGAACTGGAGATTAATGGTTGGGAATGGAAACAGTTTTATAGCTGTTGTCAGCTTCTTATTTATGGTGGTCTAAGATTAGTCACAGAATATGTAGCCAGCACTGAGTCACTGACAATGCATTTATTTCTGACATAAAGTGAAATCGGATTTGGCTCAGTGTCTCACTGCATAGTATTTGACCTTTACATTCTTAGCAAGATTATTTGCCTTTTTTTTGAGGTAAATTTGTTCATATCTGGGTACAATTAAACATGAATCACAAAGATTAAATTTATGAGGAGATTAGTAGTGTTTTGTGTCTAATCTAGCTCCACTGTCATGGTAAACCACTTCTGCTGGGCTGCAGTATGTTATAAAAATTGACAGCTTAGTAGTGGTAATATTACTTTGTGTTTAAATATACTATACAGGGTATGAAAGATAATATAGCAAGTGCATGTGCATAAATGAATTAGGATTTTATGACTGAATAGCTATCCTTAGGTTATTTTCAGGAAAATACACATATTAAAATGAAATTTCATTAAGGTTGAGTGAGCTTTTAGAAGGAAGAAAGAGCCATATAATGGTAGGAAACTTCTCCAAAAGGCACACTAAAGCTGTGAAGATTCAGTTAACTCACGCGTCTAGGACCTGCATAATATTCAGTTAAGAATAACAATACAATTATTGAAAAGACATTTGGGTGGTTCAAGGCATGAATAATCCAAAGAAAACTGCTGCTGTTTTCAATTTTTTTAAGCTAGATTTTTCTTCACAGGCTTTTTATCGTTCTCTGAAATTATTAGTCATATTGATTATAGTGTTAAGACACACACAGTATTTTTTCTCTCCTTGTTGCTGGTCCTACTTAATATAATAACTGAACACAGAATCTTGGAACAGGTTGAGGCCCCTATTGTATTGCAGTGTCAGTCCCTACCATTTGCTTTCTACTAAACAGAGATTCATTCATAACTTGCATTTAAAAGAAATATGGCTAGGAATTTGTCCAGGAAACATTTTTTAATTTAATCTGTGCTTAATTTTGCTGGCCGATACTAACTTGTAGCTCTACACAGAAGTATGCATTGTACATTAAGGAGAGTAGTGCCCAAAAGGATTGGTAATGGGAAAGTTTCTTAGGTCTCTTGGTTTGGAAGTGGCAAATTAACATAATCTGTTGTTACTTGCCCACAAAATCTCTTTACTCTCTGCAAAGGGGAACCTTTAAAGATTCTGTGTTTGTACCTCCAGGATGGAGGTGCCCATTGGAAAATGTGGGCCTTTTTATTCATTCAGGCCCATGAGGGGCACAAAACACAGTGTGGCCTTAAAACCTTCTTCATGTCCATGGAAATTCCTTCAACATGAATCCTTTTCATGGGACATGGCAGCTCATGGCAGCTCTAAGTTAGAGTTATTATACATTAATTTCCTCATTAACTTGTGAAGAGAACTACAGATGACCGTGATGGAAGACGTATTTAAGTCCGTACCCTAAAGCGGTCCTTATGGCCCCAAGCATGACGTGCAGTGCAGTGTGATGGCCTGATTATCTAAAGGAATAATCAACCTACTGCAGAGCCACATCACTGCAAATGGTGTCCCCTGTCACTACTACACATAAGAAAAGTGTGTTTCACTGTTCAGTCAATGCTGCAAATTTGTATTTCCAAACTGTACTGAAGAAAAAGCATCCAAAAACTGCAGAGTGAATAATGACTAAGAATTTTTGAAATGCTTCTTTCCAAGATGACTAAAACTGATTTTTTTTTTACCAGATTTCTATTTTCTTAACCTAATGAGAATTTTTTTTTTTTTTAGATTTTCTGATCAGTTGGTATGTTCAGACATCAATTAATGTATTTGATGTTTATAGCAAATCTTCACTAGACAAATGCAATGATTACTTTGCTGCCAATTAAATTGCATTGATGTTATTTTTATGAGCAGGTAGATAAAAATAGAAGAATCATATAGTGTAGGATGAAAAAAAAATATTTTTTGAGGACTAGGTCAACTCTAATGTATAAGAAATGGTGGTGACATATATATATATAGATGACATTGAAAACATGTACAGGTCAAATAAATTGGTTGCTGAAAAGTAGATGATGGTCCTGTTTTCAGAAAGCTGAGCGTTCTTATTTAATTTCAGACTGGAATAATAACAGCTTTCCACTAGTTTTCTAAGCTTATGTTCAAGGTGTGCATTTCTCCTCAGATTTGTAGGATTTGATTTTTCAGTGCTTAGATCCCATAGTCAGAGATTGAATTTTCTAATGTGCTGAAGACTGAGAGACACAGTCCAAGGAGATTTTTTTAAAACATGTTCTCAACTGTGCAATTTCCTTTAAAGCATGTCTGATAGTATCAGTCCCAAGTCATGGGAAAAATCAGTCTACAGTTTTTTACATGTTTATGTTAGTAAAATAATTTGGAACCTATTTGTAATGTCCTTGTTCATACTGAGCAGGATTTTATATCATGATGAGTCTCCTTGAAATTAGCAGTCTATACCAGAGTACTATTTAGTATGATAAGGGAGATGAGCTTAACCCAGGGAACTCCTTTAGGTAACTAAGCTTTCAAAGATTAATACAGTTAATCAATATAGAATATTAATTTTCTTTTCAGATATCTCAATTTTCTGAAGACTCTTTTGTCATGTGCCCACTGCTATCTGTTCTACTTTGTTCTTCATTTTCCTCCTATTGATGTTCTTAATACCACCCAACTGACTTCTAGGCTGCCGCTGTTCTTTTAATCCAAACTCCAGCTACAAGCAGCTGTTCTGTAGGCAGACTTTTTTTTTATTAACTTTGTTAGGAACTATGCTATATCATATTACCGTCTTCTGTTCCCGGCCCGCGCAGCTGTAGTCATTGCTTTCCACAGAAGACTTTATAGAAAGCCGTAACTTCTTTCTTTTCTCAGCAGATTTTTTTTGTGTGTGTCCTTTGCTGCCCTTAGGTTGTCTTTGCATTGTGAGTAAGATTTTTCTGCTGAGTATTTCTGTTGATTTAAACCAGATCCACTGGCACTATTCAAGTTGATCTGAGACTTTGCACAGTCCTGGTAATTTTTCTACCAGGAGTTCCCTTTCATTTAGGTTCTCAAATAAATACTTAATCTCAGAGCAGTCCACCAGCTTTGGAAGGGTTGATTAGCATTGCAACCAGATGAGTGCAAGGAACTGGGGCCAAGGTCTGTGAAAGTACCTTCTATTTAGGTGCTTAGTTTCCTGTCAACTTCAGTGTGAGTTCAGGCACATAAATAGGTTTTAGGAGCTTGAAATCCCATGTGGTTCTGGCTTCAGGCACTTCTTGTTCGAGTTTGGCCATCATGTGAACAATGTTGGATGAACCTGAAAATACCTCATTCCTCCTCCAGTCCAGAAACTGAATTCACTGGCATTTCGCAGCCAACCTCTCTGCCAGCTCCCTGGCTGGCTTTCAGAAACTGAATTAAAAGCTATTAAATGGAAAAGGATAGAGTATATTGCACCAAAAATTTCACATTTGAAAAACTCCCTACTCTCAGAGCTAGCTGAGTTGTAGCAAATGCAACAAAATTCAATAGGGAATGGCTGCCAGATATATGATGATGAGATGTAATGGGTCCTATTCATGATTCCTGGGAAATTCAAATATTGGATTAACACTAGAATGCCAACCAGCTAATCGGAACACAGTCCTAGACAATTAGTGTCCCACACCAACACAAACACAGCCTTTTTCTTGCCTTTTCTTTAAGTGCACCTTCCTGGAAACCAGGAAGAATAATAAAGTTCCTGTTAGGGACATATCAAAGCAGCAGTGTATAAGGGCAGACACATAAGTCTTTGTTACAGTTTCAGTTTAAGCTGAAAGAATAATTGATAAAGATGCAGTTTTTGCCTTTAATTGTTTTTAGTATGAACAGTGATCACTTCATCATAGTTGAGTCATGTTTGGAAAATTTAAACAAGCTGCATGATTACTCTAGGAAGCATGGAATGGTTTGTTCAAATAAGTACCATCTGTGGATAGAAAAAGTTGGGGGAATTTTAGTCATTCTTGAGGAATGGAAATCTGATTCTCCATGCTAGAGTAATTGTAATCCTCTTTGTATCTGTAACCCAATAGTGTATTTGTCTTGAAATTGTCTCATTGAACACTGTCATCAAATGCACTGTGCCACTGGGTGTCACTGCTCCTCATCGTGGCCCTCAGAACAAAGCTCTTTGATTTGCTCCACATTCAGATCACATCTTTTTACTTGTTCTAATGAGAGATTACATTTATATTTGATTTGTCTGTGTAAGCAATGAGATGAAATGGACTTTTAAACTGACTAATGTTTAAGGCTCTGATTCCATTTTCAACGTCTTTCTAGGCACTGGTGGAGAAAGTTTTCTCATGTCTTCTTCTGACTTACTCTTTCTTTCACGGGTTAGGAATATGTTGTTTATATGTGTCTTAGTAAACTGGAAAAATAATGAAATAAAATAGCAATAAAAGTTTTTGTATGAAAGGAGAAGTACTTGTCTAATCTGTCATTACGATACCTGTGAGTTTATCTTTCAAAATGGTGGTTTTCATGTAGTGTTGCTCATCAGGATAATCACAGATACTATCTTCAGCCTTCTGAGGGTAATATGGATGGGTTCCCTCCGTAGTCAGTGGGAAAAGAACAGATGGAAAGAGAAACATCATTTTTCTGCCCTCAGTTCTTTCCCTTGCTCTCTGGGAGTTAGTCTCTTTCCACTAAATGCAAGGAGAGCTCATGGAGTTTTTATTAGACTTTTATTGGTCTTTGTGAGAGCACACAAATCACAGCCACTGTTACTTTTCCTGAATATAATTTCCAGTTCTGTGAAACCGCTGAGTGCCAATTCCATCTTTACTGCAACATTACAGTCTCTCAGGTTTTTTTGATGGCTTCATCCCTATTGAAACTGGGGAACAGGGTACTCTCCTTGAGAAGGGAAGCCCACCATGCTGGCTAGAAGATGGGCAGTGCTCTTTCTGCCTGTGACTGGCCTCTTCAGCCTGTCTTGATTTAGACACAGAGACTGTAGTTGTGCCAGCCATGGCTCTATCAGATGCACGTTTGAACAAGCAAAGGTATATTTTTCCACCTCCTTCTTGGCACCCAGGAAGCAGCCAGTTACTACCTACTTTATTCTAAGCCCCTGTTTCAGCGTTTGATCCAGTCTTTCATTTAAATTGGAGTATAGTCCAATAATCATTTTCACCAGATAGAAGTTAGTGATGATAGACTAAGAGGCATTAGATCCAGTTGTTTCCATCTCCATGTTGCATACTTCCACAATTTTATTCCAAACCTGCCAGTGTTGGCTGTTCCTATTGCAACAAGAGTTCCTGGAGTCGCATGCCTGGGAGGGTGAGGTCACATTACTTTTTAAAAAAAGAGTAATCCCCTCTGATTGAGAAGGAGGAGAATTATATTTTCTTAAGTTCTTTAAATTTTTATCTGTTCAGATATCTTTGGAATTGCTGACTCTTAATTTTTTTAAGTCCTGGAATATGTAGCAGTGGGTCTTAAACATACTTTAATTCAAATTCAGAGTGAGACTGGATGGTAGCTTTTATTTCACTCAAATAAATTTATCCATTTTGTCCCACATTTTACCATCATCATCATCGAGCATGTAAGATTCACATTCTTTGCTGTATCTTAACAGATAATAATAGCTTGTATTACAACAGAGTAGGGGACTTTTAGAGGAAAAATATAGGTAATTGAACACTTCTCTGCCTTGATTTTCCCTTAACTAATGGTCAAATTAAGCCATTTCTTGTAATTTGTATAAGTAGCAAATACAGTTTATAGAGCTATTATGAAAACATTGCAGTGTTTATTTTTCTGAAAGTGGACAAGCTGAGTATTACATCTCTAAAACTATGATCAAGAAAAAAGGGTGCTGCCTGTTTTGCTTTTAGTTACTATTTCCTGTGCTTCTCTCTATGCTAAGAATAGCAGAGCAAAACAACTTTAAATGTGATAGTACGGAGTATGATGATGGAAGTTGGCTCTACTGAATATTTTTTTCTTAGTTTGCTCTGTTTCTGTGTCTGCTCAGAGTGTAGCAGGGTGGGAGCACATGGGGCTATTGCATGCTGAGATGTGTACGGGTGTGTGAGGGCTGAGCAGAAGGACAAGGGAAGAGCCCACGGTTCCTGTGGCTGACCCCTCTCCGGCAGGTTCCAGCTGCTTTGGGCTCATTTGAAGTGATTTGAGTTTCCTAACCTTTTCATCGTCACAGCTTGGTTTGACTCAGAATTTACATTTCATGTTAAATATTCCGAATTAATGGAGAGGCTTCAGCTTGTTATATATATTATGATTTTTTTATAAATGATTTGTTGCAGATGAAAGCAGAGATCAGATATTCTCACAAGGCTGAAGAAAAAACAGAGGGTTTTCTCTTTCTTGCCCAGTAACGTTGGTCTGGGATTCTTTTATTCTTTATGTAAGCCTTGGGGCTTCTTCGATTTCAGTTTGAGGATGTATCATATGTTTTTCTTTTACCAGCGATACTCCTTCCCCCAAAGACTCTAAAGCACTCTTTAAAGCTAAGTGCACAGAATGATTTCTGAGCTGATTTCTCTGCACAGTTTTTGCCACAGAGAGTATTAGTATTATCTTACAGAGTCTTAGAGATAATATTAGCTTACTGTATGACTATGTGATATAGCAAAAAACCATATGTTGCATCCCGCCTGCGAGAGTTGGGTTGGCTGAATAGAGATATGGATAAATGTATGTGCGTGTGTGTATGCATATGTACATACATCCATGTACCTCTTCTGTTTCCATGCACATGAATATAACCTGTGTATACATGTACATATGTATGAACACTATGAACACACAGAAGCAAAGTTGTTGGAAGTTTCTTCTTTTTTTTTTTTTTCCTTTGTATTGACATATTATTTAGCTCTTTCAGTTGGCATTCTTTGACTTTGTTGTTTACTGAACAGCTTGTAAAGCATTCTTATAAAGACAGACAAACATATTACATGTATTGATACTTTCCATTCAGAAGGTGAAACAGGACACTTATGAAACCTCGAGGTGTTGCTCGAGGATTTCATATGTTGCCAAGAGAGAGGGAGACAAATGGGTGTTTCTGAGTGAGAGGTGAGAAATCCCAGTTAGCAACAGCAGTAAAAGATGCAATGGTAAGGCCAAAAATAACATTGCTTGATATTCCCACCCCTAGTTGAGACAGAGCCCCAAATGTAGCAACAGCGATGTTACACCTCCCGAAAGTGCACCCTGCATGCCACACCTACAACTACTTTTCTTTATTTCAAGACCTATAGTAAGTACATATATGCCACCCACATATGTACAGTGTGATTTACACCAAAGGAATTACTCCTTATTAACCATATGAAATTGAATCCTGGTCTTTAGATTGGTTTATTAAAATATTTTTTTCAACACTGGATAGAAGGGTTATAGTTGCAATCACTTTTCGTTCAAATGAAGATATCTTACAAGTGTTTTAATCTGTAGTTCCTAGTGCTCCCAGGGATATAGTTTTTTCCAACGTGCAATCAACAAGTGTGACCTTGAATTGGAGATCACCGAAATCTATCCTTGGCTACTTTCAAAACTACAAGATTACCACACAGCTACAGTCCATCCACTGCAGTGACTGGGAAACGAAGGATTGCATTGAATCTGAAATACATCAATATTTATATGAAAATGTGGTGGATGACCGAATAGAAGAGACTGTGTATGGACTGAAAAAATACAGATGGTACAGATTCACAGTTGCTGCCAGTACGAATGTTGGTTATGGCAGTTCTTCACCTTGGATTTCTACACAAACCCTTCCTGGCTGTAAGTAAGGATGTTTACCAAGTGTCATAATGCTATAAAAATGTAATGGTAATCTAAATAAGCAAGAAACTTTGTAGAAGTTACATCTTCACAGATCTACAATATTGGTGATGTTATTAAGCATTTATTGCAACTCTTCACGTATGAAATATCATGGTATAAATCATGCTGTAGGTATGCATACTTGACATTACTTCAGATTTTAGTGCCTTCTGGATGCTCTGTTATATTTACTGCTTACCCAACAGCAATTTCATTCCTCAGCTCTTCTCCACATCTAGAATTGCTGAGTCTGAATTTTGGCTACTTTGGATGGATACACCATTTTTAATCCATCTTCACATGTGGGGTGTGTCAATGAAAATAGACTTTTTTAAATTATGTGACTAAAGATCTCTTCTCTAATGTCATAACACTTTCCTGAAATACTACTGTATGTCCTGGCAATAGAATTTAAGTAATAGTTTCAGAGGAATTCACATTTCTTTCCAAAACCATATCCACCTAAAGAATATAATCAGAGTAGCCATGTAACACCAACAGGACTGTTGTGACACGTATTAGGACTGTCATGCCTCAGCTGAGGAGTTAGTTGTCACAGATAAGTCATCATTGGATATTTGAGAGAAGGGGACAAGAAACATAAACTATTTATGAAGTTGTCATGTTGACATATGACCTTCCATCCAAGTCCACAGCCAGCCTAGGTCAGAGCACATCTGAGATCCAGCCTCTGGCTTTCGTAGAACAACTGAGAACTGCCATAAGTGTCCTAACTAAATCACAGCTTCTTCACTCATTTCCCCTTCCAAACTAATCATAATAGAGACAGCAAGGACTTAAACAGCTGCATACCAAGGACTATGCAATGGTCCACAAACTTATTTTGTTCCATTCATGTTTTTACAATCACGTGATGGGAATCCAGGTGGCTTTGATATAACGCTCCTCATAGTATCTGTGTACACTCTGTACAGTAATACAGCCATCTATACTTAAATACCTCACAATTCTTCTATTAGGTAAGGAAACATCATCTTCAGTTGCAGATGAGAAATTGCAATAGAGATATTTTAAGGCCCAAAGGTCAAATTAATTTGGACACTGTGACAGTGAACATCACAACAGCCCATTTTTCACATAAAGCACAGAAGCAGTCCTTTGGACTTCCCAGTACTGGAATCAGCTGCAGGGCCATTCTCATGCGCATTTACTTTCTTCGTCCAGTGGTTCTTATGGGGATGCTATGCCTGGTAAATTAATGTAATATTTTAAATGAAAGTGAAAAAAAAAATCAAAAAAATGTAATCCCAGATGGAGCAGAAGATAGCTAACAGAATTTGTGCAACTCCTAAGCCAACAGCTCTGGGGAGATTTTTGCTATTAGATGGATAGATCTCAGGTGCTGACTTATGCAAATATTGATACTTATCTTCAGAAAATCATTGCTGAATTTATGAAAGTTAGGGATTTAAACTGGACAGAAAGATAACTAAAACCTATATAATCACATAAAGATAGGATCCTCTTCATGATTTCCTCTCTGGACAATGATAATTTATTTTAAGAGAGAACTAGTTTCCTACTAGTCCCATTGAGGAGATGGTAGTTTAAATATAAAAATCTCATTAGACTTCACAAACTCTTTCCCTGCCAATACAATGTAATTCTCAGCAGCAGGTTCCCCGTGTGCTCTTTAATAAATGTGTTTAACAAATGGTGGTAGGGTAGAAGTTAAAAAAGTTCTACCAGTTCTTCCGGCCCAAGCGTCTGGGGCTGCTGCCCTGTGCCTGTGCTGACAGAAGTAGGTAGCAACAAATTTCCTGTGAGCTAAAAACAGTGACACATCAAGAGATGAGCTGACTATAAAACACACTGCCATGGGGTCAAGGAAGCATGGGCGTTGTCCCAGATGTCACAGCCAGGTGCTGGTCTTTTTCCTGGAGTAATGACAATCAGCTGAGGAGGAAAAGTAGAAGAACATGATGTGTCATAGCTGGGCGGCCACCTGGCATCTCCAGCCTGCGAATCTTCAGTAAGGGCATGTCTCTCGCTACCTGACCTCATACTTTCCAAAGACTAGTCTTTAGAAGTATTATTAAACAGACTAAAAAACCTTAGTTCCCCTCCCCCCTTTCTTTTTTTCTTTTTCTTTCCAAAGGGTCCTACCTGTAGCAGGGAAGAGAAATTCAGGATGCACAGAACAGATCCAGTACTCTAGGCAGCCGTGCGGAGTGTATCTATCCAGAGAACAGGTGTCGATCCCCCTCTTCTCTCCCTCGTGGACAGGGCCAGGCATCCTCTGGATTAGCCTGCTGGTCCACAGCCAGTATACATGGTCTGTTAGGGCTTAAGGGTGTTTAGGTGCTATGTAGAATAGGCTGGGTACTTAGCCCATAAAATCAATAGGAGTTGTGTTTGCAGATTTCAGGGCAGGAGTCAGCCACTGTTGCTGATTTTCAAGAAATGCCTCTGTAAGACATTACTACTGCCAAAGAGAAAGTTACCTTAGTTGTGAAATAATAGTCAAATTACTTTTCTTCAGAAATAATTGGTTCTCAGAAAATTTTGGGGTTTTTGAGCCTAAAGAACGTGCTATAGTTATCATATTTGAGAAGGGACTGCATTTAATCTGAAAACTGTTAGACTCAGTTCCTGGAATAGAAAGAGATGAAACTTCAACAAAAGCAAAAATTACATTACAGAAACCCTGAATATTCTCTGCGTTTAGAAGTGCTGAGTATTCTACTGTTGTGGTAAAGCAGATATACCTAGAAGTTCTGAATATCTAGTTACTCAGGTGAGAATCTTAGCTATTTCAGTTGTTCATTACAAAGGTAAATTCAAGGCTACAGGAATTCTTTTTAAGTTTCTTTAACTCATTTGTAAGTTTCAAATAAAAAATAATGGTTGTGCTCTGTAATGAAAGTGATTATAGGGTTAGTCTGTGGAAAATGTTACAAGTTGTTCAGTACAGTCCAGTTCTCACATCATACAGATAAACTATTCAGGCTTCTGTCTTGCAGATTATTCTCACAGGAATTGTCCTACTGCCTCATAAAGTAGTTTGATGGCACTGTTATTGCTTAGCTGATAGATTACCCAAGAGCCAAACGTACTCTGCAAGCTGAAATATTCTCAACATAACCTGGATTTACATAGTTACCGGTACAGAAGATCATAGAACTGTATCTCAGTAAGAGAAAGGGCAAGAAATATTTTCCATAGTTGAGTAAACTTTGTTCCCTCACACCTGCACTTACTCAGAGCTTCATGTTTACATTTATAAGGAGAATAAGATTGGCTAAACTTGTGCTTTCTAAGAGAAAAATCACTTTGGAGAGTCAGTGTTAGGTGGAAAATGAATGGCAGTGGGATCACTGACGTTGTTTTGGATCTCATACGGTTACACACTGCAATGCTTTTTGGTGAACTGCCAAGGCTCCTAATGCCAGGATATACAGAGGTACAAAGGAAAATCCCAGATGTTTGAATGTCCCAGGAAGGCTAGAACATGGATGCATGGGGCAGAGGGTTATGCTTCTCTTCTCAGCACCTTCTTTCCCAACCCGTGCCGATACCCTGCTGCTTGGGATACTTCAAGAAATGGTTCTATATAGTGAAAAGCAGTGAGAGTGCATCTCTTGTTTTATGCCTTTCTTCTGGCAGATTTTGCCTGAGGGAACTTGGGTTTCTTTGTTCCTTTCATTGTCTTAGAACAAAACATTGGAAAGTAAATATGGCCTAATATAAGATAGGAATGTTTAAATATAGGCAAAAGTAAGCTAGGTGATTATGAAATGAAATGAAATAACTGAACCTCACACTTATTTTTTGTTGGGAAAATTAAAAAGGACTCATCTTAACCAAACTAGCAAGCAGGAATTTCTGTTAGAAGACCGGAGTATTCAGTCTTATTTTTAAGGATTATGCTAAATGATGGGCTATCCAGACTTATCTTCAAGCTAACACACTTAACTGCTGCCTTAGCAGCAGGACACAGATGGATGGGAAAGATGACCCTGACCTCCATAAGACCCACATTCCTGTGCAAGGATAGAAGCATGATAATCAGGAAATGATGGTTATTAGTTACAGAAAATGCATTATTGTGAAAACCAGGAGAAAAGTGCTTATGAGAGGAAGTGATTGGATTATGGGGGAATGAGAGAATAAGACTAGGTCATTTCTACTGAGTAAATTGCTGTGATTTATAAGGGAAAGGGTATAGTGATATCATGGCCTCGTATTGACTAGATTCATTTCACAAACAAACCTAAATCAGAATATGGCAGTTACCCTCTGAAGCAAACACGGTTTTTAAAAAGATGGTTTTTGTAAGACACGAGACATGTTAGACACATTTCATTTTCTAGCTTTCCTTCTAATCATAGCAGTTATTTCAGACAAAATTCCTAAATTTCAGTATCATTCAGTTAATGTCTGATATTGTAATTTTCATGATGAAACTAAACCAGATAATAATGCTTAGATGTATTTTAGCTGTTTTAAATATAGCATACTCAGTTAGATTTTTCCTGCAAAGATGTAAAAATTAATCAAATATAAACTGCATGTGGAAATTATACACATAGATTCTTCAGGTTGCATAATTTGTAGAATAGATTATGCTTTAAAATTATTTTGCACCATCATTCTCTAATGCATAAACCTGAATTGGCTTCTGAAAAATGAAATATTGAGAGATTAACTGCTCTATTAATGCTATAAAAAGTAATGGAAAATTGTCTTTGGAAACTTGGTTGGTTTGGAAACTAAAGCTAGAGAAGCTATATACATCATTTTATACTGTTTTTCAGAAATTTCAGCTGGTGATAAAGGTAATACCACTGCTATAGTTGTAGAAAGCACTGTTCACACTAAAAGACACTCTTTGAGCAACAAGTCTGACGCGCATTACCTGCAAAATAAGCTTAATTTGTGCTAATTCTAGTTTTTAGGGAACATGTTTGCCCTTGTATTTTGCTCTATCTGTTCTGGCACCACACTCAACAGCCAGCCTTCTCTGAGCAGTCTCCTCCATCACCACTCCCATGCACTTTTGTAGTTCCTTCAGTTATGCTCTTCCTTCAGTTGTTCCATGCTACTCAATATTTTGGGGGACTGCTTCCAATGGTTGAATTTGATTCCGACTACAAAGCCTAGTGTATTCCTGCTAATCCCAGCACAGCAGTATACCTCCTATATCCAACACTTTAAACTCTTCATAGCATCATATCAGCTCCCAAATCTTCCTGTTTCATTCTGAAACCATGATGCAAAATTTTATGATTTCTCGTCATTAATCTTTCTCACATAATTTCAATAGCTACAGACCTCCTTCCATGCTTTTTTTTTTCCTTTTCCTAAACTGTTTTCTACCTGAAAAACTAAGTAGCCTTATATACACTCCAATTTTCCTCATTAAGCCCTCTTACCTAATGATTAATGGTGAAAAAAATACATACTCGTGCATTAATCATGCTTGAGAGAAGAGACTGCATCTTCTGATTAGGTTAGATGCAATCACTTCTATTGTGTTTTATAACAAACTTTTAACTGGTATGTGTTAATCATAGCTGAATTTTTTTGTGGTAGCTTTAAAAATAAAAAGGCATAATGAAGCCAGATTCTGGAAAAATGTACAAATCTGTTGTTGTTTCTATAGCAGCCTGTTTACTGATATGTACCGAATTTTATTTTCCTGAAATTTACTACAGTTGTTATGAAAAAGCAAAACCACTTACTGCAAATTGCTGTGTCGTTATCGTGATTTCATGAATTTGTTATTCATGAATAATAACTAGGTTAATTCATGTATCACCTTCACAAAAGGAAATTTTAGGAAAATACCAGTTATTATGTGGACATTCTTGCCCACTTACAATTCCTGTCACTTTTGTATGTGTGTGTGTTTTCCAGAGCTTCTCAACATATTAAGAGTAAGTTGAATTAAACTATAAAATATTGTTCTGTATCAAATTCTTTGTGTTATACTAGTACCTTCCAACATTGCTGGAAAATTTTTCTAGCATGCAGAAGACCTTGTGTTTTCACAATTTCTTGTTCCTTGAATGATTTTTTTTTTTACATAAATGGATACATTATGCTTGCCTATTTGTCTAAATAGTTGTATATATATTTTGCTTATGCCATGTAAAATACATACAAAACAACTTGTAATTAAAAAAACCCTGTAATTTCAATTTAAGATGAAGTTTTAGGCAGTTCTTACTCTAGAAAAGTTGTAGCAATTGCAATTAAATACGTGTTTCTAAATCCAGCTACATGCTTTATATATGAGAAAGGAAAATGTTGTAATTATGTAAGCAGTGTATAATGGTAAACGTGTGAAAAAGGTGTGTGGGGGGGTTCAATTTGAAAAATATCTCTACTGGTCGGTAAAATTACTGGATTATTTGTTGTGAATTTCTTTGGCTATGATTCACATACATATTTTTTTCTACAGCTCCAGATGGTCCTCCAGAAAATGTGACTGTTTTAGCTACATCTCCTCACAGTATTAATATCAGCTGGAGTGAACCTCTCATCATTACTGGACCAACATGCTACCTCATAGACATTACCTCAGTAAGGCAACTCTGGTTTATTGCTGGTAGTAATACAAAAGTTTGGTGATATAAATACCACAGCACATGGTTGTATAGAAATTACAGGACAGACATAAACTGGATTGAAAAACAATATGGCTGTGTCTATTTCCACATAAACTCCACACAAGAATTAATTGCAGATTTATAAGTTTCGTAATGGGAGATAAATTAATTACTTGTTATTAAAAAAATGTGTGCTAATAAGAGGTCTTGAAGAAAAAAACTATACCTATAAATGTATGCAGGAAAACAGTAGCTGAGCTTTGCAGAGGTGTACGTGTCTCCTTCTAAGAATAACAAGGCTGTTTACCTCTAAAAGTAATAATGACCTTTTTTTTTTCTTCAAGCAAAGAAAAGTTCACTGTCAAGATTTTACAAACCACGGTAGAAGAGCTGGCAAAAGGAAGTGACTTGTACAAAGTTACAGGGCGCATCAGAGGCCAAACTTTAAAGTCAAACTAGATTTCCCACTTTCCACTCGGTGCTCTGTCCATCGGATTGCCTGTATTTTGTTATAACAACAATAATACTTCTTTCTCCTTGATCTTTATAAGTAAAAAAAGGCTGACATGAGTGAAAAGCTCTAGTAGCCTTTCTCTTTTCATCTTCTACTACCCTTATAATGCTCCTTAAAACAACCTTTAATAAACCTCATTTCCTGCCCTCTGGCAAGATAGGAAACTTTCTATGTTGGAGCACATGAGAAGTTTTAAGTAGGATATAAATTCCCTGTTCTTCCAGAAACTATACAGACAGGCCTATCAGTGAAAATGGGAAGCAGTTTACAAGACTATACCCAGGAAAACTTGCTGTTTGAAGGTTTAAAAGCCTGAATCAACCTGTTAGATAATTTGAAAATAAAAAATTAACACTACTTCAAACTATTTAAAGGCTGTAAATAGAAAGTTATTTAAATTTTCTGAGCAGCGAGTTAGAGTATTATGTGTATATTTTCAATGTTTCTGAATCAGTCGTAAGAATTACAGATATGCTAAAAAATGAATGTTGAGATTTCTATGCAACCAAAATTTCTAAGGAGATCGGTAAAAAATGACAAATATTTGTAAGCTCTTCAGTAAAGTTACAAGAGAGAGTAATGTGTAGTCCTGCTATGTTCTTGTCCTCTAACTTCATCGTACAATATGAAGAGAGCAATCCGTTCAGTTCTGAACACAACACAGAATTACTATGACAGGCTGAAGTATATACAATAACAGGCAATACTAACAGGGAAGGAGTGGCCTCTTGGCCTGTTGGGTAGGCTGATGGAAACTACATAACAATTTTTATTTCTGCTTTACTGAAGTTAGAGAAGACTTTTGCCTCATGAAAAATTCTTGTCGCTTTTGACTAAACAGCACTGTAGTGCATCAACAGAAAAAATAATTTTAATGCTTTTGATAAAACTTCCAAATTCAATTTTCAAAGCTTGATAGGTTTTGTGTGTGTAATATTTAATCAATTTGTAATTAAATAATTTATCCTCTGTCTGATAATCCCTAAAGCATAAACAGGGTGTCGTCTGATTCTACACTATGAAAATGACATAAATTACCTATATAAGTTATAGTAAAATTCATGAAGTAAGATGAACTATAGAGAGTTTCATCTGATCCTGCCAGCATTTGGAAGGAGCTTAAAAACCTGTTTTAAATATTCAATTTGGAGGGCTTTGATTTTGTTTTTTAGAAAGTGTTTTCTTGTGTTGGGGTTTTTTGTTTGGCATTTTTTGTTTTGGTTTTGGTTTCCAATATATTTCCAATATACATCTGGCTTTATATTCAGGGATTCCTTGTAATCAAATGTTGTCTATCTAATGATCAGTAACTACAGGTGTCAGCTCTGTAGATAATCATCTTAGTAGACAAATGTATTCCTTCTTAAAGGCAAATAAAGCTGCCACAATCCTTTTTCAGTGAAAATTTGAGTATATATTTTATTGTCCCAGTGGGAAAATTTTTATGAAGAGTCCAAATACCACAAACTTCCTGTACATGTAACTTTACTCATTTTAGTTCTCAACTGAGTATCTTTAAGAATTATATAAAAATAGGCTCACAGAAGATAATGATTTCAGATTTCTACTCCGTGATGTCTTTATTTTTTAAAGGTAGTAATTAGTGTTCGTTAGTGAATGTATTAGAGTTCTGTTAAAATTTCTAGGATGTTCCTTGTAGCTTTATAGTTCAGAAAAACTAAAAAGTACTCCCTCATTATTATTCCTACAAGTCATATTTTATTTTGTCTTGGTTCCTGCTATAATTAGTAGTCCTGAATAAAATATCACTGAAAATGAGTAAGGAATATGGAAGTGAACCATTAAACTTCGGGAAGAATTAAAATAATTTTAATGATATAGTACTGTGATTGTATTTTAGCTCTTGTATAAATATTTATGTGCCAGATTTTTGATAGTCAGATAGGAAAAAGTGTTTCAACTCATGATGGCTATCCCAGGAAATGAATGTCTGTTTAGTCCATCAGAAAGTTTAGTTCAGGTTAATTCTCAGTGGGGATAGATGCATATCTGTCAAATAAAAGGTATGCTTGAACTATTCTAATGTTTTAGCAGCTGCATTTAATACAGATTTCATCCAGTGGGAAAACTACTGTACAGCTACCTAATCCTCTTTTCAAATTACACACTGAAGAAACAATAATGAAAACATCATTAACTGAGGTAGTGGGAATAGACATTAAAAGAATTTTGTAAATGATACCTGATCAAACACTAGAGAAGCTGCCATTTTTTTCATTTTTCTCCTTTTTTAAAGTGAATATTGTAAGTTACTAGTTCGATATAAAGCCCAACGCGGTAGATTTTTCTACAGAACTACAGATTATTTGAGATGTATGGATGATAGGGATCCCAAGACATCATCCAGACCACAGCTTGCTCTAACACAGAAACCAGTGTATCTAAAGTCTTCCTCACAAATGATTCATTATTCTTTTCTTAAAAATGTTCAGTGCTGAAAGTTGCTCAGCAACCCTCAGTAGATTGTTGTATTTTTTCACTAAACTTATAGTCATAGTTTTAGTTATATATTTAAGTATTGAAGTTTTTGTAATTTTTAATTCTAATATCTCTTTTTTTTGATGCAAATAAAATTTCTATTTGTGTTTTTATGAACACTGGAAACAAAGGATTATCTTCAATTTAGTTCTGTCCTTTTTATATATTGAAGTTACTACTATGTCTTTCACCATCCTTCATTTTCTAGATTGAACCCAAATTATTTCTGCTTTCCAGCTTTTCTAGTGAGAGAATTACTCCCTCCTCACTGTCTTCTATTAATAGAAGTGCTTCTATTAATATATACCAAGAGGAATGACACTTTCTTCAGCCTTATTAACATTATGTATGGCTGCTTACTTTTAATTTTCTATTTTTATTCCAAACCATTTTCTGCTGTATAGATGCTCATCTTTCAGATCTCTGCCTCATTTGATTCCCATTTCAGGTCACTACAGCTCCCCTGGCCCAGTGAATATTGATCAGTTCATGTTTGCTTGGTGGAAGGCAGTGCCAAGCAAACAGCCCATTTCCTTCACCTCATCCTACGTGAGGTGCTAAAGAGGCAACACATGGGTGAGGAATGGAGTGTATGCCCCTGTGCAGCTTTCTTGTCTTGGTAGCTAGAGACTTCTTGTGAAATGGTTAGAAAACTGGAAAGGTAAAAGTCGAAAAGCTGTTTAAATAATAATATCCTGCTTTGGGCTGTTTCAAGTCTTGTAATCATTTTTCTTTTATTATTATTTTGCAGGTAGATAATGATAATTATAAAGCTCAGTTTCTGAAGACAAATGATGAGGGTAAAGTCTTAGAAATTTCTGATTTAAAAGCATTTACAAGGTATTCTGTAGTAATCATTGCCTTTACGGGGGATGTTACTGCTGCACTCCTTGAAGGCAAGGCTAGTTCTCCAGTTATTGTCTCCACCTTTGAAGCAGGTTTGTATTTTTCTCTACTTTCTATGGACCAGACTTTACAATTTTTCTTTCATCTGACAAATAAATGACAAGTTTGAACACATGGTGCACTTTTAATGCAGATTTGTTCTCACAATATTTTTTCTTTAATATTTAAAAGGCATCAGTCAATGAGAAAGTGATAGTGATAATAAATACTAAGATTTACCTTAAGTAATGCAGAGATCGTAACTTGTTTCATGTAAAATACGAATGTATGGAACACAGCCATCTAGATTACTTCTGTAGTCAAGAGAGGTCCTATCTATATTATCATGTATATGTAAAATACCTGTCTGAGAAAGAGATTACTCTCACCTGTGGAGGTGCCTGTTTTCTGTAAGAGACTATTGAAAACCTTAGATGACATGCTTGATCTTGATGCAAAATTCAAACAGAAAAATCAAGTGAAGTGAATCCTACCATTTAAATGGTACCTGTACTGACCTGAGAAGACAATCTGTACATTCTCAGTGGAAGAAGGTTGCTAGTGAAAGCCCACAGAGAACCGTGCTTGTTACCTCTTCCACAGATTTAAAACAATCTGGAGAATGAAGTAGATACTGAGGTGACAAACGATTCTGATGCTATTAAGTTATTCAGATAAATAAAACTGAGAGATGAGAGTGAGGACGTGTGCGAGGATCTTGTGATACCAAGAGGCTACATTACAAAAGAGTAGATACTATTTGCTTAGGAAAATATAAACAGATGTACATGGGAAAGATATAGTCCTAGATTTACTTACACAGTGTCTGGTTATGTTGTGTCTATTGTCTTTACTGGTTTTGAATTGTTCACTAAGGACAGTTAAACAGACAAACCAAGCAGCAAAAAAATTTTCTGAAAAGTTATTGAAGTTTAGTTTCATTCAAACTAATTATCAACTGTCTATAAACTACAGATGCCTTCTCTCCAGTAAGGTTAGCTGCAAGTTGGCTTTTTTTAGTTATATACTCAGGTTAATTTCAGATTTAGACAGACTACACAGTGACTGTATTTATCATTTATCTTTTCTTTGACGTATGAAAATCCAGTGTCCGATATATATGACTATGTGCATATATATATATCTTTCTAATGCCTCTAATATGTTAAATTCTAAGGTTTTTGAGACCTATTTATATCTCTGGAGGCAGACATAGTCTTTTACTATGGAAAAAATGAATGAAAATCAAATTAGGTGATTGCTGGATCTGTACTGTGAGTTAACTTTTGTGGTAGCCCTTTTTTATGTAAAAACATGATACATTAGGAGGTGTAGTAACCTTAGAGAAGGACAGTAATTTTTTGCATCTCATCTTGTCTCAGCTGGTTTGTACAGTCCAGCATATGGCTGAGTTAGGACCAATTTACATAGATTTACTCCAGAGAAGCCTGAGTAAGCATTTCTTGGCTGGTGTAAAAAAACTGGAAGATACAACAACTGCATCTAAATCCTTGGTCAAGGGAATGTGGTTATGTTCAGTTGCTTGATTTCACTGTTTTGAGGTCACGCTACATACTTGTCTGTGCAGGTAGAACAATAAATATTTAGCTGCCTGGAAAGAATGTTACAGCCTTTTCTTTCCAATAGGGACATTGGGAAAATGATTTATACCTTTGCTGTCGTGAGAATAAGCTACTGGAATAAGCATTTGATAAAAAACTGTCTTTGGGAAAAACGCATGTTGTGTTTGTGTTTGGGCATCGGATAAGGGAAAGCTTTTCCTGAAGAGTCAGCTGTGATAAGCAGAGACTCTCGGGAGCACGGTGGCTTGTTTATGTGTTGAGAGGGAGCTTGCTGTTGACAGGAAGCTTTCAGAAAGGGATACTCAAGACTAACACTTGCTTCTTGCTTGTCAGCTCACACAAGAATTTGTTTACCCTGGTTGTATTTCAATGTATAACGATGCCCTCAGGCTTTCTCAGTAGAAAATCAGAGGGAACTTCTCCTGAGTAGAAAATACTGGGGTTATCTAATAATTGTTTTTAATTTTGCTAGCATTAAATGCTATCTTTAATAACAGTATTTCACTAAATATTTACCTTTTTATTGTATTTACATTTACTTATGCAGTAAGTATTTGAGATGTTTTAATAAAAACAGAAAATACCAATGAAACAATACTGATGTTCAAAAATATAACTTGTAATTTTCAGGTTTTACTCTAACAGCAATAGTAGTAAACTGATTGAATGGATAATTGAAATATTTGTTTCAGTTCCTGAAGACCCACCTAACAACATAACATTTCAGAAGATACCAGATGAAGTAACAAAGTTCCAAGTAACATTTGTGCCACCATCTGAACCAAATGGAAATATTCAGGTGTATCAAGCTGTGGTTTACAACGAAGATGACCCCGCTGCCACTCGAATTCACAACCTTAGTGTCATTGATAAAACAGATCAGTCAGTCACTGCCATGATAGAAGGACTAAAAGGAGGACACACCTATAATGTCAGCGTAAGGATTGACACTTTTTCTTTGTGTTTTTTTTTTTCTTTTATATGAGTGGGAGACTAGTCTGAACACAAACCTAGGCTGACTATGAGATTTTCATGCCAAGAATGTTAGCTGGGTGGAATGAGAGACAAGTCTGAGGAATGAGGGGAGCAATGAAGAGGGTGGAGTGAATGGAAGCAGAACGTATCACTAGTGGTTGGCTTTGTACTCGACCACCAGCTCATGTGCTGGCAAAGCAGCCTGTGACACATTGTCACAGATACAAGACTAAATCCCTCTCTTAATTCTGCCATTTGCATTGCTCATTTTGCTTAAATGAATGGTCCAGTTCTGCAAGGGGAGCTTGCTACAAGTGTTACTGTACTGAAGATTATAAAGAAATTTAGAATAAGTTCCAGCGAAGTGTGAATGATGAAAGGAGTATTTCAGCATTCATTGTTGCTTCAAATATATCCAGGTTTAGCCAATTTGAAGCTATTAAAAATACTCATTAAAAGAAGTGTGTGTGTGTGTTTGTTTGTTTTTAAGGTGTATGCCATAAATGGTGCTGGTGCAGGGCCAAAAATTCAATTGAAAATAACCATGGATATCAAAGGTATGTTTCATAAGTTGCCCTTTAGCTGAAACCTCTATAAATGCTGAGGAAATTGCTTTTCTACCTGTGAGTACATAGCTGTGTACCTTTGTCTGTTAGAGGTCAAATAATGTAGGAACTGGAACATGTAACTGACAGCCTTGAATTGTAGTGGTCAGATTTGCTGCATATCACTGATCATTTCCTATTCACATCTGAATGATACTCTAAACCATGTGCAGACTTGCTGAAGTAATCATATTGACTTCAGTATTTCAGTTACTGTTAGCAAACAGCTTAGAAGACTATCACAGAGGTACAGCTAAGTATACAGTATCACAGTTGTGGAAATAAATACAATAATGGATTGAAATTCACTGAAAAAGTAAGACTCAGTCTTTGTCTTGTTTTCTGTTTAATTGAAAACTGATATGCAGAAGCATTTATCAGAATAAAGTTTTTGGAGGCTTAAGGCATTAAGTAGAACATTAAGTTGTCTCTGAAAATGTGCTGGAGATTTATCTTGCATAACACAGCTATATGCCTGAACGAAGTACTTGTAGAGAAAACAATTTAAGACAAAACTCTGTGGTATATCTTTGTTTAAAACCAGAACCACCACGGCCTAAAAAGAAACCAGCACCAGTTTATGATACCGATGGGGCGTTACTAGTCACAGCTACAACAATTACGATCAGAATGCCGATATGTTATTACAGCGATGATCATGGCCCTATCAAGAAGATACAAGTTCTTGTTGTGGAAGCTGGAGGTAGAATTTTGTAAATTCTATTGATTTTTTTTTTATTTTTATTTATTTATTTATTTTCAGGCTGTTTGTCTTTTTTATTTCTTTTCTTCGTACTCACTAATTTCACTTTAGAAAACAGCTAACAACATAACTTTACCTGTGGCAACAGTACTAAGAGGAACGATGTCTTTCACAATACCTGTTGACTGGGTACTGAATTTTGGAAACACTTGCCAACAATTGTTATCGTTACCTTTTCCTTACTTCCTATTTCCTTGAAAAAAAAAAAGGCATTTGTGAAAGCTGCTTTTTGTGAGGTTCTTCTGTTGCTACTAGTGTTGCCTATAAAAGAATGCAGTCATGTGCAGCTGATATTTCCATTTCATAACGGGGGCAGAGGGATTTATATAAATCCCTTCTGTAGACTGTGGGTTAGAATGTGTAAAGCATTCACATTAAGTGAATTCACATTAAGTCTCCCACCTTTTTCTGAATTTTTCATTTTAGTACTAATGCTACAGACATTTACTTCATAGCTCTTGCTATGAAGATTCTCTTGAACTGATAGATACGCAAATACCATGTTAAGCCACATTTTGAAGCTTTTTCTCCTGAGTTGCTGAGTACTGGTCACTTACAGAAACCTAGTAAATTCATTTATGCAACAGTCTTTACTGTCTTCTACTGTCTTTTTACCATCTTTGCTAGCCATGCTCGAGTTCAAAGTCAAGTGTCTTGCACAAGTGATATTCTCTACATGCAGAGCTCTTGTGTGAGACTACCCCTGAAATTTTCTACTTATGATTCAGCTGACTTACTCCGAGCTAGCAAAACATAGAAATTTGGGTTCAAGTGCAAACACAGTTATAAACTTAGTTGTGTAAATGGTATTGCTAGCATGCTAAGTTCTTAAAAAAATAATTTCATATTTAACTTCTTTAATTACAGTCTGGTGAGAATGTAAATTGTTTCTGATTATTTGTTTTCTTGACAATAGCTCAGCATGATGGGAATGTTACTAAGTGGTATGATGCCTACTTCAACAGACCGAGGCCATATTTTACAAATGAAGGCTTTCCAAACCCACCATGTATAGAAGGAAAAGAAAATCTGAGTGGCAAAGAAGAGATATATATCATAGGTGCTGATACTACATGTATGATATCAGGCAGTCAAGACAAAATATGTAATGGCCCACTGAAACCAAGAAAGCAGTACCTGTAAGTACATTTGTCTCTATGTTTGACCAAGAGAAAGATTTAAGTGAAATATACATTTCTACAAGCATACAAAATGTGTAGTTCAATTACGAAAAAGTGGAGATTGAAATGATCTTCACGTGTCTCTAGTTTTAATTTTTTTGGCTGAGCATAAATATGGAAGACAGTTTAAAAAAAATATTTTAGGTAACTAAAGATTCTTATTGAGCTTCTAAATTAAATAAGTGCAAATTCGAGATAAGTAATTCACATAGTTTGGTTATATGTTTAAGAATTGACACTGTGTCCTTGATGTCTGTCATAATGTCACTTTGGCAGGTGAATAATGATTCCAGTTTATATTATGCTAAAACTGAAAAATAGTTGTTAGTTTCTAAGTGAAATAATAATTAAGAAAATACACATAAACTTTCATTTCATTAGTTTTCTTGGGTTTATTTCACAGATTTAAGTTCAGAGCAACTAACATTAAAGGACAGTTTACAGATTCTGACTATTCTGACCCTATCAAAACTTTAGGTAAGGAAAGTATCATTTATTAAAATATTTCTTTATTTCCAAAGAATGTCTACAATTCCACATTTCTTTCTAGTAAAATGTTTTTCCTGAAGTAAATAATCTCTGCTTTTGTTGGACCTAGTTTAACCATCATGGCTGAGGAAACATATTAATTCCCTGTATGTTCTTTTGAGGTTGTCAAGGAGTCTTACCTCAGCCTGGACTGTTAAATGAAGAAGCATTATTGACAAAGTTCTTTAGCAGAAATTCAGTCATATTGGTAAAATTACCATTTTGCCAGGACAGCTCATCTTGCTTGGTGAGCTGCCAGATGTTGTACTGTTTCCATCTATGTTGGATGTGGAGCTATTCCAGTGAGCCCAGTGTAGGAAACCTCTTGGCTGCAGATCGTTCCTTCTAGTGGCAGCTCATATGAGGACACGACCCTTTCACCCTTCAGCCATTAGATACAGACAAAGCTCCAGATTAATTTGTGAATTAATATCATCTTATAGAGCCCCTCTGGTTCTGATGTCCCTGACCAATAGGCCAGCTGTTATGGGGTCTCAAATCTTAATAATAAATAATAAATAAATAAATTATTCCATGGCAGTGTTGATTTACCCCCAAAACTGGGAATGAACTCTCATAGCAGATTGCAATAAGATCTGTAAATTCTTTTAATCTATTGGTAAGCCAAAACTTACTTAGCTAAGCATTAGCCCTGACTTTCTGAAAAGGGATCCCAAGACAACTGGTTGAGTACCCAGAAGAATTTTAGTGGGCACATAATTTTCATTTGGCATTTCTCTTCTGTGATATGAGCTCCCTTATTCATTTAATCCATGTTAGAAATTCGTTACATGATCTGATACTGACGATCTTCAAATGTTAATTCACTACTTGAATATTCTGAAATGATCTGTGGCTATTTCTCTAGCCTTGAATGTTTTGGAAACTGCAACATAAAAGTTATCTTTACGTGTTCTAAGTTTAAAAGTTCTAAAGCAATGAAGCAAATAGCTTGCCCAGTGAAAGAAAGACTACGTGTCCAGTTAAGGAAAACAAGTCTACCAGAAATTAGTCTGACTATCCAGTCCTCCAGGAAACTTTCCTGTTTCTAACAGGAAACTCTGCAATACTTAAAGAAATAATTTAAGAAAACTTAATAATCACTGAAATTTGTGTTTTTCCAGCATGACACTTTAATATTAGTAGATAAAAGACTAATTTGAATTTTGTCAGAGATATGAATGGCTAGGTTATTTTGTTTTTTAAATCTCCTTATAGAATAGGTAGGTCTTTGATCTGGAAAACCAGAAGGCTAAGCTTGTGTCTATGCAATTTAATACTGCATGTTAAATATGTTTGAAGCAGAAAAAAATATGGAAAACCTGTGAGAGAGTTCTCTGTGACGGATGTCAGATGCTCTTGTTAAACAATAGGAATTTTGCTAGGGAGGAACGCTGAAGCAGAAAATATTGAAATGCAAAGCTGCAATCATGATTTTTTAATTAAAGAAAAGGATACATTTTAATATGGTGCTCCCACTCAACCATACTTGGCATACCACAACTTTCCTCTTGAGCTGGGGAAGTGGAGTTTCTTCCTCATAACACGACTGACATTGCAAAAGTAACGTCCATACTACAATGAAAGGTCAGGATTTTTCCATGAGATAATTAAGATGTGGTGACAAATATTGTTTAAACTTCTAATACATCAAGGCAGCTTATAACCATTTCATAAACTCTGATACCTACTTCAGCAAATCGTTGTGGGGAAGCTGGTAGTCCTGTGTAAGTGTAGAATTTTTCCATGTGAAATACAAAGCTGGTGAGACAGGAAATAAACAAAATGGGGTTTTCTGACACTGCCTTTTGCATAGAAACCTACCTAGGTGAAGAATACCAGCAGTAGTAATCCCTTGCTTTACTTATTTCCACTATGTGCCTAAGGAAAAAGGAGGCTGAGGTTGAAATGGGGACATGACTACCAGGAAGGTTGAGAAATTAAATGAGTCTCAGAAATTTAGCACCAAAGAGGTTCAAAAAGAGGTCTAGTAATTACTAATCTAAATGGTTTATCAGTCTCTTCATGAGCCTTCATTCTCACCTGGAAGGACTGGTTAGAATGCCAACACCTTTGCCTTTTTATCGTAAAGGCCTTTATGATTACTTTTGCACTACTGTGGGTTATTCCTAACAATATCACTAATTCCCACATAAATAAAGAGCATAAGTTAATGGTCAGTGAGGCAGATTAATCCAGAAAGTTCACATCCAATCACCAGGTGGGTTCCTTCAGCACCCTGAGGAGAGTATTTCCAAAATCGCACCTTTTATTTTGTGTCTGTAAGTGATGGCTGCAAGCCTCATTGCTTTTGAGTTGTGGCTCTTCCTTTTCCACTTCTGGAACTTGATTATTTCTGGCTGATGGAGCACCGTGTCTGTTCTTCACTGTGCAGAGGCTGAAGCAGGAGCTCAGCTCAGTGTTCAGGCTGATGTTACTGTGGTGGAGACCTACCAACCCGCTTAGCAGGTAAAACTGAAAAGCACCAGAGGATGGCTGCACATATAGCTACAGACGTGTACTATTAGCATTATGTATTACATAGATCAGCAATACTTAGGAACCTTTAAATAAATAATTTCTGATTTTGTTATATCTTTGTTTCTCGGGCAGCTCTTCGACTGACACAAAACAGATACAGTTGTATAGACAAAAAAGAGTCCGTCTCACTTCATTGCTTGATTTCAACCTGTCAGAAATGTACAGATTGAGGTGAATCTATGAAATATTAGCTTTTCACTTTCTGTTGCAGGTGAAGGGATGTCGGGAAGATCTGTAGAAGTTATTCTTGCTGTTACTTTGTGCATACTTTCCGTTCTTTTGGTGGCTGCAGTATATGCTTTTGCAAGGTGAGATTTATGTGTTCTTGCCATATCATGTTTGCAAGCACTCAAAAATGTTTTAAAGAACAGTTTAAGCAATTGGGAAACTTAGAGAAACATTCACAAAGGCTAGCTTCAGCCTAGTGAGCATAACCTCCAAACCTCCATAGATGAAGGGGGAAAAAAACCTTCTCTACAGGGTATGTCAGAGCAGTAGCTCATCTTGCACTTTCAGAGTCACTTCTATTAGATACAGATCAGAGTGTCAGCTGGCTGGAGTTAGCATGATGGCTAACCCTATTGAAAGCTTGATATGAAGTAAATACTCTAAATTCTCTTTTCTGTCTTACTAATGAATTTGTCAGTTATAATAAATACACTGAAGTCTCACACGTGAAAGAGAAATGGACCTCTAAATTCAAATTGTGAACAAAATGCCTGTGTAAAGGAGCAGACTGGGTGCTGCATGTGTGATGTTAGTTTGCTTTTTTGACAGAAGTTCTGTTCTTTCTCAGGTGCATGATTCAGGCATTACCAAACAATTTATGTAGGAAAACTGTTGCGGCTGAGATGGACAAATGACATAGACCAAGTTCTTCCAGGATGAAAGTAGTAGATCCATTTATTACCACAAGTGCATTTGTATACAGTTTGAGCAATTCATGTGTCTCTTCACTATTGGTTACAAGTTACAGCAGTAACATCTCATTGGCTATTTTTGCTATCATCAATGTTACTTTTACTCCCTTCTCTCTCACGGGTACATCCTTAACATCTCCGGATACTCCTTTACTCCCATCTTTCTCATGGGTAGGCCTTAATATCTTCAAGGCTAATTTCTGTTCCCATGCCCTCTGTCAGGGAATCCACGGACCCACCATAGTCCCACAGAAAACTAAAAGAATACATAGGCTAGATTCTTTCTCTACTAGTTTTAGACAAACATAACTGCTGGATTTGACTAATTTACATGGTAAAAAGGGAGAACCGAATAAAATACAAGGTTTCCAGTAATAACTTTTCAGTGTTCAATCACAGTATTTACATATACATCCTTAAATCTTTTGCATGTTTATTTTTCACTATTATTTTCTGTTTAGAATTCGACAAAAGCAAAAGGAGGGAGGCACATACTCCCCACGAGATGCTGAAATTATTGACACAAAATTTAAGCTGGATCAGTTGATCACAGTGGCAGACCTGGAGCTGAAGGATGAGAGATTTACGCGGTAAGCATACTCCTTAGGCAAAACAGTAGTCCAAAGGGGCTTAGCCATGACCCCTTTCTGACCTTTGCTTGTTTGGAAGTGTTTGTGGTGTTCTTATTTACACAGGTCACTGAGATCCTCTTTCAAAGAATGACCTCCACCCTCAAGACACTTCTCACTAGCTTTTAGAAAATCACTTAATCTTCAGCTCTTTTTACAACAAGATAAAGATCTAAGTGCAAATCACTGTTTAATTGTGTTAGCAAAAAAAAAAAAAAAAAAAGGCTTTGTTTTTAAACACGCAGAATTTATAAGTTTGTTTGATGGCCCAGTGTTTGGTGTAGACTGCAAACCTACATAAGCATTTTGAAAGAGTCAAACTCCCAGAAGTCACAGTCAGCTAATTCAAGAGCAAATCTGGCATTGTTTAACTGATATTTGGAAAGTGTTTTTTCACAAGGTGATTTGCATAACATCTGGATTTCCGTGGTGGTCAGCACAGTGGTTATCCTGACATCTACTCCTTTAAGACATATGCACAGTTCCAGGGTATTCATATATTCCCTCCAACAAAGAATCTCATAACAGATAGTTATCAGAAGGAAAACTGCTCTTTCTGACTGCCAGAAATATGGAGATTGTTCACCGAGTAAATATAATGATGGTTCTCAATAATATAGGACATCCAACTGAGTTAGAAATGTTTAGTGAACATTCTTTACCTGTCTGTATTCTCCCTGCTGTGTCACAGATGAAGCACTGTGGTAGGCAGTCTCCTTAAAGATGAGAAGCCTAAAATAGTCTTGCCCCAGCAGTCAGGGATCCTACTGTTCCAGACTGGGAAGAGCTGGAAGATGAAAGGTTGTAGCTGTTGACCTGTTTTGTTTGAGTGTGTGTATATCTATGTGTGTGGTACAGAGTAAGTTGATTGCAGGTACAAACCTGTTCAAAATAGTGCATGCAGGAGCGGCTGCTTGTAACAGATGAGAAAACATACTATGAATCATCTGGAAATCATTGACGTAATGGATGTGCTATGTTCTGTGTGGAACACGTGTCTTTCAGATAGTGTTGTTTAGTACCCGCTAATAACAATGGAAACATGCTCTGGAAAACACGCTCTATTGCCAATGGACTATAACTGCAACTTATATAAATTATCTTGATGGATCTTCGAAATGGGCTTGTTTCCAAACTGTTAGCTGAATAAGACTAGTACTAATTTTGTTTATATACTAAAGTGTTAATGGATTTTACTTCCAGATACTCTTCATTTTTCTTTAGACGCAAGGAGATATTTGTCATCCAGTAAGTTTTTGCATTATTGAAGCAGTGTGGTGTGTTTTCTGTTCTGTTCTCTTAACCTGTGTGCTGCCATACCATATTGAATGATTATAGTTAACCAAGATGAAATGTCAATCTTTGCAGCTGTACTAATGACAAACAGTGGTGTTTGTCATAATGAAATCCTGTTTATTTGTAGTCCCTAACATACAACAGTTCCACAACTACTTTGAAATAAATCAGGTCAATTGACATGGAAATTATAACAGATTCTGATGACATAGCACTGACATATACAATCTATCCTTGAAGCAAATGTGGTGCAAATGTAACAGAAGAAACACGCTGTTTCTTTCCTTTGGCAGTTAGAACAATGTACTTAGGAGGTTTATTTTTTTCCTCAACTGCCTTTTGCACTCACTTATACTGCAGCTGTTTTGTACTACACCACTACAGTCTCAGCAACATATCTACACTGTTATAGTCAAATCCTTAATGAGTTTGTAGACCACGATTCTACCACTTTTCTGTCTCAATTATATGTAATATAGTTTGGATTTATACAGTCTCAAACTCTATAGGGTACTTGCTAACTATAATATTTCATATTTATGTGCACTTTGTTATGTGATTTATGCACAGCAAGGCCTTTACTGGACAGTGCTTCAGCAGTTTTAGTTACATCACCCTTTTCTTAATGTCAGTCTCACATTTTGATTTGCAATTTATGCATGTCTTACCCTCTGTATTTTTCTATTTCCTCCTTCCCCACTCCTTTAATGGCCAAAAGCAAAGACTCTGCTCTTCTGCCATTCTTCAAAGGTACAGCATCCAGCTGTTAAATTTTGGATTATTATTTTTCAAACAGTAGCTGCACTGAAGCTACAGCAGGCTTCTTGCCCAGGTCTTTTGTTGGACATTACAACAAGCTGTGGAAGTCTGAAAGGAAGGCACTCAAGATATGATTCATGCTATATTTTCAGCTGGAAATGAGTAAACATACTAGGGGACCCTAACTGGTAACATACATACAGTAATGAGGGGCAAGATATCTGCTGAAAACTTTTTAGTTTACTATGGCTTTTTTAAAGCTTTAAAGAATGTTTCAGTATGTCTAAGATGCTGTTCTGGCAATTTCAGTGGCCAAAAGAGAGATTTTAGATATATTTAATGCTGTCTTTCACATATTAATAGATACATCCTTCCTGGTAACAATGAGCTGGATCAAGAAGCTGGCAGAAGCAAGGCAGCTTACTGCAAAATCTGACGTCTAAAATAGTTTTGCTACCTGTTTTCAGACTTCCACAGTTACACCATTAAAGAGCTTTTGTAGCTGTTGCATTCAGGGAATAGCTACGTAGAAGTCAATCACAGTTCCAGTTCTTGTGTTGTATTTATAATTCTCATGATTTGTGGTTAAAGCAGTGGCATGTTAGCATGATAAATTATTGTATTACATGTTGATGACTACAGTGTAACCTTCATACATCTACCAAGCATTTGGAATGGGACTGTGCATCACTGTATCTGCATAACCTACTGGCCTATGTTGGCTGCATTTGCCATGCTTGCTGTGCTGCAGAATGCCGGTTTCAATTCATGACATCTTGTAAATGTATGAGGAAAACATAGATGGACAGTTTCCTTTTCCAGGCTGGGTTGTTTGTATTTCTTGGGTAGCAATAAGTCAGCTGAAATCTGATTTTAATTGTCCAACTAAGTGTACTTCCTACCCTAAAAGGGTGATGGGGAGTTTGTGTGAAAATCGTAGGTGAATAAAAGAGCAGTATAGATTTTTTCTGTACCTACCAATGATCCAGTTCAGTGTTCATTTAAAGGAGATGCTTTGGAAACCAACTGTTTTGTCATTTCTCAACCAGTATATTATTTATTAGGTTAGCTACTATAAATCAGTAAAGCATGGACTTGCAGCTGACACCGTCCATCCACAGAATCAAAATACTCTAGCCTGCTCTGTGAGATTCTTCTTGACTGTCTCTCCTGCATTGTCTCTTCAGACATTCTCTCATGTTTAGTGGATCATGGCCTATGATCTTGGCTCATATTCTCAAAAAAATCTGTGCAGCTGGGATCACATGAGAAATAAAAGGAAGTAGAAGAGGATTTTCCTGTTCTGTAAGAATGACTGGAAATATTTTTTTTTATCATTTTTAGCAGATCAACAATTCAAAAGCTTGAAAAGTTTAAAGAAGCAAAACTCAGCAAATGTTCAGTATAGGTTAATCAAAACATTTTATTTCATACATTTTCATATTTTTTTTAGTATGAATTATCTTGCATTACAAAAGTCAGTTTAAGTAGAAGAAACATCAAATTTAGAAGTGCCAAGTATACCATTTTGCCAATTTTGAAACTTTTTTTGGGCCAACATTTTTTTCAAATCAGGAAATTCATGGCAAATCACAGCTCCCTGTAGTAATTTCTTAACATAATGGTCATAAAAAAATTACTTGAAAAACTTCAAGTGTCTGAAATTTATTAATACTAGCTAATATGTATACACCATCTCTCCGCAAGTCTTTGTTAGGCAATTAATTAATGGGCTATAGTTTCAGAGGGCATGCAGGGAGTTAAGTCTTACTGAATTCAGTGGAAAATGAGATCCACTTTATGAAGCCAAAATGCTGACTTTGAATGTTTGGGACATACACTGATCTCCATGATGATAGAAATGGTATGAGACAGGCAAGAACAGAAAAAAACAACTGTTGCTTAAAACATACATAGTCCATCAGTCTAAACTGGATTAAACATTGGATCACTAGGCACTCTGAATATACATATACTGGGGCCTCTCATCATTTACTTTTTGTAACATGTCCATAGGGCAAGTCACCTTTAAAAGCAGACATTCATCTTCTGTGAATAGACTCTCTCAATGAATTTTCAGGACACACAGGGTTTGGTGAGAGACAAGTAACCCTTCCCTACTCCAGGTGCTCACCTAGGAGACAACTTCTCTGGCACCCCAGTTTTGAAGTGGTTTCTGCAGCAAGGATAGAGCCATGTAGGTCCCTGTTTCTTAAAATTTTTCCTTGAAAAAATACACCTTGTGGTGGATGCTTTGAGGCTTTTGTTTTATCCCGCATGAGGCAGTTTGTCGAGTAAATGAGGCACAGATTCAGAGGAAGTATTTCTGAATTACAGACACTGTGGCCTGTATTCAGGAAGTGTCTGTATTCAAGGTAACACTTCTGCACAGATAATACTTTCTCTATACCATGTTTCTTCTCTCTTAGAGTGGTGCTGGGCATGGCTCCTGCCTTGCTTTTTTTTCAACAAGTTTTTGTTTACTAATCACCTACCGAAAACAGGCTTCCCGAGCTTTGCATCCCAGTAGTACAAGGTTTATGAATGTACGTGTTCTGGTACAATGGAAGAAATGAGCATGTGTTCTCTTTCCTTAGGCCTTTAATATTTAGGAAGGGTTAAGCTCCATATTGCTTTCAATTAACTTGCTAAAAATTAGTTCCTCTGTTGGTCCTAGGAAGTGTCAATGGTGCTTATGAGTTAAGCCTTTTGCCTACATACTCATTTCTGTTGTTTTCTATTTGGACGAAGTTTTAATTCCCTGTGGTTTTCAGATGATTGACCCAGAGAGAAAGCCACGTCTGTGTGACAATATGGTCTTCAGTTATCACTGCCAACACAAATAAATGGCTTCTTTCTAGCTCTATCATAAGTAATCTGAGTGGGATTCAGATTTTTGATAGACTTCAAAAAAATCCCCCACATGAAACAATACACTATTTTAAAAGAAAATCAGATTTAAGGCAATAAAGCATTCTTTATCTCTGAGAATGTTTTTCTTTCCTAGTTTCAAAGTCAGACAAGTGGGAATCTGGAATTGTCCAGCTGAAACAGGGAAATTTGCAACTTCTTGGTTTGATTCTAAATTGTGCTCATCAAAATCTAGTGATATCTATATTTTTATGTTTTATACAAAAGACTGGGAAATCTGGAGAACAAGATTACAGGTAGATGAGAATTTGTTAATTGATGAAATACCATAAGATTATTATTACACATTCCAAGTCAAGAGACTTGGAAAAAATGCTAATTTTTGAAGCTTGAGGATGCTGAAACCGAGCAGAGCTGTAAGTCTTTAGTGAGCACATAAAATTCATCCCTTCTTACACAACAAAGCCAACATCTTTGTCACAGTCTTCAAGTTAGACATTAATTTTCCTATGTGTTTAAATTAAATCATCTTACTCTCCAAACTGCCAAAGAAGTGTGAGAGCTCCGTACTTCTAAACATCAAATTCTTCATTTAATTGCCCTCAGATAGATTAAACTGTCAATCTGCAGGTGCCTTCTTTAAAAATGCTTACTGCTTGTGAAAGATAATATATGATTATGCCTTTAAAAAATAACACCTGTTATTAATACTAAAAATGAACTAGAAAGCAACTTATGTAACACTGTTTTGTTCATTCCCTGAGCTATATCAGTGCTTTATTTCCCTGCTTTGAGTGAAAGTAACAAAAAAGAATTATTGTTGAGTAAGTTGGCGTTAATGGTGCTGCTTGTCTCATGTTCTTTGTCGTTGGATCCATGTACCTCCAGCAATGAAGCAATGAATGATGTACCCAGGTTCTTCATGTACAGCGTAGCGGTAACTTTTATTCCCTAATGACAAAACTGCATTTGCTTACTGCAAATTAGGAGCAGTAAGCCCCTAATTTATATCAATTTGAGAGGAGGAAAGTCAACAGTATTCATATAATAATGGAGATGTCAATTGGGAGATGACTTTGTTTTTCTATGGTGAAGATAGGTGAATTCAAAAGAAAAACAAGTGCAATTTCTTTGCAGCCTGCTTATAATTTTGTCCCGAAAAAAGGCCTTCAAAAAAAAAAAAGTTTATTTTCTGCTCAAAGACAAATATATTTGCATGTAGTACATTGGCACAGCTATTATGAATACTTTTTTTTTTCAGGAAACTTTAGCTCTGTGATGTTGTTCATATTACTAGAAGGTAGTTTCATCTGCCATGCAATGCAAACAATATAAGTGATACAGTAAGCAACAGCTGGATTTCTAAAAAAGTCTGAATATAGTTGCTTGCTCTGTCATCTTATTGCCTTCTTTTTCATCCTAAAGCTCTCCTTCAGTTGTCCTAGCATCCACTTCAAGTTTAAGCCTTTTTCTGTGAATTCTTATGCTCCTTTTTACTCCAGTGAGACTGACGCAAGGCTTTCACAGCCAGATTGCTTTGTTTGAAGAGAACTGTCTTAATAAAGTATGTACCACAAAGGAATCCTTAGTAGCTTTGAAATTAGCTTCTCTGATGGTTAATAATAAATTATTCAACAATTGTATTAATCTTGTTTTATTATCTAATTTAAAATTTAAATATTTAAGAATAATTTCACAAAACGAAGTATTTTTAAAGCAAACTGTTGGCTTTTCTAATAAATTATTCTACTAAAAATAGACATATGTGTTTGTATTATAGAATAATTTTTGTAATATTTGTACATAAGAATGTATGATTTTTGGAGAGACAGACATATAAAAGGCATACTTAGAGATTTTTTGAAGAAGCAAATTATCTTTTAAACTGTATTACTTCAAATTTTTTGGCTTGGTCTTTTAGACAAGCTTTGTGAGTCTTAGTGCCTAAAGCCTAGCTTCTAAATCCGTAAGGCTGAGATGTTCTTAAAAAGGGCCAGAGGTGATGATGATAACCAAGTTCCAAGGCTATCTGAAAGTCCCCTGAGTGTAGATGCTCATGTATCGTCTTCATTTCACCTGCTGTGGGATCAAATTAAAGATTTAACATGCACCCCAGTTTTTAAAATCACCATGCACCAGAAAGAGCAGTGAACGTGTGAAAATGAGCATGAAAACAAGCACTCACTTTTAAACTCTTAAAAATACAGCCATAGCTGGTTTGTTTCTGTAGAGGCACACCAATAGCATGATTCATCTGTGACTTATTTTAGATATCTGCTTAAAATTATATGAAATAACGCCTATTTCTCTTCAATGATTACAAAAGGAATCTAGAGTGACTAACTCAGAAATAGGTGTCGGTGTCCAGTCAGATGAATCCTATCCTCGTGCTCTGAAACAGTCCTTAGAAGAACAGCATTGAGGACATAGTGTAAAATGAAGCCTGTCAATGTATGTGAAGTGGTGTGCTGGAAGTATGGATTTCCCAGGGCAATATGAGCCCAGAGCACTGTGAAATGATCTGAAGAGAATGATAGAAACTGTAACTACCATATCTATATCTGCCAATACCTGAGATAAAAACTAAGCAACACAATCACCCAAGTTATCTGACATATAATAGTATTTGCATCCATGAGAGAAATAAATCTGGTTCTTCAGTTACTTGAGTATTTCATCCAAAACCTATTAACATGCACAATATTGGTTAACTCTCAGCTTGCTACATTTAACAAAAATCTCTGTTGCAGGTTACTTAGTTATAGAAAATCCATCAAGTAAGTTAATTAAAGATTTTTATATTGTGGTCATCGGTGAGTCTCAATGTGTGGTTCCCTCCTCTATGTTTATTAGAAAAAAAACTCCAGGCTGCGTATAAATCATAAAAGCATGACTAATTGCATGGTAACTGGAGAAATGCTTTCTCTCTCTCTGGGGTGAAGTCTGCATGTCTGTGTTTTAGCTTGGGAAGTAATACAGGGATATTTAAACTCCTTGGGGTTTAAAAACCATGTCATTATGAGAATGAGGTCACTGCAATATTTTATATGTCTGAAACCTTGCAATGTATAAAATGTTTTCTGTGTGACAAAGAAGTATTACGTACTTTAGAATGTAATGATAACTTTACAAACTTACATTAATGTCAAAACCTCACTTTGCAATGTTGTTACCTATAAAAACAATCCTATCCAACAGTGTTGTTAATATTAGCAATATTAAAAATTTGGTGATGGGTAAGAACAGGGAGAGAAAATGGTTCTATTTTAAGTGACTGAAAACAAACCAAATAAGCATGCTGTATGCAATTTATAATTTTGTGTCTATAAGTATCAGTTTCTGTTGAACTGGAAAACATTATTAGTAAACTGCAGTTAAATAAGAATAAGAAGAATGACAAAGAAATTCCCTATAGGTTTCTAATTCTTCTGTCATTACTTTCAGGCCAATAAGCAAGAAATCCTTCCTACAACATGTTGAAGAGCTTTGCACAAACAACAACCTAAAGTTTCAGGAAGAATTTTCGGTATGTTGCTAGCAGTTGTCACAACATCGCAAGACCTTCAGTCGTTTAACGTGTCACATTTCACGTCCATTTTAAGCAGGCAAGGCCATGAAGGACTCTGGCCTTGATAATCAATACCCAATTACCAGTTTGATTGTTTAGAAAGTAATGTTACACTGATTTGGATTCTGAAGTCGACGCTGCAACCTGATCAGAATTATCTACCAAAGTGTCAGCAAAAGATAATTTTCTTTAGATGTTGATCTTTGCACGAACACCATCATATTTAGGCTTTTACATATGTAGAAATGCATATGTAGTTTACCTGAGAACAGTTTATTTAGAAATAGTTTTCTAGCATATGGAGAAGTATATTCAACTGCTTTAAATAAGTTCATTTTCCTGAGTGATGATGACCTCAGAAACACAGCTGACATTTATTCTGTGAAATTTTCAGGCCCCAGTTATACTGCCATGCAGTTCAGAAATGTTTTTCTTTCATAGGTCTTAGAGCAGAAAGTAAAAAGTTTGTGCATGGTGCTTTGCTTTTTGCTCCTTTACAAATAATAGGCCATACTTGTCACGCTCTTGAGAAAAGCCTCCATGTGTATAGCCTCCAGCTCAGCAAGCCTGTCCTTCCTCCTGAAAAGAGAACAGTTTTCAAAATATGTATTACATACCATACAATGCATGTATGCTTTCAAACTTAAATCTCCAAGTTTTCACTATTTTCATTAAGTAACACATTTATGGCTGTCATACTTATTTTTTTCTCTCAACAATAGCTTCTCTTCTTGTTATTTCAGAATCTTTACCATCATTTTAAACACATACAGTCATTTGCCCTCACAAAAATAATTTGTCAGTCTCCAGTGACTTTACTATCCTGGATTTATAGATTTACCATGAGTTGCTTATCAGTTGGATTAACAAAACTGAAGACTCAACAATTGGCTTTTCTTCTGCTAGATTATAATATTTCAGTCTCTGAGGGAAAACCAACAAAAGTGTGAAAAGATTAATGGTATTTCCTACAGCTTTTTGTTATGCTCCTTAGTTAAAATTGGTCTGGATTTAATAATAAAAAGCACCATAAAATTCTCTGAGAAATGAAGTAAGAATAACTTTTTTTCCAAGAGTAGAAGTGTTATTTTACTTGAACAAGAGTGATTATAGTTATATTACGCATGACTGAACAGATGAAATGTTTTGCTAGCAATAACATTTTCACATATTAATAACATTCATCACTGGAAATTTTCTGGTATTACTTTCTTTAGGTGTGACCCACATTAGCAAAGCTTTACAGAATTGTAAAAGCCTTAAAACTTAAACAATAGTCATGGCAATCCATTTCAAATTTAGAGAAGTATTGAGACCAAGGCCTCATTCAACTAAATTATATGGTCAACTTATAATCAACAGGTTTATATGTCCTTTGGGCTTCCATTTTTTTTCTCTCTGAGCTTCAGCTCCCATGTTCCAGAATGTAGTGTTGTCTTCCCAGGTGACATGTCCAAGAGCAGGCAGAATTGCAGGGTAGGTCCAGTCCCATGATTGAGACTATATCTATAGTATCTGTAGTGCCTGTCTTACCAGATGAATAGTAGGATTGACAATGTGCTTGAAATGACATCAGAAATGACAATGTACAGAAACAGACAATGCACACAACAACAAAGCAGGTCTTGTGATGTTCATTGTTTCCATCCACATTCACGCTTTATTTCACATAAATGATTCAAGGCTCCTACAATATGTGTAGGCAAAATGAGCTCAAGATGTGAACCCATGGACCATTAAATCTCAAGCACATAACTAAAAACATGGTGCTGAGCTTACCTGGGCTCTCTGACCACTTCCATACTAGTAAATTCAAGTGTACAAGGAATTAGACATGAGAACATGATCATTTGCACTAGTAAACTGTTAGTATAGTCCCTATCTTGAATTTTTACTGTTTCAGCTAGCAGCCTTCCTGGACAATTCTGAGATACCTTTTCATAGGTAAAATAGTCTAGGGATCATTTACAATAGGCAGTTTGTAGACAACAAACCTTGTTTGGAGTTTTGCTAGCATAAATGTGGCTCTTTGCATTTCACTTAGTCTTGAAATCCAGGAACATTTCTGGTCTCATCTAAGTTACTGGACTGACCAAGCTGCTGTGCCTGGGTATCTCCGGTCCACATGTAAACACGGTCTGTGTGTAGACATTAAAAGAGAATGTGGACCTCAGAATGGATCTGGATCCATGTCTTATCCGAAAAGACAAGTTTAAAGAAACCATAGGGAGCCACAGTAACTGAGAGTGTCCTCCATCTAGCTGATTTTCAAACTTCCAGCTTTCCAGATGATTCATGTATCTCTCAATACCTTTAGGAAATCAAGTTTTGCTAGTAACTGGCAAATTACTGAAACAGAAATAACTCTGTAAGTGTTTTACGGTAAGTTCTGTTCATGAATTAAGAAGTGAAATACCTTCAAATGTCACCATAGTACCACGAAAGTCCTACAGTAAACAAAGTGCAAATTAATTATTTCAAAGAGTCTGCAGAGGAATATGGTTTCTGTGATTAATTGTTATTGAATCTGGGAATCCAAATTGTTTTCCCAAGTTCTGAAAATAATCATTTAGACTGGAATTCATACTGATGCAGAGAATTGGTATGAGGCTTCTGAACACTTGTTCAGATGTGGAAGCATCATTACAAAAACAACAGAATCTGCTTTTCTATTTCCTCTCTACTACAAATTACTGTACAACATTGCTAGTTCAATAGTAGTTAACTGGCAAGATAAGACTCAGAGGAGTGAGGCAAATGAGGCAAGTTCAAGTTCACATGACTTGCACATGAAATGGGATCCTGTGGCCCATACTACCTGCAAAATGCCACAGGCATTTCGTTTATGTTCTTCCTTCATGGAAAATTAAATGACAGAATGTTTGTGGGAGAGGTTCAGCTTTCCGAAGGAGAGAAATTTTAACATCTCCACCCTTAGCTGTGTTTTACTGTTCTTATCAAACCTGACAGGAATTCACAGAAGTCTGAGAACAGGGATCTTTCTCTAGGTTCAGTTTCAGGATTGGGGCTTTACTTCTCTAAGGGCTATTGAGACAAAAGAAAGAGGCAACTGAATAGATAAAAGAAATGTGCATTGACTATGGCAGAGGTTGGTTGAAAGACAAGATTTTAAAGTAAAGAGTGCCTTTAAAGATATTTTTCTACAGTACATTACAGTCTTTCATTTAGTTTTCTATTTGCTTCATGTCTGTTAAACTTAATTTTTAGATTTTTAGCATACAGATATAAACGTAAAGTTACACGTGCTTTATAAGGTGATTTTAAGTCAGAAACTTTCTTTTTAGCAGGGGTATAATCATCCCTAGGAAACATAGATATTTAGTGAGATTTCAAAGGGCATGGATGGCATCAAGTGCCTTGTTAGTTTTCAAAGGGAGATGAGCATCTAGTTGTTTTCTGCAATTTTTCCCTTAATTCTTTCTCCAAGGAAATATGTGTCAGAGCTAGGACAAGAAGTCAGGTCCCTTGTCGGTAAGTCCTTTGCTTTTATCATGAAACCATTTTTTTCCCTTCCTGTTCAGAAGCACCTGCAGTTAAATTATTGAGGACATAATTATAGAAGTGAAGTCCTCTTGCTTCAGGCCATAGAATTTTTGTCAGAGGGTGAAAGAAATAAAGTTTTCATGGGATAACATTGCATATAATACAGTTCAAGGGTTTTGAGATCTCTTCTATACATCAGACATTATACGTCGTACAAAATAGGATATCAGATTAGATGAATTATTGACTTGGTTTATTACACAAGATTTTAAATTATGCCATTTCACTAATGCTCATGTTAAATTATTCTTAATGTCCAAACCCATCAAATAAGGCTGGCAAAATATTTGAATCAACAGTGAAAGAAAAACGCTGAAATAAAACACACTCCCGCTTTTTGCATTTTTCATTACCTCTCTCATTTATTTATTTATTTGGTAATAATTGCCCATTACATTTTATTTATAGAAGGCAAGCTGTCTCAAATACCTGTGCAAAAGAGCACTTGAAAGTAATTAACACTGAATCTGATAGTATGGCTATCTGCCCCGATTTTCGAAGTAGCCCATGCAGAGAGTAACTCTTAATATTAAAAGAAAAATTTGAAGGGATTCCTCTGCACAAGCAACAAAATTTTGTATTGTACTCATTCAAAGCAATAGGTAGATCTTTTCATTTGTATCTTAGCCAGATGTTGAAACAGAGTTGCAATAACATTTGTCAAACAAAGGGAAAATCTGTTACGATTTAGGTAGTTGATAACTTAGAAATCCTGGCTAAATTCTGGCTTTTCTAAGAGTTTTCTATTCTCTTATCACTGCTAGGAGATCAGCACTTTTATATGTTTTCTCCATTAACAAGTTATGAAGTTGTCTCCACTCTTTTATTCAGCTTTGGAAATTATACTTGTTTCTGTACACAAACACCCCATCAAGTTTATTCCTCAATACAAATAATCTATCCATCTCTGCCCTCCAGCAGGAGAGGTAATGACCAGTTATGAAACTGTGGTATGACCCAAAATAAGTCTTCCCACCCCTTTCACACACAGTCCCGTGAACAATAGCTAATTGCCAGTTGTCTCAACTTAATTAAATTCTCGTCAGTTCTCATGCTGTGGCAAGAACTCTCCCAAGCTACAGGAGTCAGGAAAAGGCATTATCCAAGAGTAAGGCTGAGTCAGTAGGGCACACTAACTGAGCATGTGACTTCATGAAGAGACAGAAAAGAACTACCAAAGGTGAGGGGCTGACTTTATCCAGACTTGTAAAGGTGAAAGTTCATGTAAGCTTTAATTGTTCAACTTGACAGCATTGTCTGCAGCGCTGCATCTAACATTGCTGGTGTAACTGGGGTTGACAGTGAGGTGGAATGCTCTGTAGTGCATCCAGCTGTTCTTAGAAATGCACGCTGTTGGAGAACTAAAGAATTCTTCCTCTTACTGGAGTGATTATGTCATTTTTGTATATTCACTGAAGGTGAAATGCAAAGGTTTGCCAACAAACATTTATTTCTCTACAGGAACTTCCCAAATTTCTTGAAGACCTTGCTTCAACTGATGCTGATCTGCCTTGGAACAGGTCTAAGAACCGTTTCCCAAACATAAAACCATGTATGTGTGTTTACTGACATCTGTTTTACCCTCTACCTTCGATAGTGCAGCATATATTTGGAATGCAAGTGTATTTTTATTTGATCTGTCTTTGAAATGGCAGAACAATCATGTTCACATTATGAAATAATTTTCTGTCAAGTAATCTGTCTTTTCATTGTGTTTTTTTAAAGACAGTTTTATTTGCAAGTAGCTTTCAACTTACTCTCACAAGCTTTAACATGCAGGTGCAAGAAACTGTAGCCTCACAAGTTTCTTAGCTTTGTAATTCAAGCCATGTAACAAACTCTTTAACATTTTTCCTTGGGTTTGTTTTTTTTTTTTTTCCCTTTAGTGAGACGTAATTTTTCTAAAAAACATATAAAATCCACATGTTTGTGCATTCAGCTACTTCGGGAGCCTGGGTATGCTTTCTTGTGGATATGTGTACATGTGCTGCAAAGGTTCCATAGAAGATCAGAGTGACTGTATGATAACTTATAAGCCAAGGCTAGATTTTATCACAGGAGACAGGAGTCTGTCTCTCTGTACTCAACACTGCTTCATTTTTCAGTTAATAAGACAAGAAATGTCATTATTATTTTAGGCATTAGCTGTGATGTGAGATGGGGAGCATGGAATTCCTTGGTTAATAATGCTACATTCTGTGCTATTAACTTTTCAGAGCAGCTGTTCCTGTTATCTACTGCCTTGTTCAAGATGTAGTCTAAGTTACAGTCACTAAAAAACTTATATTCGTAACTCACAATTAAATATAAACAGAGGAATTTCATAAATCTTTATCTTTGTATGTTAATTTTTTTTTCTAAGTTGAGGACCAAACATCAAAATTTGGAATGTTTGGTTTCAACATTTACTGATTCACATATGAGAGCTTTCCTGGTTTTTGTCATTTCTGCATACACACCGTAGGCCCAAATCGGAAACCCTCAATCTTTTTTTTTTTTTTTTTTTCTGTAATAATGAGCTTACCATATGTAAAAGATGTAAAAGTATGTAGAAGTGTCAGGATATGGCTCAAAGCTGTGACCTGGACAGCAAGTACACAGGAGAGACTGTCAGACCCCTGACCCTGCTGTCTGATTCACATGGAGGACGACGGTGCTAGAACAGCATGGTTTAAAGTACACTGGATACCTTTAGGCAGAGGATCTCCCATGTATACATCAAATTCGAGGGTTTGACATATTCACCATTTCAATAAAAATATATTAAAATACGTCTGGTACATTAAAGGATGACCAAACAGTAATGGAAATTGGTTAAATTAGTGTTTCACTATGTCAACTGTTGTTAGATTAACAACAACATTACTTTTGATTGCTTAGCACTCCAGGAACACTTGTCACATGTGTCTATGGTTTTTGAACAGTTCTTTTAGTTAACTAGACTTTATTTCCTTAACAGATAATAACAACAGAGTAAAACTCATGCCTGATGCTGCTGTTCCTGGATCTGACTACATTAATGCCAGCTATGTGTCTGTAAGTAGAAAGTCTCTCACATTTTTACTGTATTTGTTTTCTGGTAGAAGAGTCGTAAAATATCTCACAAATACAGTATTCTAATTTTACTTTCATTCACTATGGCTACTTTTGCATGGGGTGGTTCAAGTGACTTCTGTGGCATTGAACATGACTAGTTAAAAATGTAAATTATCCTATTTTCATTGCTAAGCAATGATTTTCAGTAGTAATCAAAACTTTGTCCTGCAAATTACTTTCTGTAAGTTCTTTCATACCATTATCATTAAAGACAATAGTGAAACTCCCAATGAGGTCAATTGTTTAGAGACAAGTCTTATTTTGTCTTTTGGTTCAGAAGTTGAAGTAATTATATACAAACAGGACAATGTAAAGATAACTGAACTGGAAAGTTCACAGAAATGGCTAATAATTTTGGTGAGTGGGATTGGTATGCCCCTTATTATGTGGTGAAAGTCAGGATGGAGGAAAATAGGCTTCTTGAAGAATAAACAAGTATTATACTTCTAAACCTCAGCTTTCTTCCTAGACCTTCTGTTTTCTAACTGTGTTCTCAGTAAATTCTTCCTCTATATTTTTCTGTCTCTAGTCTTGCCTGTATAATTTCTTCCCATTGAAGCTCAAAGTAACACTTATAATTATGCATTTATTATGTTGTAGAAGTGACTGGTGGTCTCAGGTGATTTCAAGCACTATTCAAATGTAATGCAAGACATGCTGACTGTAGTCTAAACAAATGACACCCTGTCAAGTAGAAATAGTTATTTCCAAGTAACTAAGAGACATTGACAGGGAACAAGTGATAGAGTTGAGAATGGATGTCTTAACAGCATCTTTCTTTCTCATTAGCAAAAGCTATTTATTCACTTTATATGGAATGTCCTGATTCTGACAGGTAGCAGAATAGAAGAGCCATACTACGTGGTTACTTGAGGCTGGGACTATACACAGAACCACTGAGAAGACCAGACACCTCGGAGCATGGCCGGGTCTTTACCCTCCCTGTCACTGGCATGTCAGGGTTTAGGAAGGGAACACCAGCAGCAACTTCCAAAAAGCTGCAGCAAAAGCCAGCTGCAGAGAGTGCTCCCTGCTGAGATCTTGCATATCTGTACTGCATACAGGGATCTCTCTTTAGGTCACCGTTCATCAGTGAATAAACAACTGTAATGTCACCATTTCTCAGGGCTAAAGCTTTTCCCTCTATATGATCTCACTTTCCATGTTTGTAGGTGTGTAAATATATAAATGCATATATCTGTAAATATACAATATGTGTGTGTGTTTACCTACCTATTTATCTAGGTGTATATATATATGCATACATATAAAAAGAGGTAAAAAGAGATCTTGTATATAGTTCTAACAAATGGGAACCTGGATGCTACTTTTATTTTCATTGGTTAAACAAGAAAAAGTCAGTAACTGTACTGTAAGCTTTACATCCCCGAATTACAGTTTCTCACTTCACTCTTAAACTAGGGAGGATTAACATAGTTTCTCACTGCCACCTGTTCTGTATATTATAGATGGAATAAGTAACAGGCAGCTGTGAATTATAGGGTTATAATTCCAACAAGGAGCTTCGGTGGTGCTATAAACCAGTGTGACAGTTGTTTTGAGCAATAAGCTGAACTCTGTGATATTATAGACTTCTAGCTTTACAGCATAAATTTATTGCTATTATTGCTATTGTTGTTATTTTACACCTTCTGTAGGACATAGAGTTCTGCAGGGTACACTTAGTTTCTTTGAGAAAACAGACCCATGAAAACCTGTGCACTGGCAACATTTACACAGATTTTTTTTCAACAAACTTCCTTCTCCCAAAGTTTTACATCAATTTATAAATGAACGAAACAGTGGAAGCCAACATTAAAATAAAAGTCAACCCCTACAGTAGGTTTCTCAAAGACCTTTTGTCAGACATCATTTGTTTGAATGAGGTCCATCCCTAAGTTACAACAGTAGACTCCTGAGGATCACTGGAGGACAATGTCATCAATGGGGTGTGTAGATTGCATTATCTCTCAGCTCTCTAGTGGGTTCCCTGGCTCCACTGCTCCTTAACACTATTTAGTTCTAGTGTGCTGGCCTCTGTCTGACACAGTTCTTGGTCTCCTCTGGCTGAATCTGCAGTATGGCTAACGTGTAAGCTCGAGTATTTTTAAATGGGAATTACTGACCCGACGTCCCTGTAATTTCTCTACTAAATACGTTTCTATTAGGATGTAATTTCCCAGACTTTATTACAACATTGGTTCATAACTGATCTGCATGGTGGAAAAATGCCATTGCTTCCTGAGGTTTCCAAGGCCATCTGCCATACAATGATTGGCCAGGCCTTTGCCAACTCATTTAGTATGTTTGAGAAGGTTCTAGCCTTAGGCATGATAGCTACAGGCACAGCTATGAGTCACATGCAAACTCTTTTTGTCCTTGCCAGCAATTATATATTAAATATTTTCTTTTTCTTAGGGTTATTTATGTCCAAATGAGTTTATTGCAACTCAGGGACCATTACCAGGAACAGTGGGCGATTTCTGGAGAATGGTGTGGGAGACAAGAGCAAAAACACTTGTGATGCTTACACAATGTTTTGAAAAAGGACGAGTAAGTTACCAGTGTACCAATTAACAGCTTTTGATATAATTGGAAATTCTGTATGTAGTTTCTGTCAAAACTGAAATATGATCACTGTTAATTTGTAATCATCTTCCTGCAGATAAGATGTCATCAGTACTGGCCAGAAGATAATAAACCAGTTACTGTGTTTGGGGATATAGTGATTACTAAATTGATGGAAGATACTCAAATAGACTGGACCATCAGAGATCTAAAAATCGAACGGGTAAGCCAGAACTGGGAGCTGAGTTAATAAAACCCATCCAACACCTCAAAGAATATCAGATGTGCTCCATCCCAACCAGCTATCAGTGTTGTTATTTTACTCTTTTAATGCAAATACATTGTAGCACCTAGTTTTCTTGCCTTTTCATTCCTGGCTTGTTTTTTGTTTTGTTTTTCCTGAGAATTTTCTCCAGTTTCTGTCACAAAGAGTTGTGTGGCTGACCTGCTACGAAGGGCCTATCAAGGTTACTGAACCTCTGGTCTGGTGGGAGGTGAAGTTTCTATTTGGACACCTCAGTTGTCTCTTCTAGAAAGGAGTAATCCTAACCATTCTGGGATCAGACAAATCCCTTTGAATGTATCCCTCTCAGATTAAAGGGCAAGATTCTCTGGTGCAGCGCAGCTGTTTTTCATTGTACCACCGGTCATTTTGGCCTCCACCCCCAGGAGATTCACCCAATATAAATGAGAATCATCAGTATTACTCCCACTCTTTGTGCTGGGAAGGGGGGTAAGGGTACGGCATAGATGTTCATCTTTCTTGTGATCCACAACTATAATTTCCACTCTTTGGAAAAAGTAGCGCCCAGCAGCATTGTCAGACCAGTAGGTGGGCTCAGAAAGCAATCTGGGTGTAATGACCCAAGATGGTCAGCCCTGTCTTGCACTCCCAACACTGACCTGCACTGCATGTAGTCCTGCCAGATCCTAGGAGCTGAGCTCGGTCATCCAAATACGTGCATTACCATCCTGTGGCATGTGCACATGACAAAAGGAACATAGCAAATCAGGGATTGTCTCAGTGGTCACCCCATAAGGATATGCTGTGCACATAGTACAGGACAACTGAACATTTTAAAGTGAGTGAGAGAAGATTAACTTTTTTTTCAGCTTAAATAAGACATAAACAAGACTGGAAAAGGGACTATTTAGAGTAAAAATACATGCCAGCAAAATGCAAATTCATCTGTGTTAACCAAGGCGAGGCTGAAAAGAAAACAAAACATAACCTGAGTTGACTAAGAGATCCATTTACTCCAGCTGAACTACCCTGAACAAGAAGCTGTGTCCTTTATAAGCATGTCATTAAATGTGCCATATTGCTGACTCCAAGATTGTACTTCATCTTCCATTCACAAATGGATGAATTGTTGATGATCTTCCAGTGAAGGTAAAAAGCATATGTGAGGCATATTATTCACAATTATTGCCATATTGCTTGCAAAGTCACTTCTCTTTTGGTTTTATGTTGGCCAGTTTAAAAATACGGACCCAAAGTAGTTACTACACATAATCATTCACAGTTTTTCAGTGGTTCTTACAGCATGAAAAGATCAAGAGGTTGGTTCAAAATAATTTTTTTTAAAAAGGAACTGGTTCATTATACAACAGTTGATTAAACTGCAATGCTCCTTGCTGCAAGATGTTGTGAATGCTAAAAATTTACAGGGCTTCATAAAACCTAGACAAATTAGTAGAAGAAAATTCTGACAAGTGCTATTAAATTTTGAGATACCACCTCTATCCAAGGCAGTTCACAAGTCACAAACTATTAAGAATGGAAAGAATATTCTGTGGACCTATAAACACCTTGTTGTCATGTTTTATGATTTTCCCTAAGATTTTTCCTTGAATACTGTTGGACACAGGATACTGGTGGTCTAGACAGGCCGTTGTCATTACACAGTGCTTTTATTCTTATGTCCTTCATAATTAATGTAGGTATCAGATAATAACCAGCTTTTGAGTTACTATTGCTGCTGCTGTGATTGAGAGGGCATCAAACACTTAAAAAATAGATCCGTATTTAACAATGTATGTGTGCTTCCCTTTACTACAGTAGATCAATCCTAGAATGGCTGATTTTCCCTGAATAAATTTGTCATCCCAGTTCACTAGACTTCTAAATGAGCAATAGAAACTTCACCCTGTATCTACAAATCACATTGATACAGTGACTGAAGTCAAATGGAGAGTGACTGCTGAAGTAATTAATACTTCCTGAAGGATGGACTTGATGCCATCTCTTAGAAAACCTGCCAGAAGACCTGTGCCTGACAAGTTATGTCTTGATACATACTACAATTATTAAGCTATTCTGACTTACTTTCTTACATGAAATTGCTGAGAAGGTTATATGTAGCTTCCTTGATTTCCTGTCACCTTTCTTCTTTAAAAATTGTCTTATTTTGTATTTTTCAGCATGGGGACTGCATGATGGTGCGGCAGTGTAACTTTACTTCTTGGCCGGAACATGGCGTCCCCGAAACTACTGCACCAATTATTCATTTTGTAAAACTTATCCGTGCAAGTCGAGCACATGATAATACACCGATGGTGGTTCACTGCAGGTAAGCGTATTCACCAAATCATCCTTTAGTATCTTAGAATTTCAAGTGTGTATTAATGCTTGAAGAAGGCACAAGAACAATGAAAACTGAGTGCACAAGTATGGTTCTAGTATGGACAGTGGTGAGGGTTTTTCTAGCCATGCCCCTTAGTCCTTTCTAGGAGGTAAAATGCCAAAGTGTGCCTGTTCTTCCCTCCATGGAAATCCCATTGAGGTGATGTCAGTGAAACAGTTACTTCAACAATTACCATAAGGTACTGCTGGATTTATCTCAATTTTCCTCTTTATTGTAAAAAGACAAATAGCAACTGACATGTTTGTTTTAATTACTTCTACTGTAATTATAGATCTTTTTAAGAAATATGTTAAAATTGTATTTAAAATGTACATGTCACATAACAAGAAGAAGAAACTATTTGGGAGCCACAGATAATGACAAACAGGAATAAGGGTTTGTACATGCCAGATTTCAAGTTTGGATGCCTGTAAACAGCTAAAATCTATATTTAGATTCTCAAATAAATGGACTGGTGGTTAGAGGTGTTCAGCTGTCATAGTTTCCATTGATTTCATACTGAACACTCTTAAATAGCAATTTCAAAGATTAAGTGTGTGGGGAAGGCTAAGTCTTCAGGAAGGTGGTGAGTGTGTCTGCATTTTATAAGCAGGTCAGTGTTCCTACCAAATGAGTGGGTGCACTCCAAAATAGTGATCTGGATTCAGAGCTCTACAATTGATTCTTTGCCTCCTTCTCACTCGGTGTGAGTTTGGAAATGCGTGGAAGGAAAAAGCTGGGTTTGGTGCCACTTATCTCTTCCCTAACCGTGCAGTTATTATGCATGGGAGCTCTTTTTATTTGTCCTCGGTGTCCTACAGGTGCCACCCACAATGGGTAATACAGCCTTGTTTTATTTGACATTTTCCTCTACTGCAAGGGCCAGAGTGATTGTTACAGGAGAGAACTACAAGCTTTCCATGTTTTGAGGACACTTACATATCCCAGGGCCCCTCTGCAATGAATACCATTCCCTTTCCCCAACACAGATACCTTAAAGGGTCAGCACGGGCCATATACTCCACCTGTGCTCAAATTCCCGGCGTTATAAAGCGGCAGTATGTGCTCCCACATCCAGAAAGCTCATTCATTATTTTCTACTCATTAGATCTTGCAGGTTCAAGAGAGTTTTGCTACACTTTTCCTGAATATCTGCAGTGATATACTCTGCATTTATTACACTAACTGCAGAGAAGCCTGACAGTTATTTTGAGAAAATTCTATTTGTTTTCAAACCTTGAAATAAAACAAGGGTAGCTACCAGCATCTTGCACACACCTCCTCCATTTAAAAGTATTTTGATCTAAATGTTTTGCTAGATCCTTTGTTGTTTTGTCTCATACACCAAAAACATCACAGAATCCAGGTGTGTGTAATTTCACAAAATCTTGTGATTTATTTTCTTTGAATTAGTGAGCTCTAGAAAATTCACGGAAAAGCTGTAGAAGCATTTTTTTTCCCTTTTACAGGCTTGCTTTAATTATATCTCATTTGTCCGATGCAATCCTTTGTAAAATCAGAATCAGAACATGACTCAAGAGATGTTCACACACACACAAGAAAATACTGGAAAAGATTATTTTTTTTCCAAAGTTTTCTTTTCACAATAAACTTCATTTAACTAGAACATTCTAAGAAAATATTTTATACTAAAAACAAAAAAAACTTTATTTTATCCTGTGTATTATGTTTGCAGTGCTGGTGTTGGAAGAACAGGTGTTTATATTGCACTTGACCATTTAACCCAACACATAAATGACCATGATTTTGTGGATATCTATGGACTTGTAGCTGAATTAAGAAGTGAAAGAATGTGCATGGTACAGAATCTGGTAAGATTTATATAATTATCCATTCTGTTTTCCTCGTTTTTAAAAATTAGTCATCTGATGATCTGATCTCCTACAAAATAAGACAAGAAAGCTCATAACAATCAGGCAGCTAATACATTGTCTACCAAATCCTGCTTTTATTTGCATTTCAAGCATCATGTAAATATATTCTTTTTATCTATTTAAGTATATTTGGCCAGCAAAGTCTTGACAAGTGCCAAAAAGACTGCTGAGAAATTTAGTTTTTAGAACCTAAATCATAATTTCTCAGATTTTGAGAAAGTTCGAGTTTTGTGTGAAGAACAGTTGTTAAATAAAAAATGGATTTGCTCATGCACTACATAATTTGACTTTATTTACTACTATACTACGCGTATTTTTTGCATACATATGTAGCACAGTCCTCCAAACATTTAAATATTCATGTACCTTGGACCTCATTAGTGATTCCTTGATTCTTTTTAAATTGTTTCAAATAAAATAACACATATGGACAGAATTAAGCACAGGCTTCGGAGTTTGCAAAATAAAGGCAATGGTGGTTTATGGGTCTAAAAAAGTGCATTTCTGGCAGACTTAGTGAGTATGGATACAAGTTAGTGATGACCTGCTAGTAAGGAAGCCCTCTGCTGTACCTGGAGATCTGGGTATTTGTAAAGGTGTAACAGCAGAATTTAAAGCTGATCTTTCACATCCAGTGGAATGGAAATCCAGCCCTTTTGCAAAAGGATTCTGGCCATAAGTCTCCTGCAGGCCAGATCTAACCCTAGGCTGCTGCCTCAACCCTTTGAGTCTACAGGAGGACTTACCAGTTTCTCAGTGTGGGTGAGCAGTTTCAGGATGAACTTCCATATGACAGATGGATTTCAACTGATTTTAATGCAAGGAGACTTGTTCCTTTGGGAATGCAATTCTGTGCTTCTATATCATGTCAGAATATAAGAAAAGTGTGTCAATGTACAAAGAGAGGTTAACCTCTCTTTAGCAACTGCACTTCAGAAGATTTTGTGAGACCTTCTGGTGATAATGTGTCATGCTGTTTCTTGTAAGGTACTGTCCAATTACCAATTGCTTTCAGTTTTTCCTTTTGAAGTCTTGATGCAGTTAAACAATTGCCAGGGCTTTCCTGTGATCATGTATTCTGGGAATACTTTTGTTGGTTGCCGTTTCAAACTTTTGACCAGAATCGGAATAATCTGAAAATCAGGCAAAGGCCAAAATAAAATCTTAAAATAGTAAGACATTTGATAAGTTCAATGTACGTTTTTATTATTTTTGTGTACTTCTTCATTTGCGTATTTTGGCAGAGACTGGAAAACAATGTGCCAAAGTGCAATACAAGATGATGGTCTTGTAGTTCTGATTCCAAGCAGATCAAGTATTGATCTATATGCTAACTGCAAAATCCTGAGGCAGGGTATTCTCTAACCAGGCTATTCCTAGCTCACGTTTGCAAAAGTACAAAATGAGATCAGCACTAAAACTTGCCCAAAGAGAACCAAATCTTGTAAAGTTTTATGGCAGATTCAGTAGTCAAACTAGTCTGACAGTTCTGTTATAAAACTGTTTAGTAGTCTCTAATTGAGATTTTTATGTGATCAACATAGAAGATATGAACAGAGGAGCAATTCCTTCCCAGAACTCAATTTAGAGATCCCTCAGTCAAACTGTCTGTAAGATCTATGAGTAAAATAAATTAAAACTAGTTGTTCTTAGACCTGTTTTTTGCTTGATTATAGCTTCAAAATAGTTCCCATTTTGCCAACAGGGGCACTCTCTGTTACCCTCTGTTACTGTAGTCAATGGGCACAATATGGCCCACATCTGTGCAATTAAACATCTCTGCATAGCCACATCCAGGCTTTCTACAGGAATCGACCCATAGTCTGTAGTAACTCCTGAAACACACCTGGGCATTAGAGATAGTGCTGGTTCACATGGATCAAAAATATGTGAGGGACTATCCAATTAATTTGAATTAGCTTGGATGATCAAGTTGCCCCAGCTGGCGATGTACCCAGACACTGTTTACTTCTGTAATGTAAATATAATTTCAATATCCTGGTACTCTGCCTGCTGGCCTGTATGTTACCAAGACCTGCCCTTGGACTACAACCGTACAACCTAAACTTTAGTGAACTTTTTTATTCTGTCTCCCACTACCAACTGTAGAAAGACTTTCAAATAATTAAGAATGTCATTAACTGTAACTGGGAAAATAATTGGTCACACATACAGTCCCCAGGTGTCTTGCTTCACTTTCCCCTGGCCAAACCAGAAAAATTTTCATTGCCGACAAGTAGCTGTATGAATGCAAGAGATTATGGAGCTTTCAGAGTCTGCTTTCTGAATTAGAATAACCAAACTCTACTGAAACTTAAGACCTTCATTCTAGAAATCCATATTTGTCCAGCGGATCTGTTAAAGTTTATCACCTTGCCAAGGCAAGTACAAAGGCTAGTTTGAAGTAATGCTTCAGTAAATGAGCTATGGAAAAGTGTAATGATACTGTGTACTTCAGGGGCCTGTGAAAGCCTGTTTTAATTATTCATGGCTCTGGAGCTGTGACCCTAAACCATATCCATGTAAACAAATAGCTCTTATGAATCGGGGACACTTGAATTGAAAACTGATGGCAGGTCTAAAACACAATAGCAATTATTGAGCAGAAAAAAGTACACTAACGTATTTACCCATTCAAAAGTCTAAAACATTCAAGTTAGTTTGGTCATCTCTGTCTGTGGAGAAGTTCAAAACCCATCTGGACAGGGTCTTGGGTAATGTGCTTTAGCTGATCCAGCTTGAGCAGTGGGAGTTGCACTAGGTGATCTCAAGACGTCCCTTCCAACCCAGAAGAATTTGTGATCTGGCTCATTTTTTGCATCTACATACACAGGACTTCTCCTATGTGAAGATAGCCACAATCCATTTATTTTCTATCTGTTTTCATTACTTTATTTCATTCTTACATTATCCTTATGTTACCTTTTTTTTTCCCCCCTCTTTTCAGCAATCATTACCCAGGGTTATTTTACATCCTTGGAAGTGTCAGATTAACTTTAGTTGCCCACTCTTTGCACTATAATATGTTAAAAATGATGCTGCAGTCCAAGAGGATCACTAAAAATAATGGTCCAAGAGGATCACTAAAAAATAATGGGTTTTTTTTGCTCTTAGCAATGGTGCATGCTCATAGAACATGTAGATTTACTTGAACTTTTGCATTTGAGTGCACCCTGCTGGTTTTCTGTATGCTAGAAAGAGGAAAATTTTCTTATCTAAATATTACATTCACGTGGTTCTGTTTCTTCAGTCAGAATCTAGTGGCAAAAGTAATCAAAAAACTTTTTGTAGAAGAAATCTTTACAGAAAATTGTGGAACAACATATTAGTCTCAGTTAGGATTAGTCTAATTCCATATATCTTACTGGGCTAAAGAATTAACGTGTTTTGACAAATTTTAATGCATTATGCCTCATAATGAATGAAACCAGATCAGGCATATATGATATCATCAAAGTATTGAGATTGTTTAGTTAAACTGCAGTTACTTTGAGAACATCTAAATGTTATATATACATATATATATATTGTATTAGAGTTACACTTTTCTTCTAATCAAGCATCTTTAAATTCACATCTTACAGGCACAATATATATTTTTGCATCAATGTGTATTGGATCTGCTGGCAAGCAAGGGAAGTAGTCAGCCCATATGTTTTGTGAATTATTCAGCACTGCAAAAGATGGACTCTCTGGATGCCATGGAAGGTAAGGAGAGGCAGATTGTCTCAAATATTATTTTTTCATAGCAGGTACATTGACTTGTCCAGACTAAGAAGTATAAACAAATACTGTGACATGAATTTTCTTGCTTCAGAAGTGTAATTTTCTAGCATTTTGTTGTCCATTAGTCTCGCTCACGGTAATAGTCATTTCTCAAGCTTTCCACTTCTTTCCCTGCAAGATCTTTAAAATTCAGCCAAAACAGTTGTCTGCCACTAGTTACATTTTTTTACAAGGCAGGTTAATGTAATGTATCTGTTTCTTTTGTAGGTGATGTGGAGCTTGAATGGGAAGAAACTACGATGTAAATACCAAGACTAAATATTAAGGCTAATGAGACTTTGAAAGTCAAAGTCCTATTTTTCTAAGCACACAGGCCAAAGTGAATTCCCCTATTTTGATGATTAAAGCAAACACAGACAATTGAAACAGCTTTTCTTCTATCAATGTGCCTTCATAAATATGTTGAAGTATTTTATTCAGATCACCAAGAAATAATGATTTGGAGTACTTTTGCACAGACTGCACTTCTGGCAATCTACAAATACTGCATTCAGTATATATTTAAATAGAAGGAGTGTTTGAACATATTTCTTTTTTCCAGTTATCTTTGTAAAAGAAGAAAAGTGAGCCAAATATGATGTAAAAATTTCATATTCTCATTGAATTTATTTTGGTGTGAATTTGCTGTGTTATTTGTGGTTTGGTTTTAAGTAAAAGTTACAGTTCCTTGAATCATTCTTGCTAGATTGGTTTCAGTGTTGTCAGCTCTTGCAGATTAATTCCAATACCATCACAGTGATTTTTACCTAAATATATGTTATTGTGTTTTGAATCTTTTATTTTTTTACAAGTGGTAGCATATCAGCTTGTGATCCTGAACAGCTGAAGAGTCACCTTCTGACATAGGGAGGATTATTCAGCTTTTACGCAGCACACAGTAGCTCTTCAGGGACACTTGGGGCTATTTAAACTATCCTATGATCAGCGGATTGTTTTATTTTTAAATACACAATGGTGATTGCATATGTTCAGTCCTGAATAAAGTATTTTACATTCCTACTACTTTTAAAAGCAGATAAAACAAAGTAAACTACAAATTTATCACACATTGTAATGCATGTTAGATTGACTTGAGTAATAGAATCTTTATAATGTGTTCATATTTCTTTAACATAACAGTGTTCAGTATTTTGAAAGGTTACTCAGAATTCAATAACAATATATTTTATAACAGAAGGTTGTCAAGTAAAAAAGTTATTGCTCCTTTCTCAGGTTTGGCAAATCACTATAGACACTGAAAATATGGGAACTAATATTCAGAGATTTAGTAAAATAAAGTATCTTCAACTCTCACTGATTATCATTATCAGAAACAAATCTGAAACAGGAATGAAAGAAGCAGCAAGCTCTTATTCAAGAAGCAAAGAACTGATAGAGTAGGAAGACTATAAAGAGACATTTAAATGGTCTGTCCAAGGTTTACACAGAAGTGACAGTATTCAATTGATACTATTGGGGGGAGGGTTAATGGCAAAGTTTTTCTCTGTGGAAAGAAATGTATCATTCTGAATAATACTAAAGCTGTGACCTTAATCTGAGATGCAAAACATAATAGCAGAGAGACTTTGAAGTTGCCATCATATATTCTTGTTCAAACAGAAGAAATCCATAGCCTTGCTGAGGCATCGAGCTCAGGGAAGTCAGACAAAACTCTTTAGTATCTCGAAAGATTCATGCGTGTGAGTGTATTTGTGTGCGCACACTATGAACAGAACTGTAAGTGAACAAAACTTCTCCATCTCTTAACTGTAGCTGCCAGACAGACAATGCTATACAGCATGTCACATGACATTTTTTCTTAAGTAAATGACAATAGGTGTTTGATGTCTTTTTAGAAGCTGGCAAGGATGGTGCGGTGAGGAAAGTGCCAAATATCTAAAATGAAAATCAAAAGACAGCATTGCAGGAGATGGAAGTGGTCTACAGGGATATTTTGGGCAATCTGTCTCTCAAGAAGACTGACGGTACTGTAAACATCACCTGTCAAGCTAAAAGGAAAACAATGCCTTTTAAAGCTGGGTAGAGAGAGAGGTGATGTCCACAGCTGTTCAAGTCTCTGGCAAAGCATTCGGTACAGCTCTAGTTTCATTTGGTTCCTATGAAACATGTGTTCTTCATTTATTATACATGTACTTTAAAGGATTCTGACAAATTGCTTATAGGGACTTACAGATGTTTTTCATGATTTGTATTTGTACTTGGTAGCTGTACATGCAGCGCTGTGATAAATTGACATTATAGAGTCATAATCTTATATAATCTTATATACACAATGGTGGAATATCTGTATGTGTTCATTCCTCTTTCAAGGAAAAAGCTAAGAAGCCTTGTACAACTTACAGATGAACTCCAGAAGTTCCAAATGTGCTTAAGTGTTTTCTATTTTATAAAATATTTAATGATGAAGGTTCCTATATCCTCCATTAGGGAACCTGGCTGCAGTCAAACATGACATTCAGTAGCGTGCTTGGCTGACAACTTAGTAAAATATGTGACTCTCTTTCCTCTAGAGGCAAAGTGAAAAACTGAAAAATAATTCAAGTAGTTTATTATACAATTTGATGTAAGCAATCGGGTACATGCTACCTTGACACATTTTATGTTGTCTTTAGGGTAAAATCCAATATTCAGGGTAAGCTGATCATAAGTCATAAGATACACAGTCACGGAAAGAAATATCTCCAAGAAATTCTCCCCCAAAACTGGTTTTCCATTTAAATACAGCAGTAGTTCATTGACCTTCTTGTGTGCCTGCCAATGGTTTAGAGGGATAGAGGAGCAGCTGTGTCCCATGAGATCCCCTAGACCTCTGTACAGTCGTGAAGGAAGAATTTCCACATAGTCTCTTGTGTTCCAGCCCTCCTTCCCCTACGCAATGGCTCCTATGGTGGTGCTGCAGACAGACCTGGAGAGCTGGAGGCAAACAGAATTTGTCCAATTGCTATTTTAAGAATGTATATAATATACATAAAGCAGCACACCGTTTTCATTTTTAATTTTGCCACTCAGTTTTCTACACATTCTTGGTGCTAGTAATATAGTGTAATCTATCATCAAAATTAGAAACTGAATTAATAAAAACTGAAGAATACACAAATTCTATAGGATTATTCCAATTGTATTGAAATTAGGTCATACTGTTTTAAATTATTCGTCAGTTTCTGTAGGGACTGATATATCTCCACACATAGAAGAAACAGGTTTTTAAAATAAATTTATGGCCAGTTCAGTTGAATATCATTAGAAGAGGCTACTGTCAGTGCCCTCGAAAACTGATCTGTTCTATTTACAAAAGTAATAGAAAGTAGAACATCACAGTCATGTTGAATTTAAAACGTTTTTTTAAACTGTTGAAGGAGTTGATAAAAATAATTGTGCACTCAAACTTGTGCTTTTACTGTATACGTGGAGCTATCCAGTAATTTAATTTCATAACATCGTGTAAAAGATTAAGATTGTGTATTAATCTGTATAATACCATCTGTGTGCTGCTGCAATACAAAGTATGTTCATATGCAGTTATTGAGATAAAGCAGCAAAGAGCAATGAAGCAATCGTATTTCATACTAAGGTAACATGACATTGCGCTTTCCTGGCTGCATACAGAAATTACATCCCTCCTGGATGTGGACATAAATTTGAAGAGACTCAGGACACAATGCTCTGTGAGGTGTGTGGGCAGAAGATATTTTTTTCTGAAAATATTTTGACAGCAAGCTAAAACTTGAAAAGTACCTGTTTCAGAGTATGTATTACATGTATATTAATCATTAGACAAGATCATTGTCTATCCATGGAAATAAAGAAACAATAAAAGTAGATCCAAATTAATTTTTGTTTTAAGAACTATGAAAGTATCCAATTATCTCCCTGTTTTAGGGGATATATATATATGGCAATAATGAATTCAGGGTCGTTTTATAATTAAGCTACATACCAACTCAGTGCTGCAAAACCTGAAATGCACTGAGCACAGTAACTGGAAACCACTGACACATAGTGTTAGACATTTCTTTGTCAGTTTTGATTTTAAGGAACTGAGTCAGAGAAAATGTACTGAAAATTGATCCACTATTTCACCACTCTTGCATGACTGTTGTGTCACCACTCTTACATATGGTCTTGAAAGGACAAGTCTTTCCAACATTGTGCTTCTTGTTTTGTTCTGTTTTCTAACGCTGTACTGCTTGTCTATTTGTGAATATATTCGAAGGAATTGTAAGTGGTAATATGGATAATCTAAATTCAAAAACTGCAAGCATGAGCTACAAGCATTCATCATTCTCAGGTAAGGTGTGTAGTGATCTTACTTCAAACCTTCTGCCTATCCCTTTCCCTATTTGCAGATGACATAATGGAATATCAGCTGCATTTTTGCACTAGCTCTTGCCCAGAATACATTTTCTGCCCTGTCCTCTTTGAGGCTGTGGTCACAAGGTACGAGACAAGTACTGTGCTGATCTCAGAGCTGAACTGTGGTATCAGTTGCATGTCTTTGCAGCATAGGCACTGGATACTATTGTAGGCATAAACTAGCTTCCTATCCACAAGTTCCCCCTACTGCTATAATAAATTTTGATACAAATTTTAGCACTGGTGTTTGTTCAGTGTCAGCTGAAGACAGAAAGATGGATCCAATGTTTAATATTTTGCATGGTGATTCTCTTTTCCCAATAACTTTTCCCAAACAAAGCTGAACTAATTACTTATTTTAATTATTTATTCTCACAGCTCCCTTATCATGTAGGCCCTTTCTCAGATTCCACTACGTAAAGAAAACTGAAAATCGATGGCTTTTCAGCAGTGAATAACAATGTCTATGGTACATTTCATGGATCCTACTTCATGAGGCAAAGTTTGGGATGAAGCTGTGCCTCTATATTTCAGTTGAAAGACAACATTTAGAAGGTTTCAGTTATATTTGGATCATCTTACTCTGCTTGTTGATTGGTGTTACCAGGGTGATCTTTTTGTAGGGTGACAGCTGCACCCAGCTATCCACTGGAATCATGAATAAACCATTCCAGTACTCTTTACAGTCAATAATGAGCTGAAGGAAGTTTTACAAGGATGTTCCTGAAATATTTTGATGGAGATGGAGTTCTGAATGTTATAAAAAGAATGCTTGGATACTGGAAACTTAATATGCAACTAAAGCTCTACCATTCACAGTTTCATTCCATGAAGCCTGCTGAGCAGCAAGTGTGACCCAGAACACACAGAGTATATTTGGGACAACACAACACTACCTTAGAGCTGCACACTGCAAGATATAGGGGACTTTTGGTATCCATACAGGAATGCACTTAAATAAGCTTTACTGGAAAATGTCCCTAGCTCACCTGAAAAACACAAATACAGAAAACACCTCTTATAACAGCTGACAACATCATCTGTGATTCAGGTTAGTGCTAGGAACCAAAGGACTCTATTTAGTCAATTCTTTCACTAATCTTAAATGCATAAACAAATATTTTGATATCACAAGTGTAGAACATGGGCAGAGAGTATAGACAGAGAAGAGGACTTTCTCCCACTAATGGAGGCATAAGCAGAAAAGTAATTAAACCCGTATGTGACTCTCTCTCCCTCAGTCTGCTGTCTGCATGTACTCACCAGCTGGAGATAACTGCAGACAAATAAAATCTATCCACTTTTAATTTGATTAATATATTGGCAATCCCTTTCTCAGAATCCAGCACATAACAGTTACGGAACTGTGTGCCTCTTCATTTGCTAGTCTTCCGTTGAGATTCACAAAAGGTCCATTTAACTTTTCTTACAGAATTCTACTAATTTTCTGTCAGTATTACAGATGCAATACACATAGTGTGAATCTGCGCTTGCATATTGTGCACCGAATTCTTAAATGAGCTGCAATAACATGATACTGCACTTGAGGCATGGGCAAGGAGCTGACCTGAGGAGCCTGGCTGCCTACCATGTAATCTTACTCCCTTTTTAGAACGGGAATGTTATCTGACAAGGCACTTTCCCAGTCAGGGAGCCCAGAAAATGTTCCCAAGGCTGACTGACATTTATATGTAGGATTTTAATCTGAGTTTTTCTCTGCTAAGGATGAGAAAATTCAGAGCTAATGCTGTCACAGAAACCTTTACTTACTGTTCTGCAACTAACAGCCTATGCATAGTGCAATAAGGCAAACAGGAACACCTTTCCAATCTGGACATTATGCCTGGAACACTAAACATGAGTGATTATCTGTGATTTGTCTTATGTTCTTCTTTGGTGTAATACCTTCATACGGCCTAGGTCAACACTTTAAATCTTCCTCTATGCTAGAGTGGAATTGATCTTGCCTAGTTTTAGTTGCATAATAGTTACTCATTCTCTTTAAGCCAACTATCTCCCACTGTCAATGGGGAGACACAGGCAAACAACAGAGACAGTCCATGCCAGATCTAGAACAGACGTCTAAGAGAGGCACACCTACACAGAAGTGAATTTGTTTTATGACTCTCGACTTTAGCTACAGGAGCTTAGACAACTCAGCTATCTGTCAAATATGGTGTTCAGCAGAGGAAAGCTTCTAAATAAAATTTACTATTTGTACCAAAGGTACAGATTTGTTTAGCTTCAATGAGGTCTTCAGTATGTAAGGCAACATCTATGCAAATATATCCTGTAATTCCTTGTCTGAATCCCTGTGTGGAGAAGAGTATGTCACAAGAACTTACCTTTGCTGCTTAGGACACTGAGCAGCAGAACCTCTTGCTTAATTGGCATTAATAGAACCTTAAATTTAAAAAGACATACTATCTTCTTCATGGTTTGCATTCAAAGTTTTGATATATTTCTCTCCTTTTTACCTCTTTTTTTTTTTGCCTCTCTCTTTTGAAATAGACATTTGGAAATACTGACTTTGGCATAGTTACAGGTTGTCTTAGGAAACTACAGAGCTGTCCTGATAAAAAAGCCACAAGGAAGACACTTTAATTAAAAATGTTCTATAAAATTGACAATATTATTGCAATTCCTCAAAAATATGCCCCCTTCCTGTGGGGCAGCCATTATTGTAATAGTAAGAGTATATCTACTAAATATACTGTACACTAGGAATGTGACTGAATGTTCAAGAAGGAAGATACGGTTATCACTTCTTGATTTTCACATTCTTTTTGCCCTTCCAATTCTTCTTATCCTTTAGTGGCACTGCTCAGCAAGTTTTGCGGACATATCAGGTTGCTGGTTAATGGAGATTAATAGTGTCTGCTCTACTATGTAAAAAACTTAATGAGACAAACATTCCTCTCCTGCATACTGGTGTGCTCTCTCTGAAACCAGAATGGATCTCTGACATCAGTACCAGAGCCAACTGGCAGTCAGAGAAACACGGTCCTTCCTGCACTAGCGTGGGAGAAAATCCATGCTTAGTTCCAAGTTTTCACAAACTTTGCATGTCTGAAACAAATCACTTAATTGTTGTGTTTCTCAGCTCCCTAAGAACTCTCCCTTACGCAAAAAAAAAAACACAAACAAAACAAAACAAACAAAAAAAAAGCCACCACTTTCTTCCCCAACATTTATGTGCCCTGTCTATTTATATTTGGGAGCTCTGCAGGTAAAGCAGTTTCTCCCAAAATGTCTTTGCACACCCTCTATCACAACCAACAATACCATCAAAGTAATACTGCCAAATTCTTTCTCCTATCAACATCATCCCCAAAAAACCCTGATGGCCAGTAGATTGTCAAAAACCACTAAGGATGGAGTCACTGCCACACAGTGCTCATGCTTTTCATCCCTTCAGTTTTCTCATCTTGACAATAAAGAACTAGTGGTAGGCAGTGGCTCTCTACATGAAGGACATTAGCTAAGAGAGCATTTGCAGACAGTGAACCCCAGCTTTACAGAAAGGTTCCAAATGAGCATCCTAGGAGCACAATAAGGTACTTGTCACAAAAGGCATCTTCCTTTTTATTCAGTTTTTGGGCAAAAAAGCCTCTTGGCTCTGTGTCTGGAATAACAGAAAAAATGACAAGAATTAAGATGACTAAACTTTTTCTAACTTTTGGTCACTGATACACCACATCCACACATCTTTTATCACACATGCAGGCACAAGTAGATACTGAAGCTCTTGAAAGTAAAGGCACATATAAATCAGTCAGGTCAAGTGTGACTGGCGTGCTTCAGGTTAGCAAAGGGAAGCAGGACTTGGATTAATGTTGTCATGACCATTAAGTCTTAATCTACAGAAGTCATTGATTCTGATTTTAAAAAACCCAAACAAACAAACAACCTTGCAAGGGGTCAGATTGAAGCTTTCCTTGTTTGAATGTGCACTGGAACAAGTGACAAGTTGCTCTAATGGAGCTGTGAAATACTTTAAGCTGACATATTATCTAGTTCTCCAAAACCAGGAAAAAAGTTCAGCAGGGTCTTGTAAGGAGACTTTGTGAAATATAAAATTGCTACAACAGCTGAAAAGAGGAGAATGCTTCCATTGAGAGAAAGCTAATGAACAAGTGTCCAAATGGACAGTCGGTTTCAGTTCCAGAAGAATTTAGAACTTAGACATGAGCTTGAAGAAACCATGTTAATAGAGCCAATATTTGTATGAAAAGATCCTTGTACTTAACAAAAATCCATTGTAAACAATGTGTTTGACACAGCATGTATTAAAATGGTTAGGAGAAAAGAATAGTGTATTAATTAAATACAGAAATACTATATTCCACTGATATTCAACATCACACAATGTCTTTTCCTTTAGTCTGAAAAATAAATTCCAAATGTAAGTCAGAGCTCAACATTTTGATGAACTCTGGTTAAAAGTTAATCTTGCCAAAGAATCAAATCTGTGAGAAAGCCCTTGTGGTTTCATTTATAAGAAGAGCTCACAAATCAAATGAAGCAAGATTTTCTATTACTATTTTAAAGAAATTCTTTATGATCCCTATAGAATATTTCCAATCACATTTAGGAAATCAAGAGAGAGCATATACTGTAGAAGAACTATGTATGCTTCTTAGAGAAGGACTGCTAAAGTAATTGTAGGCTTTAGATTTCAGCAGAGACTCGCCTTGTGTTGCACACAGCTCACACACCAATTCAAATACAGATTTCATGCCAAAGAAATATCCCATGACTGGCAGTGAGGGTCTGCTGGCATCGCTGGGTAATCCAAACCCCTGACTCTGGGAGGAAGTGAGCCAGTGGAAGCTGTTGAGGCCAACAACATCAAAATAGCCCAGACACTCAGCCCAGTCCTGTTTCACAATGAGATCACAGGGTAACCAGTGCCATCTCCTGCATGTGAGCCTTTCCAAATGTCTGCTCTTCTCCTGCTTCTCTGGGTATTAGAAACACTTGTGGCTCTTGGGCACAGGAAGTTTTCAGTATGCAGAGCAGACAGATTACAATCCACTCCGTATTCCATGGAACTCTTTTGTGTGTGAAGGGGGGTTTTTGCCTTTTTTGTTTGTTTGTTTTTGTCTGAAGGTCACAAAGAGGTATTGAGAAAGGAGTAATGGCTTGTGCTAGAGAATTTCAAGGACCTTTAAGTGTTACAGTGCTCAAGTCCCTTGGACATCGTGCTGTACAGCAGAATCTTTAGCTGACAAGTAAGTGCTCAAACTCAAAGCATGTAGAAAAACAGCCACTTAAGAAAGGCACTCTCAGAAATTACAAATGGGACTTAGGAGACAACGAGGACTGACAATGCAGATAAAAAGTGGCAAAGTGTACATGGCCCCACAGCTCCATGACTGCCGTACCCTCTTCTGAGGGAATTATCTTCCAATTATGATTTAATTGTTGTCTAATTCAATTGGAATAGTCAATTCTGATCTCCCCTTCTAAAAAGATTCCATGAGTAAATCTCTAGGCGTGTATTTTAAGCACTCAGATAACACAGAGGAGACACTGATTTACTTTCGTCCTCTGCTTGACTCCGAACAGGGATCTGTTTATCCTTGTTTACCACATCTCGGGCAAATATGTTGATCCCTGGGCTAAGGCTGCCAGGGAACTACGTGTGCTGTCTTACCCCAGTAGTGCCACTTTCAAGAATATTCAAATATTCATTCAGAAAGGGATGTAGCCTGAGGGGGGCAGGCTCTCTCATGAAATGTGGAAGGCAGCTGTTCATACTCCCAAGTACAGTATTAAAAAAATTAAGCCTGTTTGGATTTTGTTCCTCCCTGTGAGAGCTCTGATATCTAGACTGCCTTTCTTTGTCCATCCTTAATTCTCCTCAGTTATCCCAAACAAAATAGAATTATTTCTAATGGGGAACAATGACAACATGATTTATAGCAAAATAAGGTTAAATAAAAGAACCTTAGGAAGTCCCATAGTGTGTCACATTTTGCTTGAAACCTACATCACTCCTGCCAGAGGTTTATATAGCTGCTGCTCTGCAGCTAAGCCAGTCTGGTGTTTTTTCCTTCCATCAGAAAACTCACCTAAATCTGCATTGTTAGAACTAATTGCATATATATTTTTTCTATCCACAGAATCACTAGCATCGGTTTATTCTCTTCCTCTTTGCAACAATTGTTTACTATATGCTTGATCGCTGCCAGCACTTTATCTTGAAACATCTACTGAGACAAGGTTTCTAAGCCTCCCATCATTCATGTTAGCATTCTGTGCTTCCTCTAGTTGTACCCACTGTATCTGTTTTGAGATGCTGTTAAGTGCCTAAAAAATGGGCACGGAAATGCAACTGAAGTCTTACCAGCCTAGAATGAGATGGAAGGACTACCTCGTGTGCCTCCTTTCTCCTTCTGTATCCTAGTGGCCTGTATGGTTTTTATCTCAACAGCATGACATATGTTCATCTTATGATTCACTAGAACCATCAGTTTCATTCTTTGCTAGAATTACCAACTACTTAGTTAATCAGCCTATATTTCTGCAGTTGATCCAGCTTGCCTAAGTGCTAACCTTGTCCTCATCAAATCAAAACCTATTAAAGACTATATTTCTTATTCGTCTCAATGTTTGAAATCTAAGCACATCCTCCAACAAGCTGATAATTCATGTCATCTCTGTGATATCTGCAAACTTGATTAACTATGTTCTCTATTCCATCATCTGAGTTATTAACTAAAACATTGAGTTCCCAGAGCAGAATTCTGGGAAGTCCCTCATTTGAGAGTTCATCTTTGATGAGTTTCCAAGCAGTTGAATAAACATAGGAGTTTCATTTTCCTAGCATTCATTTGAGGATGTCATGTGCATCTGTATAAAAAACTTCATTAAAATCAAGTAAATGACTTCTGCTTATCCCACAACCACAAGAATTATACTCCTGTTCTGGCAGGACAGTAAATTGATTTGGCACAGCTTATTCTTGAAGATTTTTTAAAAGGAACAAGACTACTCCATGCTGGCATTATTCACCCCTTCGTGTTCTTCCAGGTGCACACAAGTATCGTATCATTTTCCAGTATTTTCACAGAAACTTCTGTTTAAGAATATGCATTACATTTGCCCATTTATACTCTTCTGCAATCTCACTCATCCCCCATAAATACCCAAAGATATCAGGAAATGCCACTGACATCACTTGAGCCAATTGTCTAAACATACTGATGCCAAACTAGTTTTAACATGTAAATTAATCTAATTATTTTACCTCTTGGTTTTCCTGTCCTATCCTGACTCCTTCTCTTTTTGTTACCAGTGCTAATAATTTTGTTATACAGCTAAATGCAAATCACCTTTTAATTGTAATTTGAATTGACAGAGGCATTAAGCACAGCATCATCTGTGAGTGGCTTTCTCTTCATTCAGGCTCCCTTAGTTCTCTTACTATTGCAATACTTACTGAAAGTTTCTTTTAAGTTTTTGTCTTTTGGTAGCGATTTCTTGCTTTGTCCTTTGGCTTTCTGATTTTGTCCTAACATGTCTATGTTATCCTTTCTTAGTTCTTTCTTAGTACCCAGCCTCAGTTCTGACTTTTTTTTTTCCCCCCTATCTTGTTCATGACTGCTCTTCCTTAAATTTAGAACAGAATATTAGAATAATTTAGGCTGGAAAGGACCTGTGGAGGACATCTAGCCTGGAGCCAGCTTCAAAGTTTGATCAGGTTACTCAGGGTTGTGTTCTGTAAAGATTGCCATTTATCTTGTGGTTTCACTAAGAAGCAGATACAGTCTCATCAAGAAGAGTGACATTCTGGTAAGTCTTGAACTGCAACATGAATTCTTCTGGCTAAGCTGTGTTCAAGGTCCAGTCTAGAATGTGTGTTCTGAACACTTCTGTACTGATGTCTAATGGCAGCTCTGAGACACTTTTCATGGTTAGTCCAAGAAGGATTATCTATCTAGGTTTCCCTTCTCTGGCCAGTCCTTTGGGACCTGATCCTGTAAGCATTATCAGATGCAAGTAGTTACAAAATGCTTTGGGAAGTGAGATAATATTAAGATGCTCAGAAAGGGATGAATTAATGGGCAATAAGTCCATAAACAGGTACTAACAGAACTAGGCAGGGATGTGCCCCATGACATCCCTGATGAGACAGTTCTTGATACTGGGGAAGTACAAAAGGCATGGATTACTAGATTTGACCAGGCTCATGTGCACTTTCTAAATAGTTGGAACATTTTGCTAGATGTGATAACCTAGCAGGAAGTTTCTCACATGTTGTATATTTCTTATATGTGACTTTTTTCCATTGTCTTAAAAGTTAGAAGACTCACACTGATCCATTAACTACATCTGTAAGCTTACTGTGTCAAAGACCACATGATGTGTGGATGAGGGACATAGACTATATATGAGATGGGTCTGATGACTCTGATAATTGTTGAAGGAAGCCAGTTGGTTGAACTCAGTAGTTTCTATCACATATGAATTCTTGTGGCACAAACAAACGTAAGGAAGGCTGAGATTAATCCAATCTGTTCCTGTTAGTACCACGTTGCCTCAAGTATGACAAAGTTAAGATGAGAAAGATCTGAACTAAGATGCCATCTTGCTGAACTGATGCTAGTAAACTGGACAAGGAGTGTTATTAAGGATGATGAGAATTTGACAAATCTTATCATGCAATCTCTTTCAAGAATACCTGTAGTGCATTTCTGGTTGTCTTCACCATGATTTGGCATGACTGCTTTTTGGGATCAGCAGTGTACAATGACAGCTCAAATGAAAAAGCTGTTGGTATAATTTGGATGCATCAGACATAAATCAATTCTGTTGGCTGATGATATTAAGTTGCAAACAAATTATGAAGCATTCATGTTACTACATCAGATTTTTGTGATTAAAATAATCTCAAGCTATTTCAACCCAAAGGCTGTCATAGTGAGAAAGCTAATTCCTTGCAAGGGCCTGGTACAGTTGAGAAGATCATTCTAGATCATGGTTTACTGAGAAATTTTGGGGCTCTTGAGGAGTTACATTAAGTAGTCTGACTAATGTTAGTCCTATTTACAACTCCCTTTGTAACAGTGTCAGTTCGAGTTGCAGGTGTGACTGTTGGTCTCTGCATGCACACATGCAGTTCTAAAATGTGCTGTGTGAGACTAAGAGGACTCAGTAACTTTTTTCAGAAATAAAAACACAATTACAATTTATTTTCTGCTAGATAGTTCACATTGGTGAAGAAAAAAAAAAAATTCGATCACTTCAGGCAGTTTCTCTATTGATCATATTGAATTTCATTTCAGGGACACTGAGCACATATTTATTTTCTGTCAGGGAATGTCATTCATCTCAAGAAAGTGACATTACTTTTGTCCAGTCTTGTATTTTCTCCTCTAACATCAGATACACGACTTTATGAGCAACTTAAAACTTCCCCCAAAATGCTCAGCAAGTTCACTGCTAATTAAACGCAGCATCAGGATATAACCACAGTGCAGAACAGTTGGAATTCTGAAAAATAGTTTATGTGAAGTGTTACAAAATTCCTGGAGCCATGGAAACAACAACCTTAAGATGCTTGAGAAAGCTCCCCAATGAGAGGTGATAATCTGAGCATCTGCAGACTCTTTATTCTTTATAAACTGTTGCTGCTGCCCATGTAAAATCAAATTCTGCAAAGGCACATCCTCTACCTGGAAAGACAGCTGATTATAAGCATCCATGAGGCACTGATGCTGCTTGAGTGTGCTTGCACACTGCCTTTCAGCTTCTATAATGAATGACACGCTTCATAAAGATGGTGCAAATTGTGTGATCACTTAACAACTCATTGTTCCCTTAAATACTCAGGCTGGCTCAAGACAAAATGTGTATGTATACAAAGTCTTTCTCCAGATTGACATGACTTTTGGATCCAAATGGAGCAACACTGATGATGCAGAACCTTCAGAGAGATCTCTTCTCCAAAGCCATTTTCAATTAATTAGTTATTAATGAGTTATTAATTAGTTGGCAGTCTTCACTAATGACACTGATACCTTGGATGCTGATTCCTAATTCTCTTGTAATACTGACAATTTCCCTGGAAGGAACTGTAGAAAAAGTTGACCTATGGTTTCTCATAATGTTGGTTTCTTTATCTTAATGATGTTGAAGGTTAGTAGATCATGCAGACTTTACAGCTTGAAAAGTGCAAAAAGAAAAGGTTGAGTCTTCATGGACAATCAGCATTGGACACAACTTCTGTCTTACCCATGTTGCTGCTAATGATCATTCTTGTAAACATTTCAGAGCCTTTATATACTCCCCTGTGTACCTTCTAAATATGACACAGCTTCTTTATCCTATTTTTAAATACTTGTTTGATGTTTGTGGATAAGAATCTTTGCTAGGTGATTCTGAATCATACTGTTGAGTGGGCTCAACTGACTCTGTAGGAACCACTCGAAATCTTTAAATTGATATATAATAGAAAAATACTGATACTGTCTTTCACAGCCAAAGCAGAAATTTGGATGACTTTGTATTGTCTCATGAATGTTACTGTGTTAAATTTTTCAGTGTTTCTTCTGATGACTTTGTCAGTGATGGTCATTTTCCTGATTATGATGACCAGTTCAGTTTGATTCCTTCTTTTCCTGTAGTAGTTTCCTGACTGATATTCAGTTCTGAAATACAGGTTCTGTCTTTCATTTATTTTATTTAATTCAAAAGATCATGATTCCTCAAAGCCAGACATGGTTTACTGACAACAGCTCTGCGAATGCAAGATGAAAGCAATTCACAATTAGACTTGTGCCTCCCTGCTGCAAGCACAACTGCTCTCATTACCTTGGCTTCAGAATCTGCAGCTTGCTAATTAAAATAGCTGCAAGTAACCAGTTCTGAAGGAAAAGAAAGATAAGGTGCAGTTACATGAACAGGCAAATGTTGTGCTCTGAACTCACCTTTCCACATATCATCCAGTCTCAGAAACCACCTGCAGACATTGCTGAAAAGCTGTTCCACTATATGCTGTCTCAAGCTGAAGGCGATAGTTCCAATAAAAAGTTTTTACAATAAAGTGTATTGTCATAAGATGACATTTATAACTAGTCATCTCACTTAAACAGCAAGCTTTTTAGAAGCTTTAGAAGCTCCCATTGAACAGAACACGACCAGGCTGCTATGTATGGAACTATCAAAATAAACTTGGTTGTTTCTTATTTGGAGCTTGGAGTTTATCTAGGAACTGCTGGTGCACAATTTGTTCTGTCTGTTCTATTTTTTCAGTTATTATATAGTAATCAATAATACTTCAAAGTAGTTGTAATGCTTAGCACTTCCAGCCAAAACTTTCTATTAGCCTGTGTAATACATAAATGTTGTTCACAGATAATGACACTGCAGGTCAACAGATTCTGTTATAAGCCAGCTGTTTCACACTTCACAACAAAAATATTTTCTCACTATTTTCTCTAAGTCTAAACATAGCTATATGTTTTCCAGTTACCAGTTTCAGAGTACAGATCTAAGATTGCTCTTCCAGTGATTCTTTATCTAATCAGAATAGATTGTGTTTCTGTTTTTAAAACTTTTCCCCAATGCTTAATGATAAAATAATTTCCCAAAAAAACACATAATTCGTACAGTTTCTCCAAGAATCCATGCACTTACATCAATTCAACTGAAGACTTATTTGTTATTATTTTTGCAGACAGAGTGAGCATCTGGCAATCTTTCAGTTTATACAGTTTCTCTGAAATGTTCTGCAGAGTGGTCTGGTGAAAAATGACATGCAGGCATTTTTTGAGCATAATTTTGTGAAATCTGACTATGATAAGAAGGGTGAGATCCATTTTGTCATACAGAGCTTCTGAATACTGCCCCCTTTTCATTCCAGCCTTGTGTCCTATGTGCCAGACGAATTGCACAGGGAAGGAAGAATGTCAGCTCGACCAAGGTTCTTTCCATACCTTCAGAAATATCATGTTCTCTTTTAGAATAACCATAAGACTTCTTTGTACTTCTGGAACATCACAGGGGTGTTTTAACACAGTACAGAAATAGCAGTGAGAGTCATTTCTTTAGTTCAAAAATCTCACACAACAAATCTCCAGATTTTCTTTGTGCCACATACTCACAGCATGTTTGAGAGACCATGTTAAAAATCTAAATCCCAGTGTACTTTAAAGAATATATTTTTGAGCTTTCAGGAATCCCAAAGCAAATGAAGTCTTAGTATATAAACATGAAGAAGTTATTAAGCAAAATTATGTGAAATGAACAGAACAGAGAGGTGAAGGAGTATAAGATGAACTGCTGTTATTTCTTGCACTGACAGATCACAGGTAACCAACCTTATTGACAAGCATGTACCTTAAATGACACATAGCTGCATAACAGAATGACCTTCACAGCCTAAAACAGTTTTGCAGCTGTGCAACAGGTTCCAATAACAACAGGATATAATATATGTTGGATTCAAGGTCATTATTGCTATTTAATACAGAGCAAATTTATTTCCGGAAGCCCTTCTCTCGATGGCTTGTTTTCTAAAAGCAGCAGCTATTTTCCTCTTGAAAGCCCATGTAGATAAGATACCTGGGGATTCTATACTGACATTTTCTTTAGACCCAGATGCATTATAAAGAATTCCTTTTTTAAGTTTGAAGGTGATATAAGCTGTCATATTTGAGGGCTCAGAGTACTGTAACTGAAGGGATGAGGAAGAACTTCTCTGTTGAAATCTTTCCAGGTCATCCTGTATCTTCCACTGAAACATCTGCTATTGGCCTTTCCTAGAAAATACAGATGGCAGACTGGGTGGACAGCAGCATGGCAAATAATTTCTGTCACCTTGACAATATATTTGATGGAAGATAAAACTTTAAGAACTTTTCCAGGTGGACAACTGACGAGGTTATCACCAGGGAGGGATAGAAGTACATTTGTCTTTCAATGATTAGAAGAAGACAGCAGATGCAGGAGACTGTTAAGTGATGCAAAGGGGCCCTGAAAATACACCAACTAGTGTACCAGTCCCATCCAAGTGGTAATGGTAAGAAGTTACAAAGAATAATTAAAACACTTGAAGATCAGCACATTCTTAAGGGATAAGGAAAGGTAGATCTGTGAAAACTCTTTCTTGCTAGAGTGGGAGAAAATAGGAAATGTTGTTAAGAATAAATATTCAAAATATACAAACCTATTTTCTTTTTTCTTTTTTTCTTTTGCTTTCGTGCATTAGAGCCCAGTGAAGCCCAAGGATTATGGATATACAGCAATCAAAAGACTTGTGAAAAGCTACACAGAGAAAGGAATCTGACCAATGCTTGGAAAGGGAATAGTCACATATCAGACTACCCAAAGTACATGTTGTGAACATTACATTCAAATCAGTCAGGAACATATTTATGGAAATTAAGATGGTGTGTACATGCTTTTCAAAGACAGAAACAGAGACAGCAAGGATAATTTTTGTGCCTAAGGAAGAACTTGAAGGAGAACACTTAGGACATAGCAATTACCTCTGCTAAAGCAGAAGATGTGACAGGACAAAAACAACATTCTGTATTTACCATACACTATCAAAAGATTAATGGCATGTCATCCAAAGGTTCTCAAGCAAACGGTACCAAAGTACATGACACAAGCTTTATTTGTTCAATTAAGAGCAAGGTAAGATGTGGAAAGCAAGAGGTAACGATAACACATGGAAAACAAAACCTTGAACTGCAAATAATGTAAAAAGTGCAAAGTATAAAGTGTGGAAAAATCAACACTTCTTCCAAATTATGAGCTAAATTGATTGTCCACAAAGGCAGAAGAATACTGAAAACATAATGAACAAATTTTGAAACTATAAACAATAGAGAAAATACATAAAGTCTCATGAGGAAGAGGGAATTCTATAGAGATATGAAAAGATTGCATTACTTCTAGTAATGTAGTTACATTTTGGAAATAGTAACATCCCAAGAGATTCCCGTTTCAGCTGTTTATGCATTTCAAATCCACATGTGCATGGAATAATTGAGGACTGAATTAATGGAGCACCAGGAAATAAAAGCAAGTAATGCCTACATTTGACTACAGCTTATTAACTTTATCTTAATCATCCAGCGCTATGTATCTATAATTAAATGGCTCATTAAGCTGGCACACCTGCATGTCAGAGACCTGACACCAGGAAGCCAGAAGAATATTTGGCAATGAATGATGAAACAGTTGAATGCAACTTATGTATAAGAAGTGATCATTAGGCATAAACATTTCACAGGTTTTTGATGTGCAGTTTTAAACAATCCCTATATTACTGCTGAGGAGGGCACTATCTACATTTACTACTTTCACTGTATCCTCACAGTTTCCACTTCCGAGTCCAGTTTTTCATGATGATCCATGGCTCTGCAAAAATTCCTGTGAGCCCCAGAAAACTAAACTGTCATTTTTCCGTAGTCTGAGCACTAAACTCTCTTTCTGTCCATGCAAAGCAGGGATGTGATTAGCCTGAGTACTGGATGCAGAAACTAGCTCTACACACACCCTCTTGTCTCTTTCACATGCAGAATTAAAATGAATATTTGTTTTAATTAGTAGCAGCAACTATGGCTTGACTATTGCCCTTTCAACTGAGATTAGGTTTAGATGTCACAGTCATCATGTTCTGAAACTATGTAGTGTAAAAATGCACTCTATACTTCCAACAGTTTATAACGTAAACAGACAAATAAGTATATGACTGCAAAAATGAACTTTAATGTAATTACAAAATATCTGATGGCAAGAATATCATTATATAACACATGATGTGTCATGTGCACATGTCACATTTCATGTTCCCGATTTTTTGCCTAATGACAAGTAGAAGACATCTGTCATTATTACTATTTTTCTTCCTGCAAGGAATTCCTGCTTGTGGATATAGAACCATGGAAAATGCTTGTCCTGGCCAGCAACAGCACAATAGGCCTCCAGTTTCTGATTGGCATTCCCTCCTCTGCAGGAAAACGTCTTGTAGTAAAATAAATGTGTTTGTGCAGTGGTGACTATTTGTCACTGTAGAACCTGACACAGGCATTAAAGCATCTGCCATTTAGAACTGTGTCTCATAACTGCCCAACGTGAGAGCTGTAATGAAATCCTACCTTACCATATTGAACTAGAGAAGTCTGTTTAGTTAGCAAGGTTGCACCTCTCAGATACTAACAGGACTGTAACTGATATGAACACTAAAGTCCATATCCAATCAAAGAAAAACAGTAATAATTTGGAACAGACGTACAGCCAAGATCTGACTAAGAATTTTTAAATCTTCTAAAAAAACTGTAAAATTATACGAAGTTGTACGTTTCTAACTTCCCAGATCCAGAGCATACATTAAGATTACACCATTCACTGCTCCACTTGCCAAGCTTGCATTTGAGGGATGATTGCTCCCACACACTTTTAAATCCTCTGAAATGGCACAGACTTATACACAAGCACTGGCACGAACTGTACACACACCTCCTCTAGTCAGTTCCTGCATCTCAAGTGAGAGTGTATGTGACAATGTGGTTATGCAAATAATATCATTTTCTTGGACAAGCAGAATTTGAATAGGGTCAAGTAAACAACAGAGTTCAGGTGAGAAAAAATCAGCTGATAGTCTAACAACATATATAAATGAAAATCAAGAATTCAAAGTGAAATTCAGAAATTCTGAAATTCAGACATTTCCAGGCATGAAGAGATAATGAAATGCTTCTACATACCACAACCCATGAAGTTCCATATGCTTTACTCCAGTAGCAGGAATTATACTTCCATGAATGTCAGTGAAGTTATTTTGCTTAAATTTCCTGTAGGTCATTGTCAGCATAATAAAAACTGGTCCCCTGTGTAGTCTCCACTGCCTGGACTTTCAAGAGAACTCATAGAAAGCCTTTAATCTTTGTTCACCAAACATTTCTATAATAAACTATAGATTCAGGGGCAGATACGTTTTCTTTACCAGATTACCTATCTTTTGTGCACCAGCTTTCTGCTTACAGTTTCCACATCTCTCAGATATTTCAAACAACTGTATAAAGTAAAGATATCTCAGTCCTTCCTATCTGCTTAAAATTTCCTCCTCAAGGAAAAGAAGAGATGCAGTGTCTCATCCTTTTTAGCTTTTGCAATCCTTGGCATAATATACTATTTAAGCAGCAAATCTCACAGTGTAGCAACATGTCAAGGTTTTTTCTAGTTCTTCCGAGTGAATTGTGACTATGACTACACTGGCAGATAGTACAGGTGCATCAGGACCAGATCTGTAGATATTGGCAGTGTGGAAGACCTATCATCCACTTCACCTTTCAGAGTGTCTTCCAGCTTAGCTTCACCTGAACAGAACTCAGATGACATACTCTGAGAGTGCTCTGTGTCAAAAGTGCAAGAAGTGGCGACTATTTAGAGATTTGCTCCACAAGGGCATTCCTGACAAATTAAAATTAGAAAGTACGCACATCCTGGGTGAGCATTTGAGTGTCCCTCTTGACACATCAGGAGGAATGGCAGACGATTAACCCTCTAATATCTCAGTCTGGTATCCTAACTATGTAACATACAGGTTACAAGCAACAACAAAACATGAATGCTATCATATATCACCAGACGTGTCACCTACCCTGACCTGAACATGCTACCAAACTCAGGTAAAGTGGTCTTCTGTGTGAATTGGAATTGACAGAGAACAGGACAGGAGTAAGACCCTAGACTTTTTCTAGGGTACTTCATGGGATTGCCTTGAGACTATAATGAGAACAGTGTATCATTTTTTTCTGTTGAGAAATTGGATGAAAAATGCTAAAATTCAAAAAGGAGGTGTTACTCTTCCAGTGAAAAAAAATGGACATGCTAGAAATTTCAGCAGAAGACATGAAGTCAAATGTTTCAGAAACTTTGTAAAACACAAGTTTTAAAGAATATAAACTTTTTGAGAAAGACGGAATTAAAGGTGGAAGAACATCATTGTATATTAACAAAAGAAGGTTGAAAGGGAAAGTTTCTGCTAAGGAATATGCTGTTTAACATGAGTGTAAAAGACAAGGAAGGAGCATAAAGGAGAACAGGAATGTGAAAAGAAAAATTTCCATTTCCATATCCAAAGTGCAAACCAATTCTGAAAACGCCAGCATGCCCACAGCTGGGCCTACACTGACAACCTACACTCCCAAAATCTGTAAGAAGCAACTTAAGAATCATTGCCTGGTAGCCAAGGTGTCTAATCATCTCTCAAATCAAGAAGCATATTGTGCAAGTAGAATAGGCCAATAACAAAGACAGGCTGAAAATTCCACTTTCACCTACGTGCCCTTTCAGAGTGACAAATACGGGTGGATAGATTCCAGCTAGACATGAGGAAGACATTTTTTACAATGGGGGTGGTGAAACACTGGCCCAGGTTGCCCAGAGAAGTGGTAGATGCCCCATCCCTGGAGATATTCCAGGCCAGGCTGAACAGGGCTCTGAGCAACCTGATCTAGTTGAAGATGTCCCTGCTCATTGCAGCGGGGGTGGACTAGATGAGCTTTGAAGGTCCCTTCCAACCCAAACTATTCTATGATTCTATGCTATGCCTGATCTCCACTGATTAGTGATATCACCGCAAAGTGTCAAAGAGGTCAAAGATTAAAAATGCACAATGCCTGTGGCTGGAAGGATCTTGAAGAGCCTGAGGGGGGAAAAAAGAGATATTTGGAGTTATATGCAATGCTATGCAGGTCCTAGATTACAAAATATTTCTCTATAATTCTGGATTTAATTTCTGCTTAAATCAGAAGATGTCAAGAGTGAAATTAGTAGTTACAAGCTCATTTTTCAACCACAATTATATAGAAAAGTTTATGTGGAAAGGTGAATATGGAGGAATCAAAGTTCTGGAGTCAACTGTGACTTAAATGCAGTGTATCTTTCTTGGATTTGGGTCATCCTGACCACTTACTGAACTTACCACCCACTGACTTAATGAAATACTTCTGTGGTAGGATAACAGATCTTGTAGACCAGTGAAATACATTACATCTCACAGTTTACTTGTGTAAATGTACTGAAAGTACATTTTCAGTAGAGTACAACAGTATTCTGGTGGAAGCAGTAACTATTGAATAAAGAACTGGCTTCACAGACTGAGCGCTTTTCTGTAAGGGGCTATCAAGACAACTAAGTGACAAGTGGAGCTGAGCAGTGATCCCCTTTCCAAACCCATGTTCAGTTGTTCTCATTCACATGTTTTACTTTCTCTCATGTCTTTGTGCTTATATCTAACATGATCTGGAATGCAAGGCATGAAGAAAAAAAAGACCAGAACCGACTTCTGAATTGTCCGCTCGATCCACTTTTGCAATGGAGAACATCAAGGAGATTTTGTTCAATTACACTAGGGTTGCTTGCTAGCTGTGTTATGTTCATCAAGGAGCTGGAACGGGAAATGCGGTGTCATGGCTGCAGCAAAATTCAAGTTGCTTACATGATGGGGAATTGGGCAACTCCATTCAAATTAAAATTCAGTTACAGTTGACAGGAGCTTTGCTCGATAAAGGGCTAACTATGCTGTGCCCACATTACTGTGAGGAACCAGATCTGTGCTAGAAAGAAGTAGTTCTTATTCTGTTTCCCATTAAAAAAAAAAAAAATAAAAAAAAAAAAAATCTGTTGACAGAAGAAGGAGCATCTGGCTCCTAAAATTTCAGTCTTCCAGCTCCCTAAATCCAGTTAAAACCCTTGAAAGGGCAACAACAGTTTGGTAATGATTTTTCTCCCTTAAACTAAGTTTTCATTTGTGTACCCCACCAGTAGACTGATCTTGTCTCTGTCTTGTTCCAAATATGGCCAGAGTAGCAGTGAAGAAACTAAAGGTTAAAAGAAAAAATTGCTGTAATAAATGTGAAAATGTTTTAAATAATCAGCAGACTTATGATTTTTTCTTTCCTTTTTAAAAAATTTTTTTTTTATTACTATCATCATTAGTGGTATGGGACAAACATCCCTGTGGGACTCCAAAGCATGTAATGCTAAGAGATGGCTCCTCCCTGCACAGCCAGCAAATTAAATGAGAAACACAAGGGATGGGTAAAAGTCAACATTATATCAGTTTTTAAAGGTAGAAAATTAAATCACAGGGAAATTAAGTGACTGGTCAAAGGTCAAACAGAAAGCAAGTTGCAGGGCATGAAAACTGAGAAACTGTGTCTTATGTTCCGGTCCTTAACTGCAAAACTACCTTTCCTTAAATCTGAAGAGGAAAAAAATCCTCAGTGCTGAAATACTAATAACAAAATTAGTTTCACTGAGAACAGTCTGAATTTATCTGTCTCATCCAAAACTGGATATTGTTCTGCCTTATTAAAGCAGAAAAGAGATCCATTCCAACAACACTGATTTGGTCAAAACAAAATCACAACTATTTCGTAAGAATTTTGTGCTCTGAAAAATTGTTCTGCAATTGGTCTTGGAGAAATGGTCAAGTCAATTATCAATTTCATTGTAGCTTTTAAGAAATGGACAAAAATGCCATGGTTCCCTTCAGAAAGAAGTTAGATACTACATTTGAAAGATATTGTGGTATTCCAGGGGTCTTCATACACTCTTCATATATTATGGTGAATTTCTATGATAAAGCACACACATAAATATGCATATACACACATATATCTGCAGGGAGAAATATAGTTATCCACAAAAATATGCATGCCTTTTTGTGTGTGTGTCTACAGCTATGGACACATATATACGCATATACACATATAGGTATTTATTCATAACCAGAAAGAAATTACACGGGATTTAAGGAACACACAGCAGTCCAGAGAAAGAGGCAAACAGGCCGCTTTCCCATACCTTCTATTTCTTGATATAAGGGAAGCCTAGATGTGATGTGACATTACAGTATACACTAAAAGAGAGTGCTCACAAGCTCCATTTCTGTCTCAGGGGCTAGGAAGCTCTATATACCTTGCCAGGTCTAAGGGATTAAATAGCAGTTACACCATATGCCCAGGTTTTGCTTGCCCTAAACACCATCAGGGACGGAGTTGTCCAGATAGTGCTGTCAGACTGTAACCCAGTCACCTGAAATCACTCCTGTTGCCTCACAGACAACGTGGGAAAGGTCAGATTCAAAGACTAAGCTGAGGTGAAATAACCGAGGGTGCTTCAGCACCTCGGCAAGGCTCTGCCTTGGCAACCTTCACCATGTGTGAAGGAACAGTGAGCTTGGCTCCTAACCTTGGGCTGGCCAGGGTGGCTTGGGTCACAGGAATGGCATGCTTCAAAGGAGGAGGGGTAGGGGAGTGGGGGAAACAGCAGGGGCTTCTTCCAAAAATATTAACCCGTCTATTTGGAGAGTGATGGCTGCCTTTGAAACCTCTCCTTATAGATCTATACTTAGCAGCAGGGCAAGGAGCGTGCGCTGGGGGTGTGAGGGATGGGCTGGGGGAGGGCTCCGTGTGAAGCCCTATGCCTTTGTCCTCCAGCCGTGCCCCCATGGGCTCCACAGTGGGGACAGGGCTGCCTGCTGTGCCCAAATGCAGCACCCAAGCCCCCACCTCACATCCTTTTGCTGCACCCTGAGCTTACGGGATTGGGGGGGGGGAAGTCAGGTTGTAATTTTATTTTTTGTTTCTTCTTTTTTTTTTTTTTTTTTTTTTCCATTTACCTCCCTCTCCTCGGGCCTCCCCTCCTCCTTCTAAATAGGAGATGTCCTCAGGACAGCGCCCAGGAGACTGGCTGGAATCAGTTTTGGAGGGTGATGCAGCGCGACAGCTAAAAGTTGGATAGGGTTTCAGCAGCTCCTATATAAAGCAGGGGGGACTTATGTCACTGCACTAATTAAATTCCATCTGGGTTGCTCCTCGGGGTGTTTTTGAGCCTGCCACCCAACTCCAGCAGGCAGAGAGGCCAAGGGACAGCATGATGATGGACCTTTTTGAAACTGGCTCCTATTTCTTTTACTTGGACGGGGAGAATGGAGCCCTACAGCAGCTGGAGATGGCAGAGGGATCCCCACTGTACCCAGGCAGCGATGGCACCTTGTCCCCCTGTCAGGACCAAATGCCGCCAGAAGCCAGCAGTGACAGCAGTGGAGAGGAACATGTGCTGGCACCCCCGGGACTACAACCCCCTCACTGCCCCGGCCAGTGTTTGATCTGGGCTTGTAAAACCTGCAAGAGAAAGTCGGCCCCCACGGACAGACGAAAAGCAGCCACCCTGCGGGAAAGGAGGAGACTGAAGAAGATAAACGAAGCCTTCGAGGCTTTGAAAAGGCGGACTGTGGCGAACCCCAACCAGAGGCTGCCCAAGGTGGAGATCCTGAGGAGCGCCATCAGCTACATCGAGCGGCTGCAGGATCTCTTGCACAGGCTGGATCAGCAGGAGAAAATGCAGGAGATCGGGGGGGACTCCTTCAGCTTCAGCCCCAAGCAGGGAAATGTAAGCGCTGCCGCCTCAGTTCCCCCGCTGGCCTGGCACCCAGCGCCGAAACCGCCGTCCCCTCCCGTCCCGTCCGCTCCTCCTCGGCGCGGCCTCTGCGGCGGCCGGGCAGGCTGGCGGGAGCGGAGGGGGCTCCTGGAGGAACGTCCGAGCTCCCCGGGCCTCCAACGGGGAGCTGGGGACCGTACCGAGGAGCCGCAGTCCACCTTACTAACCCCCCTCTTCACCCCATGTGTCTCCCCCTCCCCTCCTCACCCCCGTGTGTGTGTATGTGCCGCAGATCCCCGGTTCAGACTTCCTGAGCACCTGCAGCTCCGACTGGCAAAGCGTTTCTGACCATTCCCGAGCCCTTGGAGTCGGCAGCCCCAAGGAAGGTAATTCGCACCGCGGCCGCCGTCCTGCGTGTGCGCGGCGGAGCGGCCGCCGCCGGGCCGTGCTCACCCGCCGCTGCCGCTCGCCCTTCCCTCGCCCTCACGGTCTCTCACCCGCGAACCCTGCGAGGAGGAAGGGTCTGCTCTTGTAATCCCTTTTCTCTCGTTGAAGCAGGAGGCTCCATCGTCGAGTCGTCGGCCTCCAGCAGCCTCCGCTGTCTCTCCTCCATAGTGGACAGTATTTCTTCCGACGAGCCCAAACTGCCCAGCGTGGAGGAAGTGGTGGAGAAATGAACCCGGTTGCTCTTGGTAGTATATTAAACGGAGATGGAGCCCCCACCCCTTTCCCTCTAAACTAAGTAATGAAGCAAATTAACGCAGTGGAAAGCCCAGGCAGCGGCCTTGTTAAGGTCAAGGTACACCACCCCACAGAAAATGGCTCTCACTGACTCGAGTCAAACAGACCTTCCCCTTTTTTCTTTACTCCTTCCCCCACCCCCCCGAGTTTTCTTTTCTTTAAATTGTGTTGCATAGACCACCTCTCTTTTTTTTTTTTTTAATTTTATTTTATTTAATATACTTACCTGTGTACCGGTGATCGGCTTTGTCTGAGATTCACCGGAAAGTTCATTCCTGTCTGAGTGAAGCTGTTGATTGCGTTTTGTGTTAGTCGTATTTAAACGGTTCCCGCCTCATTTCGTTCCTGTAAATAATTTTAGTACTGTCTTTTCTTTTGTAAACATAACAAATATATATATTTAAATGGTGGAATGTGATATTGTATATAAGAACAGACGGGTTTCTTGGATTCTAAAATAAAGCTCTTTGTGTTACAGTGTTTCTCCCCCCCTCGTAATTCAGTAATAACCCGATCCCGGAGTTAAAACTCGCCACCGACTTCAGCGAGATCAAGCCAGGAGGAGTCAGACATGTGTGGCCGAGACACGACCCGTGGTGACAGGGAGGCAGCACTCGGGACAATTTTTTTCCTTCGTTTTCTTCCCTAAGGAGCGCCTCTCCTTATCTAGGGCCGCACCCCGCTCCCGGGGAGGCCGGGTAGGCACGGGTGGGTGCCCTGTCAGGAGGACCCGCAGTTTGTCCGGCCTCCCGCAGCTCCGCGACCCGTTTCCCCGTCGTGCTTGCGGGAGGAGCGTCCGCCCCTGGAGAGCGGTACTGCTCCCCAAAATGTGCGGCAGTGCCACTTGCGTGGCCGGGCTGCTTCTTCGGCCTTGTCCTGGGCATGGTGGGTGAGCTTAGAAAGGTGAAGCGGAAAGAGCCTCCCTCCGGCCCCCCTCCCAGCACGTCTCACCTTTTCGTCTCGGCACCGGAGGACTTGAACCCAGACCTTTTCTGCGGCTAAATTGATGGGCCTGCTACCTTAACGGGGCAGCGACAGGTTCTGACAGGAGCCCGCGCCCTTGGAGGCTGGGGGCTGAGATTTCTTCCCAGGAAAGATAACTCCCCTTGACTTCCTTGAGCCTGAGAGAGGAGAGAATGGGTTCCCTCAGGGAGGAAAGAGTTAAGCTGCCGAAAACGGGTTGGGGGGCGTGGGTGTCTTTTACAACATATGAAGCCTTTCACTCAGTGATGTGAACAAACACGGCCTCTCTGAGGATGGTGGAGCGGGGCTGCTCACAGTCAGAGCGTTACGGTTTTTAACAGATTGTTTATTCCCCGGGAAGGGGCGACCACCAGGAAACTGCACACTCTGCCCTGCACACACACGGGGCTCGCCGGAGAGTTGACAAAAGCAAAGGGACGCTACTACAACTCTGCCCGCGGGCGCTCTCCCCGTCAGCCTTAACCCTTGATTTATATTTTGTTTTTGTTTTTTGAAAGGTCACAGCCACGTTTCTGAAAGGTCTCCCCCTTCCCGGCCGGCTCGGGCGCGGGTGCGTCCGTCTGAAGGGGAAGCTTTGGAAAGAGACCTGTCCCGAGAGCCGGCTCTGCCACCGCCGTGCCCTCCTTCCTCCCTTTCTGTGCCACCGCGGCCAGCCTGGCTTTTAATCCAGTTAAGTACTCGCTCTGATCTCTGTTGTAAGGAGGAATTGCGGCGGCACAGTGTGGTGGGCACGTAGTGATACGACACTTTCCCCCACTTTTCTCCTTTCAAGAAAACCCTTCGCCTCAGGGAACGCTCGGGCTCTTCAGAAAGCCGCGCTTCGGGGAGCACGGGTTCTCGCATGTAACGTCTATTTTTGGTCAAAGAGCGAAGATGTCAGTTTGCTTCTGTAGCGAAGGGAACTGATCAGCAATAGAGTACGTCAGATCAGGTTCGCAGCTCGCCGCATTCCTTAACCAATTCGTTTCGATCCTCGCCGGGTCAGAGAGAAGGGGTACACGCACTTGATACGCCCCATGCAGCACCGACCAGACGAAGCCCCGTAGGACCCACTTTCCGCAGCGGGGCATGAGTGGTGTTGAAGCAGCCCCGAAACCGCAGTGTCACGCCAACACCCCACTCTCAGGTTTGTCCTCAGCCCCAGCATTAGCCCGTCCGCCCGGTAGGACCCGCACGGCAAGGTCTCCTCCAGCACAAGGGTAACCTGAGAGATTGTTTGGACTAAGTTTGCCTAAAGGAGGGGTTTTTTTCATTAAATAAAGAAAATACCTCCCGAAGACACTCTCCGTGACCCCCGCGGCTGCGGCTGACTTGCCGGGCTTCCCAGTGAAGGTCCTCAGTGTGTTTGCAATTAAAATGTTTGTGTTTGATATTAATAACGATAATCTTTACTTAAGCCCCAAGCCAAAGCAAACAGGGCCCTGGAATCACAAAATCAAAGGGTAATAACTGGGTAAGGACATGAGGTTTGTGATTTAATTAAGTCTTTTTCCGGAGGGGCCACGCAGAATGTCGTCGAAGTTTTTACACGAATGCAAGTGCCCCCTCCTGCTCCCTCCTTCCCGCTGCCGTTTATTTAACGGGAGGGACGCGGGCCGGAGCTCTGATGCCAGAAAGCCCGTGGTGAACACCGGCCTCCCTCGCCTCCGCTTCGCCAGGGAGCCACCTGCTCGCTCCCCCGGGGCAGCCCCACACCCGCCACCCGCCCCAGGTGCCTGCGGGGCCGGCAGCCACGAGTGGGGGAGAAGGGGTATCTTCAGTGCCGCTGCCTCTTCACGGCTCCCCTCCGAAATGAGGCGTGTTTAAAGCCTCTTTTTTTTTATTGTGCGTCTGTATTTTCCTCCGTGAAACGGCCTGCTACTCGGAGAAGGAGGCGGGCAGCCGGCAGTGGGCTCTATTTTCTGAGGTAGAAGGCAAGGCAGGCAGGCGTCGACCCAACAGATATTTCCACGGGCAAAATTCCTGCTTCGATGGCTGCTGCCTTGGGGAACCCATACGATTTTTCCAGAGCTTCCACGTTTCACTGGAGAATGAGCTGGGAAATGGGAGCAGGGGGGCAAGAGAGGGAGGAGGTTGAATAATTGAACCATGTGCTCGCTGGGACGTCCCTCCGATAGCAGGAACTAGCAACTTTTCCCAGTCTCAAGGCTGCTAAAAACCCCCTCGTGTCCCTTTGATCTCTCCTGGGAGTCCCAGAGTGCCAGCAGAGGCCAATGCCTTCTTCAGCTGTCTTCTATACAAATCCCCCTGGCAGGTACTAATGTGTTTACTTAGGTGCGTACGGTTCCCAGCGCTGGGGGGAACCAAACGTTTCTCACACGGCTGGAAGCGCCCGGGCCACAACAGCCCAACTGGGAAACAGTTTTGCTGCCGGGGCGGCCGCCGGCACCCACCGACCGTCGGAGGGAAGAGGCAGGCGGCGAAATCGGCTGCGGTTTCCCTTGTGTCGGGCGGCTCCGTCCCCGCAGGCACCATTAAATAAAATACACCCCTAAAAAACGCTCTGTCTGCCGCTTGCTGTTCGGCACTGGGGCCCGGGCATTTACTCCGACGAGGCCGGGGAACCACGGAGCGCTTTGGAGAAGTGTGGGTGCGCCCCGAGGGCGCTCCGCAGGGGCGGGCACGACGGGGCCGTTCAGGTGGGTCCCAAATACCTCTCACCCCCCGGGCTGGTGACTTATGGTTTTGGTCGGATTTTCTTTGTTTAAATAGAAAGTCATGGGGCCTGGAAAAAGATTGCACGCTCTGGAAACGGTCCCCACATGGGACTGAATCGCTCCAGATATAGGCGCGGCACGGCAATTGTTGCGGAGCGGGAAGGGCTGGGCTGAGGAACAATCATTTAAAGAGGTCTTAACACGTTCACCATTTTCTCCCTGCCCATCTCCAGGCTCAGACAGCGTCTGGTGCTCGGACTATTCCCGCTTTCCGGGCTTGAGCCTCCCGACTCCTGAAATACAGCACTATGCCCCCTCCCTCGTCCACCCCCGCCCTGAGCAGCCTCATTAGCCAGCCTTGTAGTTTATGTTTTCTCTTCCCTTTCTTCAGTTCTACTCGCCTACTGCACTTTTGCAAATTTGTTTTGAGATCACTTTACCAGAGGAGCCAGGGGCTCTTAGGGGATACCAATTACAGACTTTTTTCTTCCTGAGTGACAGGCTGTTCCATCCTTTCTTCCCCTTATCCCAAAATATTCAAGGAAAAAAAGAAACAGATTTTCCTGTGTCCTCAAATACTTTTGGGGAAAGGCATATTTCTTAACAACCCCAGCCCCGCTAGATTAGGAGTTAAAGCTGCCAGCTAAAGCTCTGCACGCCAGAAGGAGTTGGCATTGTGCACCGGGAGATCCACGGTGCATGCTTGGAGAGAAACCGCTGAAAGGTGATCAGAACTGCAACCGGCACTTTAAAGATCAAGTTTATTTGTGCACAAAGCATAAATCTGTAAACAGGTCTATTTTAGCCAGAGCAAACGTGGTAATCAAATTGTGTGTGTGTGCGCACATGCCACAGCCCAGTGAAGAGTTCAAGATACTGCCGAGCAAAACCCTTTCTGACTGACGGTTTCTTAGGAAAACAACAGGGAACTGCCCTATTTCGGATGCGGCCCAACTAAACAGCAACCTGCAGCTAGGAGCAGTAGAAGCTTGAAATTCTGAGTTTCCCCCTTTCTGTAACTTTACTCCTTTATCAGCTCTCTGCTTTTCCTACGGTATTCATTTCAAAGGAGGCTCCCCCTCTTTATGGCCGCAAATAAATCGAAACGGTACAGATGCAGCCTTCCCCAGCCTTTAGATATTTATGCATCCCCCCGTAGGAAGAAGGGTGTATGCAGGTCTTGTGGGGTTTTTTTTGTTTGTTTGGGGTTTTTTAGGAAAATTTTTAGCCTAAGAGTTGAAATCCGGCTTTTGGGGAGTTGGAGGGATGGGGCGCAAGGAGCAGCTGGCTTCTCCCCAGCCCCAGTCCCAGCTCCCGGATCGGAACTTTCCAGCGGTGTGCACTTGTGCAAGACACCTCTCTAAGGAGATGTTCCCTACCCGCCTTGCTCACTTGAAGAGCGGCTCCTTGAGACAACCGGCTCGCCATGCCCTCCGCATTACCTCTTCCTGAAGAGCCTAATTGAAGACGCCTTTTTCCTGAGCTCACGGACCGGCTCCGTAACGTTTGAACCGCCGCTGGGTCACTTGCTCTCCGATTGAGTTAACCTAGGTCACATAATTTTATTCCCAGGTAGGGAAGGTTTCCTTTGCCTTCTCATAACATTTTCCTCAACTACAAAAGCCACCTGGATGAAACCAAAGGATTCCTGCGCGTTAGCAAATGCCTGTTAAATGGCTTCATTACCACTCTAATGACCCTTGCACCGCTCCACTCAGCTACTGCTGTGGCTGGAGCTCTGCAAAGCTTTTGTCCCCGACTTGTGTAAAGTTACTTAGGGATTGCGGGGTTAGAAATTTTACACTTCCAGGAGGGGTTTGTTGCACTGGCAGCTGGGACGCATCTGTAACGGTACAAGTTTGCCTGAAAGCAGAAAATTAGCAAGCCCAAGGCACTGCTCTACTGTTGTGTCTCTAGCAGCACTAGGTCACACGAGTAGGAGAAAGAATGGGAAGGGGATTTGTCTCGGAGCAAACACGTACACTTTTCTTTTGTGAGTACTTTTCCCTGTGACCCGATCCGACAGAACTAAAATTTGGGTTTCTCCCCTCGTCTCTCCTTACCACACGTAGCTGCGCGTTTTTGTCCTCCAGTTTGTAAATTTTAGCGGTTGATGACACAACTTTAATTACAGGACAAAGCGCTCCCTAAGTTAAATGAACAAATCTTAGCTCTGAAAAGAGGGGTAAGTTGTTTCAGGTTAGACCTGGACCGCGGGCTGTGGGAATAAAAATACGCAAGTAGACACTGGGGGAGGGAGGGGATACACACCTCTACGTTAATTCTCCCCTGAGGAGAGCCAGTGTCCCTCTCGCTGCAGCGTGTGATGGGACATGGGAACACAGGGACGAGGAACGGCTTTGTAGGAAATGTCAGCAGTTCATAGGGGTCCAGTACCGCTCTTTCTTTTCCCATACCAAAATCGCAAGTTCTTAGACTTGGTTTAAACTTCGGAGATGTCGCAACCAGGTCTGGGGAGATCGTTCGTTAGAGGAGTGCCCAGCTCACCGCTCTCCAGCGAAGCGATGCGGGGCAAATTGTCCCCTGGGGAATGGAGGGGGCTTGCCCAGACAGCCCCCGGCAGGGGATGTGGTGGGATATGCTAATAAAGACTGGCCGCTGTGGACCAGCCTCCCTTTACATGTATATATAAGGGCCCCCCGCATCAGCCAAAGGACACTTCGTCTCAGGGCGCTAATTACTGAGGAAATTGCCCCAGAGAGCTGCCGAGAGCCGGTGGCTGCCGCTGCACGCCGACGCCTCCGCTGCAGGGATGGAGGTGATGGACAGCTGCCAATTCTCCCCTTCCGAGCTCTTCTATGACAGCTCCTGCCTCTCCTCCCCGGAGGGAGAGTTCCCCGAGGATTTCGAGCCCAGGGACCTGCCTGCCTTCGGCGCCCACGAACCCCCCGAACCCGCCTGCCCTGAGGAAGAGGAGCATGTCCGAGCTCCCACCGGCCACCACCAGGCCGGCCACTGCCTCATGTGGGCTTGCAAAGCCTGCAAGAGAAAATCCACCACAATGGACCGGCGGAAGGCGGCCACCATGAGGGAGAGGAGGAGGCTGAAGAAAGTGAACCAGGCGTTTGAGACCCTGAAGAGATGCACCACTGCCAACCCCAACCAAAGACTCCCCAAAGTAGAGATACTGAGAAATGCCATCAGATACATCGAGAGTCTCCAGGAACTCTTGAGGGAACAGGTAGAAAACTACTATCACCTGCCGGGACAGAGTTGCTCTGAACCGACCAGCCCCACTTCCAGCTGCTCCGACGGGATGGTAAGAGAGGGACAGGAGCGATGGGGCTGTGGGGACCCCAGGAAGGCCCGGGGGCAGGTTCCCTTCGATCCAGCGTTGTGGGTCCGGTCCCATGGGTCTCGAACGGGCCGAATGCAGCCGGACGTCAGCAAAAGGCGGACGGTTTGGGTTAAAACAAGCCCCTTCTCAGATTTAACATTGAGCATGTACATGGGCTTTCCGGGGATGCATGGGGGGACGATAACGCTGCCAGAGGGCACCCAGCAAGCGCCCCAGCCCCTGGGTGCTCGTTTATCCCCCAACCCCACTTTAGGGCCATGCAGCAGAAGGATAAGGCGTGGGGAGACGGGGAAGGCACTGTCCAGCGGCAGCCTGGCCGGGGGGACTGCTGCTCCACTCCCCAGCGGGCGCCGGCGCCCTCCCCGCCGGGTTTACGGCGTTTTCCCTCCGAAGGGAGCGCCCCAGCAGCCCCGGGGGGCGGTGGCCGGGCCAGGACTCGCCCCTCGCTGTCTTGCAGGCCGACTGCGGCAGCCCGGTCTGGTCGGCGAGAGGCAGCAGCTTCGACGCCGTCTACTGCTCCGAGATGGCCCACGGTAAGCCCGACCCGCCGGCAGCCGCGGCCGCGGGGGATGGAAGGGGGGCCGCCCCGCTCCCCGCAGCACTAGGGGAGGGCGGCCCGGGACCCTGCTGTAACGCGCTGCCGTTACCTCCGCGCCCCCCGCCGCAGGGTATGCCGCCGAGCAGAGCAGCGCCCTGTCCAGCCTCGACTGCCTCTCCAGCATCGTGGACCGCTTGACCCCGGCGGAGGAGCCGGGGCTGCCCCTCCGCGACACCGACTCCCTCTCGCCCAGCGCCAGCATCGACTCGGGGCCGGGGACGCCCGGAACGCCGCCGCCCCGACGGACCTACCAGGCGCTATGAAGGGCCCGGGGAAGCCGGCATCCCGTGCTTTCCACCACCTCCGGGGCTGCCTCCCTCGCCCAGCCGCCTCCTGCAAACGCTTCACAGGCGGGAGAGGCCGCCCGGCCCACCGCCTCCCTCCGAGGCTGGGGGCAAAGCGCCCCGCCGGGCCCCGGCTTCCCCCGGGCCAGACAGGCACCGGGTCTCGGGACACACGCACCACCCTGGAAACCCTGCTGCAAATAAAACGTGCTGTACGAGAGGTGTCTGGCCTGCTGGTTCTTTAAGTTCATTCCCTGGTATTGGGGAGGGCAGCGAGACCCGGCGGCGGGGTGGCCGCCAGCATCTGTGGTCAGCCTCAGCCCAGACGTGGTCACCCCTGCGGATCCTGACTCGCCACCGTGGTCCCGGGCCGGGAGATGTCACATCTTGCTGGGCCGGGTGCTGGGAGATTGTTTCTCCTGTCAGGAGTGAGGAGTATTCAGATAGGGATCATGGAGGAACAAAAATGCAGAAGGTCAAATTCTCCCTCAATTCCTTCCATGCTAAGGGCAGAGTTTCCTTTGGTTTTTTGAGAGTAGAACTATTTCATAGTTGTCTTCCTTTATTTTTTTTTTTTTTCCCTTTCCTCCTTCTCCTCCAGCTCCCAAGGCCTTGTTGCTTTCCATGAGTAAAAAGACTACACATGTGCTTCAGGATTTGGCCCTCAAATTGCATGGTGACTCCTCTGTAGAACAACTGCATGATCTAGCTCTGATACCCTGTTGGGGAATTTTGCTTTCAGTCACACTTGGTGCTCTTGCAGAGACAAATTTAGTAGAGTTAGTAAGAACAAACCACAAGTATGCCTTTCACAATCCACAAGGTACATTTCATAATGTTTAGAAATCAATCTAGATCTCTTTGCTCCTAATGCCTTTTGGTCCCACCAGCCGGGATGAAAATTCATGGCTTTATTTACATGGGTCTAGAAATAGCCAGGTCAAGTCCTCATGAGTTTCTGAGCTAAAAAATATTTCCTTCTAGGCACTAAATCTGTTTCTATCACAAAAAATTCCCAGCTCTTTCTACTTCTCTAGTTGTAATCCAAAACTTGCAAGGCTCCCCAAAAAAGACAGAGATGAGATGGAGAGATGGGCTCCTTCAGTGCATCCAGAAACGTCTCCTATGCTAAACTCTCTTGAGTGGGAAGGGATGTACACCTCACTAGCATGGGAGAAGGACGTATTTGCCATTTGTGTTTATGTTGTTAGCCCTGGGGTGGCCAAGAGGCCTGGAAGTGGCATTTCACCTCTGATAAATCTTTCACTTGAACCCAGCCCAGCTTCATCATGTCACCAAAAGTTATCACCTGACTGCTTTTTGGCAGCGTCTCTGAACTGAGGATGAAGGAAACCCAGCTTAGGGATGGCCCTGTCCTTGCAGTGCAGAGGGGCAGTGACCCCCACAAGGGGCTGCAGAGGCAGTGGTGCCTCTGACACAGGGCAAGGCCAGCCTGTTCCCTCCTGCACAGCTTTCCTCAAAATCACTTTCTGCTCTTGCCATGTAACCTTGAAGTAAGTGTTTTCTTTCCCACATGGTAACTCTAAAGGAGCTTTTTCCAGAATGGGGTTTCTGTGTGTGTAGATAAGTCCCAAATAATCATGGAGTAGAAAAAGTCATTTGAAAACCTGGGTTCAGGTTGTGTGTAGGTATAAACAAGGTATTTGCACACTCTTGTCATTACAGATGCTTCAGGAATATGCAAATGCCTTAACTCAAACTCAGTCTTGGTTATGGGCAATTTTTTCCTGAGCCTTCTGTTCAGAGAAATCCTTAGGCAGGACTGTGAACATCGTCGGTTTTATTCATGATTTCTCACACATTGCTGCAGTGCTCGCTTCTCTGAAGCAAAAGACTGTCCCAAGGATATTGGCTATGGCCAGGATCTAATACAGTGCAGATAATTTTAAACAATGGTTTAAAATGAGCAAAGCTGGAGAACTTTCAGCATTTCATTCTGCACTGTGCTGACCTTGGCAAGCAATCTCTAGTGAAGTATGCACAGTAACACTAGCAAATCACATGTCGGTAATGTACACCTCTCTTTGGCTGGCAAACATTTTAAGAGTTGCAAAAAGGTCAATACTTCTGAGAAGTAGCCTTTAAGACAGTGAGAAGTATTCAGTCTGTGGGATGTTTGTCCACAGTCTTCTCAGGCTTACTAGACTAGATTACAATCTGTGGGTTTTGTTATACACATCTAGGAAACAAACTCTTAATTACAGGACATCTATAAACAAAGCTCCCATGAGCCAAAATGTGCTGTAATCCTCGGAAGGAGTGGAAGTTAACACAATGAAACCACCTTTAACCTGTGGATAGAGAGGAACAAGGTGTAAAAGGCTGTTGTTTTGGGAAATAATGCTGTTGTAGTCAGACTTTGCATATTCAATAATAATAATAATTAATAATAATAATAATAATAATAATAATAATAATAATAATAATAATAATAGTAATAATAGTAATAATAGTAATAATAGGAACTGAAAATAAAGGTTTGTATTCTAAGTGAAACATGTTCATTTAAGGAAGGCTGTGCCCACAAATATGTAAGAAGATGATGGTCTAGACAACTTGAGCTTTCTCTCTCAACTCCTGCTACGTGTCTGAGTGCTGCAGGCTCTGGGACATCGCACAGATGATCTCGCAGCCAGGCAGTCAAAGGGATGCCCTGTAGTGTCAGAATAACGTAACACAGAAGCTGCAGGTTTTCCAACTCTCACTCACTGCAAACAAGGTTGTGATTCTGTGCAATTAAAAAAATACATTATATTTTAACTTTACCTCTGAAAATCATGCTTTTTTTGATGGCTTATATTCTGACTGAGGGAGACAGCTATGCTTTTTTGTGTGTGTGAGTGTGAACACCTTATTCTATCTTTTGTCTTTCATTCAGAAAAGGGCCACTGTATGTTACAAAACTAACATGAGAACCTAGCAAAGATTTTTAAATATAACATCAAGTAAAAAAATCCTGCTTGCTTTATGTTTGTACTTCTGAGTTGTTCATGTGGAAAAACACTCATTTTCCCTGTAGGAAAAGACCTCTTTTTCTGTGGTATGACTTAAAAGTGATAAACTTTTAGTAATTAGCTCTTGGAGGTTGGAGGGGTCTTAATTCATACTGTTTGTGAAAATAGGCCTAGGAACACCCCGAATCCATGGCTGCATTTTGGGGGAAATTCAGCATCTTCTTCCTAGCTCAGCCTGCTTGTCTGGAGCAGTTAGATTTAACCACAGGAGGCAGCTCACTTCTTCCCATCCCAGACCTGCTCTCTCCCCTTCTCTTCCTCTGCAGAGCCCTTGACTCGCTCATCACTTCTCCTTACTTCTCTCAGCTGGGCCTTGGGGTCCCACAGGAGGACCTGCAGCTGGGCAGCTGATGACTGCTGACCTTTGGCAGGATCTGCATGGGGTATCAGCCTTACAGCTGGCCACAACTGTGTTTCTGGCAACTAAAGATCTAATGAGCTTGGCCAGCTGGGGACTGGGCTGGGATCCTGCTGGCTAATTTGACCCTGTGCGAGAGATGGAGGAGTTCACCCTCAAATGTGGAGGGCGTAAGCAGTGTATCTGTCCACATGCTGCCCTGGAGCATCAGGGCCAGCCTATTCCTGCAGCCAACTGTATTAGTGGAATTAGATGTTTTTCTTGTGCTTTATTTGAGTTTTCTGTTGAGTATTAGCTCAGGCTTCACTAGTGGCTTTTGCCCTCACTCCATCTCATACTGTTCTCTCCATTCGGTCCAAGAACTACATCCATCCACCAGACCAGGGCTGGCCTGAGGGAGTTATTCCCCTTCCCAAACACGGTGCGCTACATTTTCCCTTCACTCGGCAGGTGCCTCGCTTTCCTTCCTCCAGGAGGTTATAGATCCTGGATGTTCATGGACCTCATGCTAAGCCCGCTGCACTGCAGAGTCCAGCTGAGGTTCTCAAAGGTCTTCTCCTTTCTGCTCCCCAGACCAGCTGATAGCCACCATCCACTCCTGGAGTCTGGTTTCATTTTGAGCATTAGTAACATTTATGTTATGCCTGGCAATCTGCTGGAAGATGCTGGTGGCAATGATGCCAAAGGCATTGCTCAGCTGTGCTTGAAGAAGGTGATAGTGGGAATGATAGATGAGGGTCAGCAAGCCCAGAGGGAGATCAGAAAGGTAGTTCAGGGTCTGCATTAAATCAAGTGCATTTGAACCTGATACTCTCTGAGAGACCTTCAGACCTGGAGTAGCAGCAGAAGAATAAATGTGTGAGTTTTCTCTTTATTTCTCTGATCTTCTGTGGATGTATGCTTTTGAACTGATATTATTTTCTGTCTTAAAAATCCATGTAACATGTATGCTAAATAAAAATTATATCCTACAAGAAGCCCTAAAAGCTTTAGCTCTGATTTTTTTTTTGAAGTGCCAAATCCTACCACTTTTAGTGGGTCTCAGCTACCTAGCAGGGACTGAGGAACCGAGCAAATGTCTGGCTATAGTATAAAACTCAAGCTGGTGTGCCTATAATACATTATAGGGAGGCAAACTGTGGATTAAATCAAGTTTGAATTCAGCCCATTGCATTTAATTGTTTGATTCCACAGAATTTATTAAATTTATAAATCAATAACTCCTTAATTAATGGTGAGCAAAAAATGACTGTAACTTCAATTACACCTGTGTATAGCTCAGTGCAAAAACCCCATTAGCAAATACACCACTGCTCCAGGAAAGAGGTTCGTTTTTTTGTAAATGGAAGTATTTGAATCTGCTGGAAACTCATTCTGTCCCCTTCATTTCCATGTTTTAGGTAACCATATAGGCAAGATGTAGTGGGTTTTTTTGTTGTTGTTTTTTTTTGTGTGTGGTTTTTTGTTTGTTTGTTTTATTACTGGCATAAAAAATACTAGATTAGTTTGTTTTCCTGTCCACTTTGTGATACTTTGAAGAAACAGAAAGACAAACAGTGTTTCTATTTTTAAAAGTATTTATTTCTACAACTGCTTGTTTGGTACATCTTTGAATTGAGTTAACAGTGCGATTTGAATCTTGCTGCCTGAGTGCTTTGAAAAAGCAGAGGAAGAAATGTGCCTGCTGGCCATGCTGAAGATGCATATATCTGAAACTCCTTCTTCAAGTTTAAGGCTTACATGTAGACCTGTGGTAAATGCCTTTATAGACAACAGAGATCACAGCAATAATTCTTTCTCATATTTAACTGAATTACCTCAGTGACTTAAAAAAGTAGCTTTAAAAACATTAAAACTCCTCAGAGATGGCTGCAACAGTCAGTCAGGCATCTGGGAGGTATGTGCCTTTGCTCTGGTTCTCACTGTCGTGAGTCTCCCTTTGTTGGGTAGTATCGAGCTGTTATTAGGAGCAGACCTCCGAACTCCCTTCCATGGGTCTATGTCTGTTGCAGGCTGTCCCTCTGGTCTTAGGACTCCTATATTTCATTAAGGTTGTGCCTCAAATAAGCACCTGAGAGTTCTTCAGGCCTCTTGTTCTCAGCTGTATATAATGCTGTAAATTCCCAAAGGTGAATAGTTTAGCTGCAAATCTTCTGCAAACGGGGGAGCACCACCCTACTGGGCACCTGCAGAACCTCAATAGTGAAGACTTGAGCAGCATCAAAGTAGTAAGATTTGAGCTCATAATCCCTGCCTGATTTAATGGTGATTTTTTTTTTTTGCCTCATCCTGTGCTTTAGCATCCATCCATGTATTCCTTGCAAACTCTGTGGGATTGTTTATCTGGTCATGGTGCAGTGTAGGAGTTCATTCCTGTTGTGTGACTGGCCAAGGAAGACACATCCCATGCAGGTGTCTCATGCAGTGGGAAAGGGGACACCTTGGTAAACAGAAGCTGTTTGATTATTGGAAATATGGGTGGCTTAACACCCAGTCTGGGAGAAAGCCACAGTCTCATAAGTTGGGAGTTCCCTTTGGAAGATGCACCTTGTTACAGGAAAAAGGGCTCCTGCTGAAGCCATAAAGGTACCACAGAAAGCTGGGAGGGCAGTTGTCACTTGGTTGTGTACACAGCACACAGACTCAGTATGGAGTAAAGGGGTAGTGACTCTGGGCAACCGGGAAAAAGTTTAATAACACTAAAATCCCCCATGCTGAGCATGAAGTAGAGGAGAAACCAAGTAAACAAGGGCAGAGACAGCTGTATCCTACCAGTGCCTGAAATGTACATTTTTCACAGGGTACAAATTTCTCACATGTTTATTGGCTGGGTGAAATACAAAAATGACTGAACTTTGAAATGTGAAACTTGTTATTTCCAAACTTCCTAATAAGCAGGACGGTGAAGCTCCTTTCAGAAAAGTGCTTGTGAAATTAGTCTTCTCAAGTAGAAGTGCTCTACTCTGAGGGGTCTCCTGACCAAGTCTGCCTCTCATGACCCATGTCCCCGCCTCTCTCTTTTCTGTGTGAGATAACGATTATGAGAAAAAAAAAAACCTATGTATTTTGGTGTGTAGTCTTGCTTTAATCCATAATTTGAGCAATACCATACTTCCCCATGTTCCTATTTACAATATGAATAGTCCCACTTTTATTACTGCTTTTTATTCTCCATTTTTTCAATCTACAAAAAGTTTTATTGTTTATAAACAATGCACTTGGTTACTTGAATGAGGTTGAACACCATTTTGGTTTAATGTGTGGAAACAAATCTTTATTTTCATGTAAACTCTCCTTTAATCAGAAGTAGTGTATTATAAAGTACAACTAGACAGCTAAGTTTATTCTTGCCACAACTTCATTGAAACCCCTGGAGTTTCACCAAGAACAGATTTGGACCAGAAGGCCTAGACTATAGTTACAATATATTCATTTTCTCATGCCTCAGAAATGGACTGTTTATGCGCCAAGCTGTAAAGTGATATTCATGATGACTGAGGCCTGAACAACATTAAAATATCCAGATCCTCTGCTCCAAATCCTCTGGTATCCGAAACTGTTCATTTCTTTTCAAAAGGAGGGGGCTACTGCTGCTAAGGGTAGAACAAGGGCAGGGGCGCAGCTTTGGTACTCAAACTTAAGTAAGGTCTAGCCTAGCTAATACTGAGGGTTAACTGCAGAATGCCTGTGTCTGAGGTGCTGCCCCAGCTCTGCAGGCTGCCCAGAGCCCTCCCCACCAGCTCTGCCTTCCCAGGTTGATCCTTTCAGCTCAGCAATCCTTGAGAAATTTGCTGCGCTGCCCCCCAAAAACCCTTTTTAAGAGGAATCTTTCTTTAAATGAATAGTGCTGCGGAAAATTGCTTTTTATTGCAATTATAGTGGATACAGCGGTTCACACAGCTTGCAGTGTATTTGAGAGCCAAGGCCCACACTGTTCACACACTATAGAATACCAAGTACAAGAATGTTTTTTGTTTTGTTTGGCCATGATTACCAGAAGTAGAAGCTTGAAATTACACTCATAATAACTGCAGTGATTTTTTTTGGATGGTTTTGAATGCCAGTCAGCTCTTATTGAATACCAGGGTAGGTAGTAAGTACCAGGAATTCTTGAAGACCTCTTGCTCTGGAGTGTAATTATTTTTTAAAAACTTTGCCCCTCTGTATACTTAAAAATAGAGTATACTCAGAAAGAATATTTTGCTGAACATAGGATAAAACCATTCAGTTTTAAAAATAAATTTCAGACTCATTAAAAAAAAAAAGTGTGTGTAAGATCTTGGAGTAAGCTGCAACCAAGTTTATTTTGACATCCTTTTGAACCAGTGGAAATACCTATGCACAGACATACTTTATATATGCAAGTTTTAGCAAGTTCAAGGCTTAAAAATAGAGGTGACGAGGTCCTTTGTGATTTGCGGGAAGGAAGGAAAACAGTATATAAGCATAACCAGGTTGTTTACATAAGCTGCTTTGTTTGGAGATTAGTCATCATATGCTTGACTAAACCTTCAACCCCTGATTAATTTTTATTGTATATAATCCTAATATGTCAGATGTAGGTGTCCATAGTGTCTCTGGCAAAGCCTTTCCACAGTACCTTTATTATTATATTGCTCCAGGCAATTGTTTTGTGAAACTCAGGAGATTCACTGGAGAAATTAGAGGCTCAGGGCAAACAGTAGTTCTGCAAGGATGAGATTCTGCAGTATTTATGCACCTGAAGAGCTCTTTTCAGCTTTTATATTGAAGGTCATTTGCTGTGAGCAACACCTACAACTCTTCTTCCTCTAATTCCAAAAAGAAACCTGCCTGGCAGATACTTGTGGTTTATGAATGCTTTTAGATTCCTGTTTCTTGTTTCCTTTAGAAAAAGAGAAAAGCAGTTTATAATCTGGCTGAAAATGTGGGTTATCTGAGAACAGCCTGCACTGTAGGAATTAGAGCAGCAAACAAGCATTGCTCCAACATCAAATAGTCTCAAGGCTTGGCTGCGCCGTCCATCACACACCATGTGAAGTTGCTGAGCTGCTCCACACAACACGGCCTTTCTCGCTGTCGCCCTGTAGTGAATATAAGCCTGGGATGGGGATTTCAAGCTGTAGCGTTTCAGTCTGCTTGGAATAAGCCCATGCTGCCTTTCCAAATATCCCAGGAGACCTGCAACAACCAAACATCGTAGCCCGTGGGTCAGCGCAGCCCCAAGCCAGTGGGCTCTATTCCAAGGACTATGTGCAGTGGAGTTTTCTGCCTGGGTAAATCACAATTTTCTGATGACATGCAGACTCAGGCAGGGCTCGGCCAGGCCCTGAGCTGGCGTTGATGCTGTTTGGTGTGGCAGATTGGCAGACCTGGGCTCTAATTTAGAGCTAGAAGTGGGGAGGAGAGCTTCTGGATTAATATTGATGCTGTAATTCTCCTACTACAATTAAATGAAGTGAAGCATTTGGTAAGAGAACAGAAAAGAAAAGCCAATCCATATTGAAAGCATATGGTGTACATCCCAGCCAAAATGTGACTCAAATAGCTGTAGCTGGAAAACTGGAATTTATGAGCATAATACAGATCCAGCAGAAAGGATAACACACCAATACTTATAAAATTAGAAATAATCCAGCAGCACCCAGACTAAGAGTACTATAGTCTATTTTTAGTCTTAATAGAAGTGCCTATCTTCAAGTGATGCCCTACACTTGCATGAGGTTTCACTCCGCCTGGCTTCTCCAGAGAAGGCTGCTGCAGCTGAGGCCCTTTTGGCTGCAGGAATTCAAAGCTGAAGAATCCTTTTTCTAGTGGGATTATTATCTTTATAAAGCTCTGTGTGTGTATGCACTGGAAAAGCAATTTATTTTGTCACTAACATGGGATAAAGCATCATTATGCTACTCAGCTGTGACTGGGGAGTATTTGGAAATTGCAAATCTATTTTGGGCCCAGTAGTAGTTCTAATCATGGCAAAAGTCTTTCTAGTCTGAATAGAAAAGTTAGGAAGTGCAGGATGAAATCTGATTTTTTTTTCCCCAAAAGTTCTGAAATTTAAGGACAGATTTTCTAAAGAAAGCAGGATTAAAAAAAATCCTGCTTTTTATATTATTGCTGTGCAGAATTTTAAATATATGACTTCTAAAAAGTCAACCGTACTATTTAAAGCACTGAAATCTATAGGAGTTAGGAACTTTTCAAAATCCAATGGCAGGTGAAGGCTCAAATTCACCAGTGGGATTCGGTGTTTAAATATATTTGAGAATCAGATTCCAGAACTGCTAGAAGGGAGTGAGGGATCCCCAGTGCCAAGTGCATTGCCTGGTTTTACAGAACACTGTAAATACAGGAACGTCACAACAGACAGTGGGGCACCTGGGCTGCAATGTAATGTCTGGGAATATATTATGCAAAGCAGGGATCTGCCTAAATAGCAAGAAGAACTTGATGAAGAACATGTCTTTAATAATCTTAACTGGAATATAGTGTCTTCCCCCATCAAGGTCCTCCCCTCTCCCCTCTCCCCTCTCCCCTCTCCCCTCTCCCCTCTCCCCTCTCCCCTCTCCCCTCTCCCCTCTCCCCTCTCCCCTCTCCCCTCTCCCCTCTCCCCTCTCCCCTCCCTTCTCCCATTTCCCATTTCTTTTCATCTTTTCTCTTTCGGTCAAGTAATTGTTGGCTTGAATACCCTCAGAATGAACGTGTGTGGGGGCAGCCACTCATGGGGTAATGCTGAAGGATTGTTTTTTTAACTTTTTTTAAACCTGTATCATTTAAAATCCTGTGATGAAGTGACTTAAAGTGATGGCAGTCACCCATGTCAGACTCCTGGGATCTTGCATGTTTAAGGATGCTAAAGCAGGAAGGTCCATCCCGCAGGATGTGGGATGCTTATAACTGCTTATCCTGCTCATACCTGCTTATCTCCTTTCCCAAAGGAAAAACTGCTTGAAAAGTGCACACTGCCATGCTATTACTAATGCATGACAAAGACCCAGGTGGCTGCTTATACGTTTCAGAAGTTGTTGTGATGTGGAGTGGCTGCAAAATGCACAAAGCAATTTTCCATCTGAGTCGCTGGGGAAATAGATTAATGAAATGTGGATGCTGTGCTCGCACATTTAAACTGAGCCCTTTTTTCCTGCTGCTTCCCAGTCTTCTCAATTATAAATAATGCTGATACATCAAATGGTACCATCTTTCCAAATTATTATTCCCTTCACAGTCCTGTTTTGAAATTTTGGACTAAATCAGATTAAACTGTCCTTTTATCCATTCTTACATTTTCTAGGACTTTGGTTTGCAAGTATTAGGAATTATGTAAAGATGAGCAGAATTAAGTTTTTTATATAGCTCCACTCTAGCTAGGAAATGTCTGTATCTACAAGGAATTTAACAGTCAAAATCAATACCAGGAATCATAGGAATGACTGAAACAAACTAAAAACTAACAAAAAAACAAGCAAAACCCCAAACCTGGCTGTTTAGATTGTGGTTTAAAACTGCCAACACAAAATCAGTTAATAAGGGATGTTCTTCACAGAACTACAGAAAGACACAGGAATCTTTTTAAAAGTGGCAAATTAAAGGGCATAGAGTGTCAAAACCCATCCTTGGAGATGACCCAGACTGTCCTGACCACTTGGCTTGCTGCAGCCTGTTAAGTTGTAATTTCCCAATTTAAGAATTCATATTTGTAATTTAATTCATGGCATTTGTAAAGCTGTGGTCAGCCCTCATGAAATCATCATTCCCAACCTAACTTTGCACCTGAACTTTCATGAACTGCCCATTCCCATCCCCTTTGCATTTATTAATTGCATGCCAGACTGTTAAAAAAACAACTTTGTAACATATAGAGTGGTTGTCCACAGCAGAAATGCTCAACTAGGCGGAGTTGTTTGATCCATTTGCTGGGCTGTGTGGTAGTAGTGCAGGGTAAATCGTACCACACCTCTGGTCACACAAGGGGTAAAAGGTCACACAAAGGGGTTATGAACATGGGACTGCAGTGGCCACTTGCCTCTTTTGGGGAAGTGAGTGATGGTGGAGCTTCGCTGGCTGGGATTCACCAAGTAGGGTGAAACTAGCTGAGATGGGAAAGAATGCTGTCAGGAAGAACAGGCTTCCAGAAATGTCCTCATTGAAACTGAGTCACTGGTAAGCATTGGTACCCTCAGGGTTATCAACATCACAGAATCACAGAATGTCAGGGATTGGAAGGGACCTCGAAAGGGCATCTAGTCCAATCCCCCTGCTGGAGCAGGAACACCCAGATGAGGTTACACAGGAATGTGTCCAGGTGGGTTTTGAATGTCTCCAGAGAAGCAGACTCCACAACACCCCTGGGATAATCCTGAAAAATCACATTTTTCATCTTAAATTATTAAAAGGAAGGTCTTTCCTAACTCCCATGATGCCCTTGGTATCTAGTCCTCGGATCTTTCCTCTGTGTATAGCACATGAATATCTTAGAAAAATCTGTCTATAAGATCTCAATTCAATAGAATATTTCTGTGCATGGCCAGTTTATGATGGCATGGATTCCCTGGTGAAGCCAGGAGCATGCTTTATAAATTCAAGTGTACGGTTGTGTACCCTGGGCTGTAGAGGGCAATCATCTGGGGGTTTTTTTAATACCATACATTGCAATGAAGTTTTGACCTGTGATTGTACCTTTAAGAGATAATCAGTACCTAATAAATAATAGCACTTTAAAAGTGCTAAAAAAGCACAGTTAGTCATATGCTGGTTGCATAAGTGTAATTTTGCCACTTTTTTAAAAAGTATCTTAAAATCTGTACATGGCAGGTTTCTGTGATAATTTGCTATTGTATCTAGTTTTATACTGGTAAACTTTCTGCAGAATAGCTTATGATGTTATGTGCCATCTGCTACAAGTTTTGGTAAAATTAATTCATCCTGCCTAGATACCTTTTCAGTATGAAGTGGGTTTCTGCAGTATTTTCTGTTGGTGAAAGGCAGATTCTGATTCAGACACTCAGGGAATGGATTTCAGACACAGTTGGGATTTGTCTTTTTAGAGGATTTGGGGATCTAGTTGTAAAATACAGCATTGGATCACCATTTCAAGAGCAAATCGTTCTGCAGACACAAATCCTGCTCACTTGCTTTTAATTTTCTTCGAAGCATCACGAATTGTTTAGCTTAAAGATGTAAGACAGGGTGACTGCAGCTCTACAGGAAAACAGGCAGTTTTGGCCTCAGAGCAAGTACATGGAATAGAAGGGAGAATTAAACATTGTACAGTCATTGTAGCCACATAGGGCAGCACATATGTGTATATATATATATATATATGTGTGTGTGTGTGTGTGTGTGTGTGTGGTAAGGAAGTACATGTATGTTGTCAGCAAAGCATCTCCAGAAGGAGCCCTTGGCAGCAGGGAAACTCCTCCTGGAGGGTTGTCCCCATGTCTCCTCCATGCCCTGAGAGTGGTACCAAACCAGCAAGGGACAATGGCAATGGGGAAATAATTTTCCCACTGGGCTGAGGAGCCACTGGGCACAGTAGCAGGTTCCTAACAGTATGTTACGGTATTCTGTGGTAAATGTGGTGGCTGAGATTTTTTGTTGTTCTTGTTAGTTCTTCTCAAAGCAATTGTTAGAAAGCACGAGGCAAGCGGTTAAAGTAAATAATTTTATATATATATTTGTTTTCTTTTTGGCAATATAAATATTTGTTTTGCTCAAGTTTTAATGAAATAATGTCTTCATTCTTTTGGCCATATGTCTCTTTTAGTCTGTCAGTAAGACTACTCTCTGCTTGTTTGAGCTTTTTTGCTAGTGTTGCTTTATAAATAAAAAAAAGGGAGGAGGGGGAAATGCCCATTACACATAGTAAGATGTATGTAAAATACAGGGAGCTATTTTGTTTATTACATGGTTTACCTTTTTTTAATAAAAACCTTCCTTTCCATACTGCTTTCCATATATGTATGCCCAGAAGAAACTCAGTCTTGAGAGGTATAAGTAGGAACAAGATTGAGTAGGTTATCTGAAGCCCTTCTATCAGCAGCTCTCAAATTTGAGGTGGGATGTGAAACTTGTCTGGAGGAGGGAAGAAGTAAAAGAAAATAAATTTTAAAAAACAATAAACCAAACACCCCCAAAAAACTTTGCATATAAACCCTCAAACTCTACTACAGTTGGAAAAAGCTCTTTGGCAGTTTAAGATCATTGAAAAAATAGCTTAAAAAAGATAACAGTTAACAAGTAATCAAAATTATATAGGAATCTTGAAATTCCTTTTGCTTGGATAAATAATTGGAGAAAAGCTAGAAAAGAGGAGGTTGAAGTAAAAGGTTAATTTTCGCAGTGAAGTCACCAGTGAAGTCCTGCAGGGCTCTGCACTGAATAGCATAATCATCAGTGATCTGGAAAGAGATGTGACTGGGGGCAAAAGTTTATTGATGTTAATAAATCAGGGTAGCAAATAATAAATAACAAATCAGGACTTTCTGTAAGAACTGCAGAAGGACTTCATGGGAGTCAGTGACTGGCTGTTAAAACGGCACATGAAAGTGAATTTTAATAAATGCGAAATTATGCATATGGGGAAAAACACTGCTAACGTCACGTAATTCTTAGGAACTGCAACTCTGGAAAGAGATCTGAGAGTTATAATAAATGGTATTAGGTGTTACAGAGAAAGAGATAATGAGCAATCAGAAAATATCTCCATGCTATTATACAAATCTCAGTGTGCCCTCAGACTATACAGGCTCCTCTAGTACTCTCATCCAAAGACCTATGTAGAATAGGAAAAGATTCATGGCACGGCAACAAATATGATCCAAGATTCCCAAATAGATTCCCTAAGAGGAATGTAGGTTGCAGAGTGACCTAGAACTACTGTTTTATTTTTAATTCTTATGATTTATCCAACACTGGAAGACTGATGACTCAAGGAAGTTCTATATTAAAAGACCTAGGTAAAAGACAAGGGCATGATAAAAACCTAGGAGTGGCATGGGAAGGCAGAGAGGGAAAGACTGTTTAATGTAAGAGAAATGCCTCAAGGGCTACTAAATACAACACCCATTTTCGGTTCAAGAAGCTTCAAGCAGCTTCAAGAAGCCTCCAAGCTGCTGGAGGACAGTTCTGGGGGAAGGAGCTCACTGCAATGCTCGCCTCACCTTCTGCTCTCTGGAGTTGGATTGCAAGTCTCCCAGCCCTGGTTTCAGACAGCATGATCTCTGATTTTTAATATTCTGGTCTCTTGAAACTGACAAAATACACATCACCAGATGGTTTTATAGTCAGGTAGCATGCGATTTGCTAGAATTACATCCTAGCAGTTGTTGATTCAATATCGTCTGTGTGCTACAGACAATGTGCAGACATCATTCTTTGTTTCATTTATTGACTATTCACTCCGTACAGTCAATCAGTTTGACTGGTTTCTGTGCAATAACCTTCGGCAGTTACTGCCCTGGTGGTAAATGTTTTTGTGCTTGTCAGTTAGATTGTTGCATTATGTAGCATTTAAAATTTAGGCTTTATATCTGATCTATTCATCTAAGTTCACTCTGTAGCGAATGAAGAAAAAGAGACATTTCCCTTTAACAATATTCTGAGGTGGGAGAGATGTAATTACCCAATGTATTTTCTGCAGTGGCAAGTTGGAAATAGGTGTTTCTACAGACAAACCAAGAAACCACCATACTTTCAATGAGGAAGGTGAGAGGAAGGTCTTACGCTGCTTCAACGCATGAAGCAGAAACCTGTTAAAGCTGGGGTGGGAATAAAGGCTGGCAAAAATGGCCCATTGGAGAGAATTGTTCCCTCCATTAGCTGCAGATGCTCATGTTTGGCTTAGACCAGAAACCTCTGTTTTAGGGAGATGTTACCTGCAATGAATCCCACCTTCACTGACACGGGCCTCTGAAAAATGTCAGGTGTTCTGACTGACTCCCAAGTCACTTCAGCCACTTCAACAGCTACTGTTGCCATCAGAGAAACCTGTCAAATCTTAATCTGATTTGACATTTGGAAGTGTTCTTTTTTGTCTCCTGTTTTTTTCTGCAACTTTGAAGATTGTCATTCTTTGAGTCTTGGCTTGCAGAGCAAATTTGCTTTAAGATTGCACTCATCTCTATAGTAAGCCAGATCAGTATTACTCCTGAGTAGCCGAGCTGAATAATTTACTCAAGGCAAGATGACTGCTGCTAAATCATGCTCCAGAAGTATACTAATTGTTATGCAGATAGCTGCCAAGGGTTCATTAGTTCAGCAAAGAATCTGGTTGGAAACTCTTCAGTGTCTCATGAAAATCACTTGCACTTGAGCCAATGATTTATTTCTCACATCCTTGCTCCATTCAGATTTAAGCTAATCATTCGAGACTTAGTGGGGGACACAGGGAAGAAACCAGCCTCAGTGGAAGACTTGTTTACGGATGTTGGGAAATTACTGTTTGAAACTTTCAAGCAATTAACATACATTTCATCAAAATATTTTTTTTACTTTACCTAGCATTTAAGTCTTTGATACCAGCCAATTCCAGGATGAGCATAGGTCTCACTTTATGCCTCTTTGTCCAAGATTGTAACCCTTGTCAGAGTAAGTGACTTTCTGACAGAACTGGAGAATTTGGTCCCCATACTGAGGACCCAAGACCTGATCTGGCCCTTGCCTCCCTCTCAGGTGCTGGTTTTGCACCTTATGTTTTGGGGAAAAAAAGGTGAAGGTGGTTGGTGCCTGGACTTCACTACTGGAGCTTGCCAATGACAGGAGTGTTTTATCATCCTTGCTGCCTTCCTCTGGTGATACCTTTTTATCTTTCAAACACTGGTGCCACTTTTCTGAGGCTTTCTGTATTTGTCAAGCTGGTGTTTCTTGGGTATTGCCTTCTTCCAGGTCTTTCAGAGAGGATGCTGCCTGAGAAGATAAGCTATGGTGTACAAACTGTAGCTCCTAGTTTGTTTTCCCTACTGAGAAAAAGGAAAATTTTCAAATACCTGCATGCTTAAGCTAAATATCAAAGCCTTGGTTAGAGTTTGGGGAGAAAGAAGAAAAAATTATAGAATGTCTAGAAGGGGAGAAATAAAATGTCTCTAGTCCATAGGCGCACCTGGATCTAATGATCTGCAACTGTTTTTGGGTGCCACTCTGAGGAAGGTAGAGCCAGGCAATGGTACAGACTGTTGACATCATCGAGAAAATCACAGCTACAAGGGAAACCAAATTGATGACTGTCTTGGGTAAGTCCTCCACTGAAAGCAGAGCAGCTGCTGCAGGGTGGGATTCATGATTTGCATCAAATCGTTACTGCACCTGGTTCACAAAGCTCCTGTCAGCAAGGCATGAAGACACGTGCTTCATGTTTCATTTATTTCAGTGCGGGAGACACACTTGCCTAATGGTGCTTTGTGGAATTTTTTCACCAGCATGTGTATGATCTTGAGCAACAGCAGGTGTAGTGTGATCAGATCCTGACTGTGTGCAGCCCACTAATCATATTAAGCAATATTTACATTAACCATAGAATTCTTACCCAAGTAAGAATATCGCTTTTATTGCTGCTATCCTGTTGCTATTAGCCATTGTGAGTACATGGAGAATTCATGTGGTATTATTACTCGTGTTAAATGGAGCCTTTTTTGAACTGTCCATTCACTGTGAAATGTGTGGACTGTGAAATGTGTGGAAATACGCTGAATGGATGTTGCCTACATGTGTGCGTGTCTCCTTTTTAATGCAGCAATGATACTGGAATGGGCAGCTAAAGATGCTATGAACATCGTTTTACACTAGGCGTCTCCCTCAGCGTGTTTATTCAGCTGAGAGCTGCACGGTGCCACTGTCTCGCTGAACATGGTCGAGTTGTGCTGGTTTGACTGAAAACGATTTAATTTTTTTCACAGAGTTAGAAACCTTTCTTTTTCATAGTTAGCACAGTCGTTATCTCGATTTAGCTTGAGAACAAGAAGATAACAGCCCGGGACAGAGTTTATGTTTTTAATTGCTCTGGTCTGAGAGCCAAGGACATTCTGAGTGCTCTGCCTACAGTGTGAGGCGGCTAATAAGGAGGGCATAGATGGGGCAGACCTCGACTGACACCCAGCCTGATCAAGAAGAGTATTCCATCCCATTAGCGTCATGCTTCATATTTAAGGAGACTCAGGATCTTCAGGCTAGCTTCTTTTTCAGAGCTGGGACTGAGACCAGTTCGAGGAAGTTCTGTTCAGGAGTTTCTTCAGTTTGGCCTTTTGCCATCCTGCCCTTTTGCAGAGGCCTCTGGGACTTTCTGCTTTTTTCTCTTTCTGGGATCAGCTCTTGGGGACCAGGTGCTGCTTCCTGGGATGGCTGCTTGGTGCAAACGGAGTTGGTGAGGAACTGAATTTAGTATCTTTTATTTCATATTCTAATTCTTTTTTATACATATATTTAGTAATAGTGTATTAGTATTTTGTTATTTTATTAAACTGTGTTTATCTCAATCCAAGTTTCTCCATTCCCTTTTTATTCTCTCCTCTATCTGGGGATGGTGAGCGAGCGGCCATAGTGGTTATATTGCTATCTGGGGTTAAAATGTGACACAAGTCTAGGTAAGGACAGCTAGGACGTATTGATACAGCAGGGCTGTAAACTTGCTGTGGATACATAGGAAACAAATCTAACATGTTTTGGAACAGGTTATTGAAATCAGGTATTCGGTGCAATACAAAACAGTGTAGAAAAATATTGCTACAGAAGACCTAGTCAGCACCTACATTTTAGTTTGAGTTACTCGATGCTTAAGCCTCCTTCCTGTAAGCAGTCAAGTTTGTGTTTTCCTTTAGAGGTACTAAGACCTGATGGTAAATAGTTTAACTTCTTTCTGTCAACACTACAGACAAGATAAACACAGACATGCATAAAACTGAGGCTTGAAAGGTGGTGCTGGCATAAGTTCTGCACCTGAACCATTAAGTTAGTAGAGAAATTGATAGTCCTCTGGACATTTGGTCCTTAAAAGTTTAAGAAAGTTCTTTTCTCATTGCTTATTGTTGAAAATTTACTTTGGAATAGAATTTTGAAACAAATGAAACGTTTATTCCTGGATGTCTTTTTATGATACAAACATTTCCAGGCTGGATGGCTGAAGGGTCTAACTCTGTGGTAGGATGTTGCTGACTTTCCATCTCCAAAATCCCAGACAGATGTGGGTCTGTGTGCCAGACATGCTGAATCTTCCTCACTGTACAGCTCACACAGTCAGTGTGTGCACAGTGACTCTGCCCTATGGCACGTGTGTGAATTCGCTGGGCAGTGCCTTCAAGAAGCTCTATGTGTCTGTCAGTTCCAGACAAGGACCTCTTGTTTCAGCTGGAGGAAACTGTATGGTTGTTCTACAAGGAGTGTCATTGCATGCAGTGCTTTGTCAGCAGGGAAATAAGTGATGGTGAAAATCATCACCTGCTGAAAAGGAGCTGACTCAGGAAAGAGGGTCATTCTTGGTGTTCCCTGATGATGATCTTTTTCAAGATTTGTCTGCCATTTTTCTACCCCTCAATGTATTTTTTTCCCCTGTATTCCTCATGGATAGTTGTATTTTGTGCAGAGGAAGTGTGAAAGTTGACTGGTGGCCATGAGAGGGCAGCTAATGGATATGTAGTGCAAGGGAAGTATTATAGAACACCCCAGGAGATAGCACTGGCAAACCCAAATGCCGCAGCTCACTGAGGAGACTGCATGTGGTCAAGAATTGTCACTGCTGAACTAAGAGAAAGCCCCCGAGAAGGAAGGGGAGGGGAATACTGCAGTAGGAGAGTTTGAATAGCTGTATAGTGATACTTGTGCTCTAGTCAATTTGAGAGGGACAAAAAAGTGGGGGGATCAAATATGAGTTGACTTGGGATAGCAGAGAGATCAGCGCGAGAAGTATGAGTTACTCTCAACTGAGGGGGACCCGCCCTTATACCCACCAAATTGTTCATGGCTACTTGAACATACACAGGATTCTTCCCATGCTGTTTCTCATTTTAGCCAGGAATCCTGCCTTATTCTCACCAAAATCTGCAACTAGATAAGTGCTTTTTCCTCCCAACATAGAAAAGTAACTTGTTTAGAGAAAAATAATAATATATATTCCTGGAGAAGTTTCCACGCATGTGAAAAATCTTAAGTATTTTCCCTTTCTTTAGCATTGCACTGGTTACTGTCTGTACTTCTGAAGTTACACTTTGTGTTTGTTTTTTACATTTCTTTCATTTCAACAGAAATGTTAGAGAAGTGACTCCTGGGATACAGTTTTTAATTGGACCACTTTACAAACTAATCCCAGGCTCCCAGCTGGATTATTACAAGTGCAGTGGTTGGTCTGGTTTGGGATGTCAGAATGAAAAGGCTGGGCAGATTTACAGCTTCAGGCCTAACATCAAGTTTTCACTGAAATAAACACAAATTTGTGGGTCTATAAAACATTCCCGCTTTGAGAAAATACACTGAGAATTGCTGGTGGAGAGGAATTGTAATATGGCTAATAGGAAAACTCTCTGTAGCACTGGGACATCTTTGGGTATCACCTTTCTGCAGATAGACCCCAGCTTCATCCAAGCCTCAGAGAGAGGAAGGAAGGAGGAAGGAAGAGACATCCATCCACCCAATCAGCTCTTCATGGTTTTGAGAAAAGTGCAATTGCTGAATCATATGCTTCCCTTTTGGTCAGATGAGTTTATGAGTGAAACTAACTATAAGAAAGTAAATTTAAAGCAGATTGGAGATTAGAGCCTTATGGGATTTTCTTCTCTTGGATTTTGGCTGCTCCTTATAGACATCTTCTGCTTTCATAATCTATTTACTTTATCCTAGATAGCTGCAGGCTGCTAGATTTCAGAACTGGTGAAGTTTTGCTATGGCTCTTGGCATCACAGATTCCTATGTTGAAAGCTTGATGGCTTTCATTGTTGTGCATTTCTGTAACCAAAAATCAAAAGCAGTTGTTTATCTTTTTGGCTGCAGGCACTGTAAAATGCATGCACACTAGCCCAGTGGTACAGGTGGCAGCACAGACTTCTGTTATCATTCCCAGACTGAGGCGTGTTGTAGTCTGGCCATGTATTATACCATGACCAATGCACTTTGCCAGTGATACCTGCTCTGAGTCCTTAAATTTCTTAAAATGTTTCAGGACAGACATCTGTGGCAACAGGAACCTCCTTAAAAACAACATCATGTGTAAGATCTATTAGTCATCTGAGCTGCGTGCACAGAGGTTTTAGACTAGGGAATTCTCAATCTGAGGGCTGGATATTTATGCATTTATTAGGAAGCTGCATATGACTGAAGCAGCAAAAAACCTCAAAAGACATCACTTACTCCAAGCTAGTGATTTAGGCTGTTCAGTTAGTGGCTCTGCTTATAAACCCACTTATGAAATGCCTTATCCTGTTTTAAAATACATGTCAGAGGCAGGTGGAATGAATTGCATTCAAGGGATGCCTCCAACTCTCTGTTGAGCAAAGAAACAACCAACAAAAGCTCGGCAGCTTGTTTTTAGCCAGCTGAAGGTAGGGGCATTGAATTCATCAAACATATATCAAAATCGTGCTGGGTCAGTGCTCAAGACCGGATTCACTTCATGGAGAAGCAGGGGCAGCTTGGGTCTGCTTGCAAGGCTGTTTGAACACATCCCTAATTTATCCTGACCTTCAAGTGTAATGGACTGTGTTTCTCATCAGACATGTATCACAGCAGGCAGCACATTCTTGCAAATTGTCCCAGAATAATCTCTGGGTTTGAAACTTGTTTTGTTTTTATTGAACGCTAGATACAGAAACAGTCTCACTAATGCTTATGTACGGACAGTCCTACTTCTAGCTGGTAATTCTCTGCTTATATACAGAAGGCTCCCCTTTGCTCTTCTAGACATAGTTCTGCATTAGGAGATTGTTTGGTCAGCGTTCTTTTATTATCCCTTTTTCAGAAAGATTCAGAAAGAATTGCTACTTTCTGAAACAGTCTCTCATCCTGTAATAAAATGCATCTTCTATGAGCATAACTATTTTAAAATCTGAAATCGTGCTTAAAATCCCGTGTTATTTCAAATACAGGCAAAACCACTCTTCTTGTTTAGCCTTTTTTTAATTCGAGGACCCTTGTTTGGTTATGAGATCTTAACTTCATTTAGAACTCTAAAATCCCTAAAGTTAGTAGGTGAATAAGTAGTTTCTTCTCCTGCAAATGTGGCATATAATTTTGTGCCTTCTGCAAAAGTTGCCAACATTTCCTAAGTCAGCTTGGAAGTGTGGCTGCGATAAATACATATAAACATATGATGCATAGGACTAAGAGGTCTGCAGTATTATTCACCAGGGAACTGCATGTAGATTTTCATGTAATTTCTTCCCCTCGTGGGCATTCATTGACCTTTCATCTATGATTTGTCCCTGTAAAAGGAAAAGATGAAAATGCACCCTGGTGAGCTTCTTGCTTTATAAGAGGCGATGAAATCCTTCAGTCCCCTATAGAGTGCAAATCAGATGTCGCAAACAGAAAACCTACACCTAACGTGGTAGATCCATCAGCCTTGGTAGGTAAATGCCACCAACCCTGAACTTCTGTTCTTGTTAGATCTTACATCTGTATCTTCAGCATAAGTGAACATGATGCAAGAGCTCATAAAAATTATGTGGCACCCTTTGGGTTACTGTAAGAAAGAGACAGAAAAGACTTATTTGATCTCCTGCCGTGGTTTGCTGACAACGCAGGAAAACATGAAGGAGCCCCAAAGGTAAATGTGAGCAATAAAACTCACCAAGTTGATGGAAGGAATATCAGTTCAGTGCAGTGAAATAGCAAATGCCAGGAGACCGGTTAAAATATGATGCACAAGTACCTGCAGACTTGTATGTGGAAAAAGTGTTGTTCTCCCTGCTTGTCCTTCAGGTCCTAACTCAGCCATGCATGTGTGGAAGTGCCTTGCTCCATCAGGACCAGAGACATTTCAATCATATGAAAAGACTGTCTACATCAAAGTGCAGATGATTGTTTTAGGGATACAGATTATCCTGTGATTAAGTGGCTATACATTTCATTGATCAGTAAAGAGCATGAAAAGTCACCCTTAAAAAGTTACTTCTTCCTGCTTGCACTTGAAATTAACGGAATGTTGCATTTTACTTTTATTTTTCTTTCATCTTATCGTTAAATGTTGGCAAAGACTAGAATGTTAATTTTAGCTTGTATAAATAATTTATTGAATAACAATATATGAAAATGAATTTTATATGAGTCTCTATATGAATGACATTCTATCATTGAAATTTACTAATCAGCACATTCCACTCCATCAAACCTAAATTTTTTGAGGAAGAGCAGGGGAGGAGGTGGGGAGGAGGTTTGGAAAAATGCAGTACAGTGGGCTGACTAAATCTAAATACTTGGTCTCTGAAAATGCAGCTATCAGTGTAATTCAAAATGTACTGATGAGATACAGAACATTTATATGCAGTCATAATAACAATGTATATATTGTCAATATTAATAGCAGTGTCTGTCTGAGAATACAGTTTTAAAATAGGTACATACAATTTTATTAAGTATAAAAAGACACCGTGCAGAGCACAATACAATATATTTCTTCTTTAATCCTGGTAATTCTCAAACTCCACTGTCTTAATTGATATTGTCACCAACGACCGCTGGTAGATTTACTTCTCTGTATAAAATGAGGCTTCTCTGGATGAATTCATACTGTTTAGTTTTAAAAATACAGTAATCTCCTTTCAATGGCTACTTACATGAATCAAACACTGTTGAGACTGTTGGCTAGCCTGTATTTGGTTTCTAACACATGCTATGATACTGCCGATTTCCCGTTTTGCTTTGCCTCTCTGTTTGAGAATAGGTCCTTCAAAATATTAGTTATTTTTGACTTTCTTCCAAGTTCACAACCAGCACACCGGTTCAGATCACTTCTACATTCCTCACATTACCAAACCTTCACTGACATCAGCTGGAGTTTCCACCATGCAAGGACAGTAGGGTTCTCCCCTCTGCTCCTTTTCTCTCCCCATCTTTTCTAACGAAGCCTAGAAGGCATGCTGAAAATGATTTATTTTTTAGAATTTGGGGGTTCCATTTACTTATTTTCTTGAAAGTAGATGACACAGCCTTCCAGCTTTGACTATTTTCTTTGGAAAAGCAGACATGTAAACTCAAGAACTTAGTTATATATTTTGTTTGCACATTCCAGTTTGGTTTGATTAAAAATAAGTCAGAACTCTAACTTCAAATTGATTTAAATTATAATGTGTGAGTCTTAAAATAAATAACTTACACTTCCTCCTCTCTAAAACAGATTAATATTAGCCTGGAAAATAAATTAAATAATGCAGAAAAGCTGAGATTATGCTATCACAGTAATATCTGCCAAACAAAGCTTGGTCTTTTGCTAACATTAGCTTACCACATTTGCAATACATGCTAAGCAAAGACCCTACTTCTCTAACAGGTACATTCAGACAATATATATTTTATGGAATAAATATATAATATATCCAGTTATAGATTTCTGAATAGTAACTATAATAGATACAAGCAATACCTACGTTTAAAAATACAGTTCTAGGATTCCCTAACTTTCTACTAATAAAATTAAAATTGACCTAAAACTTTCTCACTCTGTTGATGCATAATAAAATATATGGAAACACCAAGAGTAAAAAGCCAATTGCTTCTACAAATGGAATACTTTATAAATATAGTAAATTGCTATTTCCAGAGGGAAAATTGAAAATTATAAACAGGAAGTTAGGTTAAAACAGTTCTACAATATACAAAGTGGCTATGAAGTGTGATGTATGAGTTTGATGTCTGTGGCAAAACTTTGAACCGATGTCGTTGTTCATTTCTGGAGATAACTGTAGAGAAAGATTCCGTCCCCAAAAGCAGCCAATCTTGATCTCCTTAAAACAAAACTTTCACTGCCCGGAGAAAGCCAACTGGCCAATTTGTCAGAGTAAGGAGTGCAAGATTAGCTCAAACAGAATTATTTGGAAGCCCTGGACTTCTCTGTTTCATAGGGTTTACCTATCATGCTATTCTTATTAGGAATAGAGTCACAAAAGTACTATGTACATGTGACTGCCGTGTGCTGAAAAGCCTTATCATGAAGGTACTCTCCCTATGGCTGTCTTAACTACATTATTCTTGTACTGCACATTCTCCAGATGAATTCTGTTTTGTGTTCCTGTAGTTGTTTCCTTTTGCTGGAATACTGAAGAACAGCTCTGGTTGCTTGATTACTGAACTCTTGGTCGAGGCTTTTTTTTTCTTGAGAATAACCTAGAATTAAAGAAATGCATTTCTCAGAGTAAGCACGAAGAAATGAGGAATTCAGCTGCTGGTTGTCTCTGCCTGCCTTTCTTCCCTTTCAGTTTAAAGGAAAAATTAACATCAGTAAAAATACCTCCCTTGCTAATGAAAAGATTTAGGTAACTGAAAAAATGAAAACGTTAAATGAAAACGACTGTGCCGTTTGTATGTTTGTCTCCTGTGACTACTGTATTTTATACAGAAACCCAAAACTAGCTTAATGAAATACTTCTGTTTATACCTCTTGCCTGAGTTGAGGCCCTGACATGGGATTCAGATCCCACTTGGAGCCTTTGTTTGCATCAACAAAGCTGGAATTCCAGTGGTCACAACACAGGGGGTCTACAAGGTGGGCTTTTCCCCCTAAGTATCAACAGAAGTCAGCATCAACATTATTAATGATGAAACCATCTCTGGGAGCTTCAGTTTCTGACCATTCGGGCCAATGGAGCATATCTATAACTGCATTCATGTCACAAACTCTCACTGATTTCAGAAAAACTGCATAGAGTATCTCTGTACCTCACATGCCATGTGTTTTGACTTCACTGGGAATCTTGCAAGGCTCTTGTAAACTATTGTAATATTGAAGGTCATCTGAGAGTGAATTAAATACTCCCTACCAAACTGGAAACGAGAAATAAGCACTTGTGGGTTCTCAGCAGAGGAACTGCAGAGTGAAGTTTGGGTTTCCTGCAGCAGGGACAGGAATAGGAAAGCTTTTCTTCATGTACCAGCAGAAATTCTCAATGTTCTGTTACAGAGTGGTAACAGACTATTTGAAAATACATTAAGCTGTGCCTAAATCTGGTAGCATACTCTTCCTTGTTACAAATGCCCTGGTTTTTAATTAGAAAAAAAATGTTCCCAGTAACTACAGACTTCTTATGCAGTCTTGCTTGTAAAGCCAGAGCTGCACAGTGGTTATTGATCTCGAGGTTATTAGTTGGAAATTGGCTCCTGAATTTGTTAGGGCCTTTCCTCTATTTTTTCAAAATGCATTTGTAGTGCGACAGACCATGTGGAAATACACCAAGGAATGAGTTCTGATCATCTTCCTTGCAGTGTATGCTTGCTGGGTCCCTGAGGTCACCACCAGCCCTGACTGTCCCTGACCCCTCCTTGGGTTCTCCTGGGCCAGGACCCCATCTCAGCCCTCCAGGGCTTCCCTACCTGCTCACACCCCAGGACCCCATATTGGCACCCTGGGGCCATCAGCTCCCATCCCAGCGATGCTGCAGCAGGGCTGATCTCCATCTCCCCACAGCCCTACCCTGCTGGGCCCACATCCTGGCCTGGCCTGAGCTGGTCCCCATCCCCAGGGAGGTGCCCAACGCCTGGGGCTGGGGCTGCCCTGGTGCCCCCCGGCTGCCCCTGTCTGGGGCTGGGACGGGCCCTGGCACCAGCCCCTGCCCTGACGGGCCCCTGGACCCTGGCCGGCACTGCTGGCCCAGGCAGGGTGCCGCCAGCGGGCTTTAGGGAAGACCAATGAATCCTCTCACCTACGACATATGGTTTTGCTGCGTAGTTTGCTGCTGTTGCTGCTGCTGAATGAGCAGTTGCTGCTGTTGCCGGCGCCGGGCTGTTCTCAGTTTTTCGAAGCGAGCCTCCATCTCCTCCAGCACCTTGGGTGTGTAGCGGACCACCAGCTTGACGCTGTCCTTGGCTGCCTTCAGCAGCTCCACTGCCTTCTCGTGGTGCTCTCCTTCCACGCTCTGGGAGCAGGGAGAAGAGATTTAATCACAAAAATGCTCAGCCCTGTTTTTCATACAGAAAGGCTATCGGGGTTTTAGGAAGTTTCTATACCTTACATTTTTCAAGGGACCTTTAAGGGAAAGTGTTAAGAGTTATGCGCTGCTGGGAATATACTAGTTTTCATATTTTAAATAACCCAGATCTGTTTTAGGTTTCATTACAAACCTAATTTCTGATCCATGTGAAAAGGAGGGGAAACATTCAACAAGCTTTATGCAAACAAAATGATGTTAAAAAAACCACCCAAACCCCGCAGTAAAAACCCAAACAAACTGTTTGCAAGGTACAAAAATAAAATCCTACTTAAATGTTGGTAAGAAATTAAGAAATTGCAAGTTTGAAACAGCAATTCCTTTCTTATGCCCTGGCCCTGTTTGGATCCTGAAGGGGACGACGTGTGGCGATTAAGCAGTTGCTGAGCTGCAGGCAAAAGAGCTTCCGGGACAACCCGTGTCCTAGAGAGCTAATGGCATTGCTCACACGTTTATCCTTCATGTGATACGGCTTCTCCACTGGAAATAAACTAGCCTTTATCTGGTTAGTTGCAAGCAATCAAACACTAACAACTGAAACATCGCAAATTCTTGCTAGAAGGAATATATATTTACCCTCCTTTTCTGGAAAACGGTTTGCAGTAAGATGATACCTGTTGTGAAATCAAAGTGTTCCCAAAGGGGCTCAAGCTCTGATTTCTATGCTAACATTGTTTGAAACGGTAAATCTCCAAAAGGGGGAGGTGACTCAGCTGTGAAGAGTATTTAATTTCTACCATTAAGTGGTCTGACTGGAGTGCTTTTCAGGCATGTGGGTTGTTCCCCACCTTCAGAGAAAGGATGAAATTTCCTAATGGTGTATGATTGCCCATGGGTGTTGCAGGATATATTCCAACAAACAAAAGTATCTCTGCGCAGAAAAAAAAAAAAAAAGACCACACTAGTGAGCTCTTCACATGGATTTTAGACCATTTAAAAAATAAGTAATTTTCTTCCCACATAAAATAAATCAAAGTTTTACTACACATTGTGTTTTAACAACTTACACGTATACCACACTATTTAAAATGAAACTATACCAACAGGTGTCCAAAGAGAAGCAGCAGCATTCAAAAGAATTGAAGTACAATTCATGCTAAAAGAATAACTTAGCATGATTACAGCAACTGTCAGAAGAAAATTCTTTCTATTTTCATCTCTCCTGTTTGACTGACTAACATTGTGCAAGAACAGTGAATAAGAATTACTTCTGCTGTGGCACGCTTTGAACTAGAAATAATGATTTAAATGTTTCAAGAAGCAGGCACAATACGCTTCTACATAAATAATACAAACAACACAATTCAAGCTTATCACCTTCCTGCCTCCTGTTAAACAACCTTCAACATATTAATCCAAATAATTATTACCTGTCTTGGTCAACTGACTGGACTATGTTTCTATGGAAATGTTAAGATGCTTCAAAAATATTAATGCAGCTTAGAGAAATAATGAATATACTATCAGGTGCTGAAACGATTACTAGGAAAAGAGGCAACCTTGAAATAAATATAAGCTTGATTGTTAAGAGAAATAAACGATTTCACCTTTTTGAACTGTATGTTCATGAAATTCCTCTAGTAGGTCTCCTATTCAAAGATCTTCAAGAAAAATCAAGGTGTGTAATGTCCATATTTGCTAGAAATTGTGATTGGGATAAATCTGCTGAACAAGCACTGCTGCCAAAGTTAATTTGGAGAAAAAAAGAGGAAATTGTTGTTGGATAAGAAAGAGTGAATGTACCTCATGCTCCAAAGAGACTTCAGATAAAAACCTATAGATGGCACAGCGTGTTTTGTGAAATTGCTTTAACGAACAAGTCACAGGTACAAATTAAAATCTATTCCCCATGTCACCTACCCCATAACTGCTCAATATTAGAAGAGGTGATCATACAGCAGATAACGTAAGTAGCTATCTTTTATAACTCATTGTTTTGTGACACGGTGATACTGGCTTTTGTAAACACACTTCTCACCTTGAGAGGAACTGTATAAAACTTGGCATTGTTTTGTATTTTATTTTCTGCTTGTCAATTATGGCCAGTGTGACACGGTATGGGCTCTCAGAGGAAAAGACACTGTCGTGATCAGTCTTGCTGTGGAATGGTATGAAGTTAGAACAGGCTATAAACAAAAATTGTAAGCCTCCAAGCGACATGAAGTAGCTAAAATACTCATTTGCTTTCAAAGAGCTGGATGGGTCTAACTGGCACCAGTAAGCAATTGTGATTGTTCTTTCAGGGAATAACAAAGTGGTGTACTTTAATACTTCATATGACTTAGTAACCTGTATTTAATTCATGATTGCCTGTTTTCTTTCACATTTGCCTCTGGCCTTGTTCTTCCAGTTAACAGACAGTATTTTCTAATTAGAAATGAAGGGTTTGACTTTGTTGCTATCCAGGTCAATGGAAAACTCCCATTGACTTGAATAGTAATGACACAGAATTCAGCCTAAAGCTGTGAACCATAACCAGAGAGGGGAAAACAGCCACGATAGTGCTGCTAAATACAAATCCTAGTCTCCAAACCTACCTAACCCAGGTCTTAACAACCAAAGTTTTCAATTGCTATCAATGTGATTGCTACACTTGCTCTTAATGCCTTCATTGCTGCTTGCACTCGTATTTCTAAGGCATTACAAATGCTTTACCTGCACAGCTGTAGCTGCACAACTTAAATATAAGAGCCCCCTGCAGTAGGGAGAAGAGCTTATACCAGCACAGGAAGTTGTTTTGCTGTTTGATTTCTTCTACCTCTGCAAACCTGTGAGGTTATGCTGGTGAATGACTCCTGCTGGTATCATTCCTGCCTGCAGGGATTTTGCTGACAAGATCACACTGGTTGAGGACATTGGGCGGATCTACACCAAACATGGGATTTAATAAATTTTTTTCAGAATGTGTATCTTCGTTTAATCTGTAATTTTTGATGACATATATTTATATATACTTATGTCTGTATTTCCCTTATTGTATTGAAAGACTGTATCAAAAAATGGGATGCAAAATACTGTAGAGACAAAAACCATTGAATGAACTGCAGATATGGTGTGAGAAAACACCAACCATTCCTGTATCTAGGCTCAAAGACTTGCCATAAATATATAAGAAAAAATCCAAGTCTCTTGATTGTTACCCCACAAGTTGAGAAACTGATACAGGTATTACTATTAGATACACGTAAGCAAATGCTTGGCTCAGAAATTAGCTGTTATAAACCTATTTTGCATCCCTTTCTGTGTCTGACTCACAACAGGTATCTGACAAACGCAGGATCTTTGCCAGATACAAAGAGCCACCAGCAAGTGCCTTTGCTGAGCCATCTGCAGGGCTTACTGCTTTCAATTTCCTTCACTTTGAGGGGGTTGGACAAAAGTATGTAAAAAAATCCCCAGCATAATGAGAAAACACTATTTTTAATGTCCAGTGAAACAGCTCAAGGAACAATCATCCCAGTCATGCTGGGATAACAAATCTGCATTCTGAACACACAGCTCTAATTTTATGTTGATAATTACGAAGTTGGATAACCACCAACTTCTGAGCACAAACAAGTTACAGATATTTCATTTTCATTTCATGTTCCACTGCTGAGCCGTCTGTTGTATTGTACATACTGTATATTATTTGCTTTTTTCCAGCTAAATTGAGAGAAGCACAGAGTGAACCAGTCCCAGCGAACAATGTTAAATTTAGACCTTTCTTCTCCTGTCTCAAGCTGTCTGCAAACAAATTACCACTGCTATCATTTTTGCCTTTTTACAAATTATATTGTATGGGCTTAATTCAGCCCAAGATTAGTTTATGAACAGTTGCTCATAGGCCTTATTTCAATTCCAACTGCAATTCAAATTTCAAATTCTGTTGTTTAGACTCCGAACATAAAAATATTTCTATCAGATCTCTGAAACAACTTTCTCGTGTGCCTATTGTGGTTTTTTTGCTACATTAGGTAAAAACATATTCTAGAGCACATTCAAGAAAATTTTTGAACAGTATCATGAAATAGAGATGACAACAGAGTCAGATTCAATGCATCTTGACATCTGAAGGTTCACCACTTTCTTCTCCAGTATTTGCCTTGACACTGTTGACAGTAAAAGGATTTTTTAAGAATCACACATCAAATAGTGGATATCAACTCTTTATATCTGCCTTTTTATTTACCTGCTGAAAGAAGTGCCAAACAACAACAAAATTATTTGAACTCCTTCCAAACAGTGAAGTTCAGGCAATTCACTTTTTAAATATTCAGTTGATTTCTTTTTCCCTGAGACTATATGATCTTTTCAGTGGGCTTTCTTTTTTTTTTGTTTCCTATCTTTCCTTTCTCATCGTGTACTGGGGCAAGCAAGCTTCCAGATCTATTATTTCTTTTTTGAGAACATTATGGTTGATGGAAAAAGTGGTAAAAAGTCTGTCTGAAGTGTTGCACTGATATTTTGTTTCAAGTGAAAGGGAATAGCTATTGTTGAGAGAAACAGATGACAACATGAAAGCATGCAGAAAGCTGCATTTGTTTTTCATTCTTTATGGGATTGTAACAAAGAGGAAATTTAAGTTGGAAACTCTTATGACTGGATTCAAGAATTGCTCCTACGTGCCTTTTGTGTATTTAAACATGAGGTTTAGATGGAGGTTTTGCATGAAAAAGGATTACATTTTCATTAAGAGAAGTGTAGGGTTATATGAATGAGTATGCTTATCCTTTCAGTACTTTACATTCCCTTGTAAAAGGGAAGAAAAAGCAAAATGAAAGGCAGAATTTGACCCATGTCATATAGTCAGAGCCTTATTTTTCCTCTCTTTTCACTTTTAGCTCCATACTGACATTCACAGTGAAACTAACACAAAATATATATACCCTGAAGTATTGACTTACAAGAAAAATGACAATGCAAAAAGTGTATCTTTTTTCTTAAAATACATGATCCCTGTATGTTTTCGTTTGTACACCTGATTTCTCTGACAAAGATATCTCAGCTGGATGAATGTCACTGACAGAAATCTGGAATGTATCCTCCACTGCAAATCAGCACCAAATGTTCTTACTAAATTTCTTTTATGTGTTCAAACACTCTGAAGGTCACAAGACTGCACAAGTGGCACTGAGGCATCACTGTGCTTGGGTAGGGCTGAGTGTCTCAGAGGCGATGAAGTGCAAGAACCACAAAGCCCGTTATTATGCTTTTACTACAAAGGGAATTTGCAGAATTATCAATTCAGACAGACATAGCTTCCTTGGAAACAGAGCATGTGGTGTGGATTTAAAATGAAGCTCTTCAAGCACCCTCCGTTACAACAGAAACTGTAGTGGCACAAAGTTGTCGATGATGCTTTGCCTCGCTGCATCACAAATGCATACCGAAGGTCCCTCACAGAGCTATTTCTTTTTGTTTTATGTGGCTGCATTTCATATCATGGCATTAGAGCAGCTGTGAAAAAGGAGCATCCAGATGAAATTGAAGCTCTATCAAATTTCCACCTACCACTCCGTTAACCGAAAGCAGCTGGTCCCCCCGTTTGAGTCCTCCATGCCTTTCCGCCACTCCTCCAGGGATGATGCGAGAAATATAAATAGGTGAATTTTGTTCCTTTCCTCCCATGACATTAAAGCCCAGGCCTTCATCAGTCTTTGGCAGCTCCACCACTCGTGGGTGTGAATGGCCTTCACTTGCAGCAAAAGCAGCCACTGTTGCCTGGAGGAAAAAGAGGAGTGATTTGGTTATGCAGGGAGAACACTGACATGCAGGAAGAATTAATTCTTGTGAAAACATTACGGTATCTTACTCTGACTTTTTCTGATCATCTGAAAGCATATTGTTTTTTGGTTTTTGTTTTGAGTGTGTTTTTCTTTTTTTTTTTTTTAATACATTCCATGCCAATGCTTTTGAAATAAAAGAATAAGCAGAGGAACAGAGAGTTTAGGTGACTTGTCAAAGGTAAGACAGAAAGTTAGCGGCAGAGCCAGAAGGAGGCACCAGGAAGCCCGACTGCACAGTGGTGAGCACTTGCAATCACTAGTGTATTTCTTCTTTGCCTTTTCACAGGGAGAAAATGTGTTGCTCTGGGGTAAGATAATGTGATCTCTACTGTGTTCCTAGTTGAAATGAAGTGGACGGACTGAATTGTTAACTCTCTGCTCTGCTTCCAGAAGTGCGGAATTATTTATTTTTTTGGCACAGGAAAAAATCCTAAAAGGATATTCTTATTTTAAAAAGTTGAATTTATAATCTTTATGAAATTTCTCAAACTAAGTAACTCCTGGAACTGGAATATGAGGTTTTATAATATAATTGGATCCAAACTTTTATTTAAAAATTAAATCTTAAAATAATAGATTTATAAATCAATTAGAAAAATCCTAGATTGTTAATCTTACTCTGGCAAAAAAAAAAAAACAACCCACATAACAAACTGTAAAGCTTGCATCCAGAAAAATATTACATCTTATAATTCATTTTTCACTGCAAGTATTTTCTTACTTACAGATTCTCATAAATCATTAAATAAACATTAAGAAAACATTTTATCCTTTTCAACCTGTATTTGTAGTCCAAACTGCTCAAACAATTCTGCATTATGCTAATGTTTTGAGCATCCTAATAATGCTTATGCTTAATAGAAGCTAGTGGATGATGTGACATAATGGATCATTCTCAGTTACATGTTTTGGCACATGCAGACTTCGTCATCATGCATACATTTTATGTCAGACATGAATGCACTAGGAGAATGCAATGCAGACAGCCCAGAAATAACCAGGAAATATTGTGATATCAAAACATTGCTCTGTAACCCTGCTGTTCTATATGAATAAGAAATGAGAATGGCAAACACTAATTGGATTTCTCCCCATTTACTACAGAACATAGCAGTAGTTTCTATGTTTACCTGCAGCGTAGACAAATCAGGATTTCATATAAACATTTCTCTATACAGAAGCATAGACCTTACAATATTATATTGTCCATTAACTTTCAATTAGAAGAAGGTTAAAACCAGATGAACAGCCTACAGAAAAGAACATTCCATTTTGTAAGGAAAATATACTGCAATTTAGTGTATATTAGGTTATTCGCTGTTTGCTATAGAGCTTGCTTCTCTAAAATACTTTTGTAACACACTCCCAACCTTCATCTTCTGGTACAGCTTTAAATGAAAATCACTTAACACAAATACATAATGGTAAAATCTTAGTTCCATTAAGATTTCAGGGAGTTTTGTCACTAACTTCACAGCAGTGGGACCATAAAGAAGTATGTCTAAATAAGATTTATAAGTTTTGCAGGTTTACCTGCTTTGCATAGTATCTGCTATACCATCTAGAAGATAGTGTGGAGCACAAAATGATAATGGGAAAAAGAAAGCCATGGTAGACCTCCGTGTTTGGAAGCATCTGTCTTCGTACATGTTACAAAAATACAGCTCATATTGCATACTGGCACATAGAATGGGTACTTTCCCTTAGAAAATTATAATTTCAGGAGTAGCAGTAATGTAGCTGTTCACCATCTAAGGATATAAGAAAGGCAGGTCTACATGGACAAAGAGGCAATATATTTTATTAAAATGGGAAATGCATCAGAAAAAATGGGCTTGCATTTGGCTGCAGAGTCTCTTGATCAGGCCATTTTTGTCACTGTTCATTCTTACCACTTGCTCAGTACCTACAGTTCCCATTAGTTAAAAGTGGAATTTTGACTGTTTAGTTTCTGTCTCCCAAATCATTGTGTCCTCTCTGGATGTGCTGTATGGGAAAATAGTCCATTAAAATATTGTTTTTTGCAGGCAGACTTCTATAGAATGAACCAGTATATTTGCTTTTGCAAAGCATCTTTTCAAAAAAGCATCAATTTCCATAAAATCATTCTCTTTTCTTAAGCTACAGAAGCAGCATAAAGGTTGAAATTTTCCATTATGATTGTTACCTGGGAAGTAGCACTGGTTCTAGACTCTGGGCTGCCACTGATGTCTAAATTTTCTTACAGTGTACACACGAATACCTGAAACACACACGCGCACAGTCAATTACTGGGTCACTTTGGTAACACGTATTTCAACAGTTGCACGTGTCCTACCTTTGCAGTGGCCCTGGCTCGGAATTCGGGGCAGCCATTAACAGTTATGGTTTCATGCATGTATTGATACACCTAAAATGTTCATGAAAATAAAACGAAATTAATTATAGAAGCAAAACAAGAACTTTATATTAGCCCAGACAGGACAGTCCCTTTCCCTCTTAAGACTACCTTTCATTAATGCTGTATTCATGCAATCACCCAGTGAAGTGACTGCTAAACTTGTGCATGCTTAGGTTTACAGAAACCACCAATCTGTGTTTCACACGACACTTTGCCAACTTAACTGTACATCTTCCAGCATGACTCCCTTCCCAACTCTAGCACATCATTTCCCCAAAACAGGACAGTTAGGTTCTAGGTTATTAAAAACTGATGTCTCCAGGCAACTGATTTGCATGCAGATTATCTGAACTGATTTGAGTGGTGTCTTAGGCTCCAACAAGGGCTTCTTTGTTCTTTGAACTTTCCGATGAACTAAAAATTTAGGAAACTGATGTTAAAAAAATATGTAAGATGCTCAGCATGCAGATGCTGAAGAAAGAAGGTGAAAATAAAATTTTGAAGAAAGGTCACACTACTGGTTTCCAACAACCATAGGTAGGAATTGCAAAATGACTGGCAGTCTGGTAGGTCAGACATGGACAATGGGTAAATCACCACTGCCAATATTACAGCTTTCTGCCTGCTGTTTTTTTCTCGTATACACTCTTGGCCCTTTGTTCTCTACATTTGTCACACTCTTAGATGAAAAATATAAAAAAATGCTTTGATACTAGCCAGTTACTTTGAAAGCAAACTTATAAAAATATTTATATATAAATACAGATATTTTTTGAAAGATAAAGGTGAATGCAAACAAGCAAGACATTTTATTTAATTTTCTTATAAAACCACCAAACCTAAAAAAATGTTCCTATATGCCACTGATTTGCTATGGGCATTGGCTTAACCTATGTCATCAAGAATTTCATCTTCCCATGTGCTTTATGTCTGAGGTTGCATTCCTCAGAGAGAACCTTTGCTGGTAAAGTATGTTGGCTTTTACAGCAATCTCTTTCTTAGGGTCCTTGAGGAGTGCAGATTCAATCTCACTTTCCAAAACCTATTTACCTTTCACTGATTTGGTGACACTTTGGCAGGAGCGCCAAAACTTCTCTCTCTGGTAATATAAATGTTACTTTGACGGAGAAGGTGTCAGATCCTGTATTTAACTGTCCTATTGATAGGTAAAACTTCCCTATCCCCCTGTCCTGATGACTCGCTATGCAGTACCATAATGATCTATCTCTCCCCACTGAGCCTGTTGTTGTAAAACCTACACACTGATGAATATATTGTTACAAACACCTACATGGAATTAAGATGTGTGGCTCATTTCTGATCTTGGCAGACAGATGTAGTAGTGCTAATCAAACACTCTTGAGAAGTAAAATGTTTGGGATAACTGATCTCCAAACCTTTTCTGAGGGATATCATACACACAGGAAATGTGAAAAATGAAAGGAGGTAACGTATGAAATCCATTTTAGAGATCTAAAATATGCTAACCACTTTCAAAATACAGCAAAAATATTATTTTTCTTGACTATGGTCAGCATATAAGTCATTCTAGGACTTAATTCAGAAAAGCTTGGGCCAGTGAAGAAAACTGAGATGAGGGGAGCACACCAAAAAGTTTCCTGCTTTCCCTATTTGAAATGAAATTTTGCTTCCATTGGTACAATTGACATTGACTTCAGCAGAGGTCAGGATTTTGCCTTTAATTTTTAAAATATGGAAAAAGAAAGCTCTTTTATAGCCTCTAAAGGATCTCTGGTTTGTTCTGTCTTTGTACTGGATTATGCCATCATAAAAATGTGTTGAGTCTACGTGCTCAGCATTATCCTGCACAGATCAGTTCCAAGTTTATTGTGTTATGTTGTAGGACATATTCTTATATAATTACAAGAACAAGTGCTACATTATATAAGAAGAATACTGTGTATTGCAGTAATGAATCATTAAATACTTGTTACTTCAAAACCTATACTGCATTGAACCACTGATTATACTGTATTTTCTTGGTATCTGCGGGTCTCCCTTTCTCTTAAAGCATAAAAGCTGATTGTACATACTGGTTTTGCTTGCACAGCTATAAATGCTGTGGCTGCCTATAACATCTAAAAGCATATATTTGATTATTGAACTATTATGACATTAAATAGTTTCAAAAATGGGTTGCAATATTTCAAATATAAGAACAGTTACTAAGGAGTTCTTTAAAATATTAATTACTAAGGTAGAATATCATAAAGGTGAGCTGATAATGACACATTCATGTGATTATTGGCTAGGTTTGATGTCATGTAGCTCCATATTGTCTGCATCCTACCAGTATGCAGCTAGTAGGCTTACTAACATCTAGTATCCTGGTAACTAATTTGTATACTGGTGAAAGAACAAACTCCCTAGTGTGTGATCAAACTAGTATGTTAAAAAAGAATCTACCAACTCAAAAACTTCTGAAAAACACAATCAATTATGTCATATAATCCTTGTGTTCATTCGTAACTCCTCAATGATAATGGATTCAAAATGGTGTTCTGCAAACAGTTATCAGTGATGAGAGTATCTGTAGCACAATTCTCAGGAAAATAAGTCTTGCATGTCAAATCTAACTCTTTAGAAGCAACAGATGTGACCAGTCTTGAATACCTGCTTGAGGCATTCATAAATCTAATTATACTATTGGACTGTAACATCATCTTCAGTGTAATTTAAGGATAAAACACCCACCTACATGACTTGCTTTTTATTAACCATCAAAACCAGATTAATTGAACCCATCCCACCAAGCCCCTTAAACTCTTTGTAGGGTCAGATGTAATAAATGCTCATTCTAGCAATGCACAAAAAGCACACCGAAGTTCATAAATAATCATTGTTTGCCTGTAGTCACACTAACCTCTTTATCTATGTTGTTCCCAGTAAGACTTTACCCATGTTTTGTGCACAGCGAATCCATTCTGCTGCCTCTTTTGTGTGCACCCAACAGATAAACTGAAAATGCTCTTTGTTCTCAAATTAAATAAAGTGGCATTTAAATCCAGCCAGAGTGGAAGACAGATTTTTGTTCAATCCACTGTACATGACAAGTAATTGAAATGTTTTCATAAAATCTTTCCTTTCAGTACCTACTGTTATCTGTACATCTGATTCCATTTTTAGCATACAGGGATTCTCCTGAATCTAACAATGTCATCCTTAAGATGTCCTTATAAGACCTTCTGTAGATTTCTTTATTTGGTCAAAATATCATTCAGTACAGAAGTAAAAGGTGCAGAATTTAATTACAGGTATTTGAAAAGCTCCGTTAGGATATCTATTAATACTAAAGAAGCCTTTTAAAGCAGTGACCTCTGTTGACCATGAAAGATGAATAATTTCAAAAGACATCGTTGTATAATATGAATGTACTGAAGAAAGACAATTAACATATCACAGAGTCACAGACTGGTTGAGGTTGGAAGTGATCTCTGGAGGGCACCTTGTCCAACCCTTCCGCTCAAGCCACCTAGAGCCAGTTGCCCAAGGCAGTATCTATATTGTTACTATATGTTACCGAGTTGAAAAAAAGCTGCCTATCTATTTTCATATGCACAGCTATTTCTTTTTAGAGTGTCTAAAAGACTACATGGGTGTTTAGTAACATTTGCTGGCAGAGTCCATACACAATCTGATGGTCTAGTGCCTAGGGTAAAGAGTTTCCACGATTCATTTATATTAGAGATTAAATTGTAGGTGAAACGTCAATGTTACAAGACACAAAGCTGCACCTGTAAGGTAAGTGATAATGTTTCAGATAATTTTCCGTCACAGCAATTTCTACCAAGATTGTTAGTGTCTGTATGGTGAACATTCGTGGGGCAGAAGTGTGCTACAGACAGGTTTGTTCACACAGATCACATTTGTGCTTTGGAGCCCGACGCACTTGGCTTCGTTTTCTCTTTCCTGTGTGGCAGAGAACACAACACTCCTATCAAGAAATACTCCTGAAAGCGTGAATATAGATTTCAGACTTCTCCAGCTTCTGCAGGTAGTCTCTTCAGACACCATCATCTAAAGTTCTTCTCCCACAGTATGCAAAAAACACAAAAAGAGTGAGGGAGGAAAATTACAACTAGAAAATTTGAACTTGGAAGTGAATCCTCCTTGTACTCCCAGCAGGAGCTGTAGTGAGTCAGATGCAGCAGTTATTACTGTTATGATGATGGTTCTCAGCCCCACACATTTGGCTGGGAGGCAAAGCAGCTGGTTTAGCGTTACTGAAGCACGGGAATGGGTACCTTACAGGTACTTTAGGAGCCAACTTCTTAACAAAAATTGCTCCACATGAACTCATAACAAAAAAGCACATACTGTGCTGGCCTATTTAAGGCAATGCGAAGCTTTAGAAGGAGGTCCAGGAATTACAGTGCATTTAGCAGCCTATTTTATGAAAGTGGCCAGAAGCTGCATTCTGTTTACAACCTGAATGATGCAGCATCTTTTCTGCTGAATTCTTCAAGTTACAATTTAATTAAATAGATTTTGTTCCATTAACTTCTGTGAGAGGTATTCAATGCTTCCTCCCCTGATGAAATATTACATAATTCTAAGTGCAACTGTACCTATGATAATGATGCTCAATATGTGAAGGCAACTCAGTCTAAACATCAAAACAAAAGAGGTGTGAGGCAGAAAACATTTTACAGCAATCAACAAATGTTAAAAAGAAACACAAACAAAACCCAAGGCAGAGTATATTGCAATTTAAACTTGTGAAGTAGCAGGCTCAGATAAACTTTTCTGAGATTTCTAAGTGAGGAGGCAACATTTTTGAAAATGTTGGGGATTTCACAGCACGAGATAACATATGTAAGAAGTAGTAAGCAGCTGTGTTTTCACAGTGTTTGCAGTATGATAATACATAAAAAGACATAAACCTCTTCCTTCAAGAAGTCACAACCTAAGTAAGTGCCATAGGTAAGCAGGTTAAAGGGTGGAATGAAGCAGCAACCTGCAAAGTGATTGATAAGCGGTGTTTAGCACATACATTGGAACCATATGGGTTTAGTGTCTTTTGTCTGCCATATTTTTTATTGCTTCAGTGTAGAAGAGGATTGTATATCTATTTTTGGAAGAAGACTTTCAAGGAAGGGAAGACAGGAGCCTGATAGACAGTACAGAGGGAAGAGTTAGTGTGCAAATAACCAGTGCAAGCAAGACATAATTGGTTTCCTTGCACTTATGCAGTCATGTCAGTGGAGCAGTAGACATGTGCATCCTTGCAGAACTGAGGCTAAGCTACAAAAGAGAAATTATTTACTTATACCTCAGTATGATGCTTCTTCCATCAACTACGCTGAATCCCCGTCTTCCTAATTGCCTTCATATGTTCAGAAGGATGAAGTAAGTATTTCTCCCTTCTAAGATGTCAAGTGGAACGGAATATCTCAATCAGTCTTTTACCATGGTAAGAAGAGCTCACGTCTGTGTGTATGTGCTTTATTCAGCACAGCTGCTGGCCTCTCTCCTCCCCTCTTCCCAAAATCTGCAGCCAATTCTCAGACCTTCAGCCTCCTGATCTAAGAGTTGAAACCCAGGTATTATCTCACTTGGTGTACATGGGCCGGTCCTTGGGGCAGGAGGACACCTGCTCTTGTGACAGAGAGAAGTTACAGTGCATAAACCATGGAACCTCATCTAGTAATTCCTGCACCAAACATAATTTTTGCTCGAACTAGAGAGTCTTTAGAAAGTTCCTTGAATTTCAAGACTCCAGCTTGTTTAGGGAATTGGTCAACTGGCTAACAGCATTTCCATTAAAAATGGATTACTTCTAAGCTAAATTTGTCCAGTTTTGAGTTATAACTGTTGGATGTTATTGGGTCTTTTTCACCTCTTTTGGTAATCTTTCCTTCTTCTCCACTGAAGTATCTGAAGGTCTTTGCCTTATTTTGGACATTTACGCTCTTTATGATAACAGGTTTGTTGAGATTTCAAACAGTATTTGCTTTTCTACAAAACCAATCTAATTGTCCATTTAAGATGGCACCTGAACAGATGAGCAGTTAAAAGAAGGAAAACATGTCCAACACAAACAGCAGTATATGTAATAGCATGAAGGTATGCAGCTTACCAGACCTCCCTTCTTCTTCCATAATGACTTTTTACCTCTGAAACCTAACTCAAGCTCAAAACCAATGTAATGAAATGCTTCCATTCATCCACAACCCCATGATAGCTCAAGGGAAATGGAAACTCTCTATTGATGGTGTGTTTACCATTAGTTTTGTATCTCTTGAATATCAAGTGGCATTTCTGGCTTTGTGCTTGTGTTCTGTTTTTTTAAATTCTTATGTGATAAGCATGCCCAGGAAAGCATGGCTACACCATAAAAGCATGATTTTTCCACCAGAGCTACAGCTTCTAGCTAAGATACTGTATGAAACACGGTCTTACTTCGTAGTCTAGAAGACAGTAGTTCCACAGGGAAGTTGAAAGCAGGCTGATTTGCTTTTCTATCAAGTTGACTTAAAAAAAAAAAATTAACATTGTTTTCTCATTATGTTAACAGCTACTTTTACCTTCAGTAGTTAATTAAAAAAAACTTGGGAAGGGACTATTCTGAATGACTGAAGAGAATTGGAGAAGATTGTCATTCTAAATCACAGTCCTCGCAAGGGACATGGACAACCTCAGAAAACCACTGGCTGTGGAAGAACACCATGGATGCCACGTGTACACACCACAACTTCAAGGTTAGAATAAATTTGGATTCTTCTCAAACAAGATTGAACAAATAAATCACAAAGGTCCATTTTGTTATAGGCCTGTGCCATGTGTTTGATTAATGCTGACGGAAGCAGAATTAGGCAGTCTCAAACCCATAGTCACAGTGTATATACTGTACATTGTGTGTCCATTCTGCCCCTGAGAGCAAACTAACAAAAAAAGTCTTTCATCAATGTCAAAAGGACAAGTCAATGGATACCTGTGAGTACAGTGAGGTTGAAATGGTTAAAAAGTGCCCTTGAGAGGAAGGCATATGATACATTATAGGGCCTACTGGAAGTACCAGAAAGTCCGTATTACATAAGTTATTTCCTGCAGCTACTGAATTTGGACAACTCATAGAAAAAGCTGCTTTGTGACGACTAGTCTGTATTAATAAGCTATTTATATCTGACAGAATGTGGTCATGCAAGGTTGCTGAGATTCTGAATATTTTTACATGATGAGCTTTCATTAGCCTGTGAGCAGTCACATGTTTGCATCAGGAAAACTGCTGGTGTCTGTATTTTCAAAACTAAACATCTGTATCATTTTCACAACTGTCATAACAATCTCCTTCTGTGAAGTAACACTGCATGGATGTTGCCACAAGCAGCTGGGATGCTAACCCATTAAAAAGCTCAAACCTGTAAATGAAACTCAATCTTATTTAACAACCTGAGGAGATCAGTTAGTTTTAATTTTAGAACATGTGGAAGAAATATTATGAATGTTGTCTTTTACATTTTCATAGGGGATATTTTATTTAAAAGTTTCCTTCTTCGGGGGGGGTGGGGTTATGGAGGAAACTAGGTCAGTTTTACCAAAGTGAAAAAACTGATCTGAATCTTGATGCATTATTAAGCCCTCCTTAGGCAGCAGGAAAAAAAACCATCACAGGCCTGAAACATTGTTAAAGATAAATGAAGTATAATCACTATAAGGGTATAATATTTTAATTCAGGGTGGAACATTTCACACAGGCTCCAAGTGAAATGCTAAGATATTACTCGATCTGCTCTGACAGTATCCGTGTTGCTGTCTGAAAGCTGAACCAAGTTTTGATCCCTGAGTTCTTGCCATATGAGGCTGCACCTGTCCAAGAAACAACCCAACAGGGGTCACAGACTGGGGCCAGAATCTCTTTCCTCCCTTCTGCGTGAGCAGAAGAACACAGCAGATGTACCAGGAAATGCATGCGGTCACATCCTCTGCACAGATTGGATGAGTCAGTTGAAACAGACCTGGTGCTGCTGTCAGGACACACAAGACCCTCCTGTACCCCCTCTTCTTCCCTCCAGTGTCAGTTCTGTATGGAAACATCACTCTGACACTGTCAAGTCAATAGGAAGTTGCTTGGCACCCTCTTAAGGATAATGAAAAATCGACTTTTATTTGCAAATAAAAATTACTTGTATAAGGAACAACAACAACAACAAAATTGGGTCATCTTGTTTATTTCATGTCCCTTACACACTGTTCTATACTTTGCTCTAAGTCAATGCAAACTGTGATTGGGCATCTTTGAAGACAATGGTATACGTGTCTCAGGAATTGTATGCTTTGCAATCACCAAACCTTAGCAAAATACTGTCCTAGAGGTCTCTTTTGCTGCTTCTACTGCAATATACTGGGACCAAAAGAAACAGCAATATGTGTCATTAGTTAATTCTCATAAGACCACTTGGAATTTACAGCTTATAATTTAAAACTGTTTTTTAGACTTCACTGTCAGTTACTTTTGAGTTCAAAAATACGCCAAGCGTTAATAAAAACTAATTTCCTCCACTTTATCAATAAGTCTTTATATGCTGTTGGGGCAAACATATGCAACAGCCACATTCCAAACTTTAAAACATTTGGTAAAACCTTGACAAAATCAGGACCTGGGTGAAACATGACATAACGTCAGTCCATCATGCAAGTTCATCTCAAGTGTTTGTATCAAGCTGAAAAGGCAGGGCAAAGGAAGGGAACTGCTGATGTTTCTTGTTTTAAATACAAACAAAAATGTAGCTAAATCGGAGTTTTAACACAGTTTTACGATTTCTTTTCTGCGGGCACCGTTAAAAAATAGAGATTGAGCAGCATTTCTCAGGAGTCCCTTCAGTGACATCAGTTAAGCAGAAGCAGGGGTGTACTGAGGCTCCATCAAGGCAGAAACGGCGGTGCAGTGGCTTCCAACAACTTGTCAGTATAAATATTCCTCAGCAGTTCACCTGGCTGCTGATTTCTCTCAAGAGGAAGAAGTAGGCTTGAGGTGAACTGCAGCAGAGGCTATTCTGTTTATTCTTAAGAGTTTTACGTAACAAAATATGATACTGCAACTATAAACTAAAGTGATAATGTGAGGAAAACAAAAAAGGTGCTGAGATGCACTATCCGTGTTCCACTGGAGTTACCTTCTGCAGCACAGGCAACTGCAGCCCTGTGCAGAACTAAGAACATTACCTTAGCACCACTCACCGGAGGGTTCTAATAAATATGGTACAGCAAGCCAGATAAACTGTGATATGAAAACACACCACTGCTTCGATTCTATACTTTGCAGGACTCTTGCAGCACTAACCTATTTATCTTTTGTGAAAGGCAAAACAATCACACAAGCAGAGCACAAATGTGAGTAGATATACAGCCATCGGCCTACTCTGAAAATTGATCTTTAATCAAAACCAATGGGAGAACACACAGATTAAAGACCAGCGATATGGTCTGGCCCCAGATTGTGGGGTACTACATCTGTGAAATCAATGAATTCAGCTCTAGGCAGCCAAAAAAAAAAGTGACAACAGCAGCTGCTTTAAATCTCCTGCAGTGAAGTCATGGAAGTCGTAGGGACTTAGTAATTGCACAGAGGCTTAATAATGCCTTCTCTCAGATAATGCTTGGCCAGCTTGGTAAATTCATATAATTGCCATTAATGAAGGCCATCTGCTGAGTGACAAGGCAATAATTCCAAAAGTTCTCATTCACGCCATCCAGAGCTTGCAAGCAACAGAGTCATGCCTCCATCTTTTATGGTGAAGTGGTAAATGAAACTTCATTGTTTTTCAAAATTTATGTAATTTCTGGTTACATTCACTCTAAAAAACAGCACATATTTGAACACAGTGGGGTAATTCTAGAAAAAAAAAATCCTGTGTTGACTGATAACTTAAGCTTTTTGCTGAACTTTCTAAATGCCTAATATAGAATGGTGCCAAGACAAAAGGCAGACAGGCCATTTTTTGAAATGTGACCTTTTTTCTGCCCTAATTTACATACATTACAAATCCTTCTCTTAACTCATCATTAATAGATACAGTACTTGTGGCCAGGAGAGGAAAAGCAAAACTCTGTAAAACATGAAAACATTATTACTTTGCCATACCATCATCTTTGAATGAAGTAATGTCCTTTCCAAACAGTGACTGAGGTACTGATTTAGTGGAAATTTTCATCATTATTTTATGTGGCATTTCATTGCTGGGACACTGGTAATGAAAAGGGATGGAAAGGTACAGCAGAAGGTTCTTGCAAATGCTATACATGTGAAAATCTGAATAAGTTGGGTCAATTTGCACAATTCCATATTTGCTGCTGCTTGAATGCTACTGCTGAATTAATGGTGCAGTAATTTTGAATCAGCTACCTGGAATGACAGAACAAGATACAACAAGGTACCAGATGAGCCTAAGGAGAACTTGGCTTCCCAGCCAGTCTAATGGGGCATCATGCTAATATAACCATACTGCTTTTATGACCTGAGTTACAAATCTGAGCTAACTGACCTCGCTCTCTTTACTCATATGAGTTGTCCTATTGCCCTTCTGTTTACTAATTGCCTTATTAGTAAGTCCAGCACAGCACTTTTGCTTAATCCTGACCAACACGTCCATTTGCATGGGCAAATGTGACAGTCGGGGACTTTCGATGTCAGGCTTCCTGCTGAGCCTTAAGCACAGTTCCATGCTGTGAATTATAGTAGGAAGTCTTCTCAATACGTACACATATTTTTTTCCCCCAAAGTTGTATCTTATAATTTAAAAACTTCAAAAGCTGGGCTCACCCTGTGGAGATAAGGGACCGACTGAAATTGGATTTCTCCTCCTGTAACAAATATTCAGCTCTCAGTGAAAAAATGAGTAACATAGGGCAGGATTTGAACTCTGGGGCTGCCCTCAGTGCCAACCAAGAGCTTTTGTCATGGTGAACCTCTGCTTTTACAGGGAATGGGATTCATCAGGCAGAAAACAATAGAACTCTGCTTTCAGAGGCTAGGTCTGGGAGGTGGAGAAACAGCCTTATATTGCAAACTGAACAAACAAATGTTGAGGATTCTTGAAACACAACAAAACCAGGATTTCAAATGACTCCCACACTAAAACCCTAAATGAATTATTTTAATAAAAGAATTAATGAGAAGTTTTGACTGAGTCCAGCTAATACTCAGATTGTTTTATTTAGTACAGCCTTTTAAAATGGAGTGAACCACTGAACTAGGATATCTGAAGCAAACAGCTAAGGGTTCCAGCCAGCCTCCTGCTGTCACACACTGCATCACGGTAAAGTAATGAGCATCACCCAACTCAGCTTTCACCACCCAAGTAGCCTTCTGGTTGCCTAATATTGGCAAAGACATATATCAGGGTTAATAACAAAAAGCGCAGGTTGGTAGCTGGAGCAAATGACCAGGTAATAACACATGGGAGGTCAGCAGCACTGGGATTCCAGGTGTTCAGATGGTTAAGGCACATAAATGAAAATTATTAATTAAAGGAAATAATTCTAATATACCAACTAGCCTTGTTGATCTATCCTACCCAGCATATAGTGAAATTATGGTTTTTTTATATTATAGAATATAATCAAATATATCTCTGAAGTAACTTGGGGGAATCCAGAACTCATCAGAAATGGGTTAGTGTTCTGCCACTGCTGGCTTTTTGCCTGTAAGTCACTAGTGGTCTTTAGATGTCCAAGATGCTCTGTCCACAAGATAATTTTATACTAAGTTCAAAGGTTTTAAGCTACCAAAGTAGAAACTGAAAACATGCTGTTTTGTTTTATTTTGTTTTCACAGAAAACATGCTGTTCCACAGACTAATTTCATACAAAACACACAACAATAGAGTATTTCATGTTGACTGCCCCTCCTTTTAAGAAATGAATGTCAGTGACCTAGTCTTGCAAAAGTGCTCTTCTGAGATGACCCGATACTTTGGCAGGAGTCATAAGATAACAGAGTGAAATAATGGTTATTGGTGTGTGTGTGTGTTTGCCATGCCACATTTTTAGAAAGACTTTCTGACCTGTTTACTTTTGGTATTGATAAATGTTTCATGAGAGGTATTTACCATCAGATTTCCTTTTAAATAATATCGACACAGAAACCCATTAGATGTAATCTTGAAATGGAAAGAGGAGTAGTGAAGGAAGCCTAGGAGGAAACTGAGATACACCTGAATTTTACATATTTAACATAAAGAAACAGAAACTTGAGAATCAACCTGAAAGAAAACTTCCACTCACAAGGAGATGCACGGGTTTATCAAGCCATGTTGTTACTCTCCTGGTGTTTCAGTACCCATTACCAGATGTTAACAGCAAATGAAATTCCCATAATCTAAGAAAGTATGCCACATTTTCTTGTTGATTATTCTGTGTTTTGCCCAACTGTTTTTTATACCTTCTGTACCTACAGCTCATCAAGGTTTCTTGCCAGACCAGAAGTTCCCCTTATCTTAGAGTTCTCATAACTGCCTTTTTACTGACTTAGAACAATGAAAGTCACTTATCAATTTGGGTTTTATGTTGTATGTGAATATACCTTCTCGGTAGTTCAATTCTGCACTCACTTTCACAGCCTTGCCCTTCATCTATTCCAGTAACCCCCCAGGAATCAGAAGACTATAACATAGCAACAGGTTTAAGTAAACAGGAAAAACACAAAGAAGGGTAAAGGACTTAATGGTATAATGGTCAAGATTCATGCATCTTTTGCCAGGTGACAAGGCTATACAAGGCTAACTAATCTTCATGTAACTAGGGAGCTTTTGAAACAAGCCATTTTAAAACACTTTTTTTTTTTTTTTTCCAGAATTCAGTTTTAATGTGACCAGATTTCAGTTAATTTGTTTTCTGGTCTAGGGGTCTTCAGGTGAAAATGAAATATTGAGGCCATTGCATGCTTCAATTATTTCCATTGTTTTCAGAGTTAATACGTATTCTTGCCTAATGCCAGACAGAATATTTCAGTTGATGGTACTTACATTTAGCTGAGTGAGAACCACTAATCACCATTTCCTGACATAGCATCCTAGAAAAATGCCAAAATCGTTCTATTTAAATTTCATTCACTCAGTCACTTTAAAAATATTTTAGTTCTACACGATATTAGTGCAGGGATTTGAACTGGTGGGTTGATTTACTAAATAAGTTCCCATAAATACAATTCACTACAGCTATTTAAAAGATTCCTATATATTAGATTTGAATGTATGTTATCTAATAAAGTATCTTATACTTTTAAAGGCTAATTGATTGCAAAAATGACCTGCTTCTCTAGTTAAAGAATTCCTGCTTGTAGTATGGACAAGTCACATTCAGTCAGTACTGTGTAGATTACAGAATCATAGAATAGAATCACAGAATCATTTCTATTGGAAGAGACCCTCAGCATCATCGAGTCCAATCATTACCTAACTCTAACACTAAACCATGTCCCTAAGAACCTCGTCTAAACAGCTTTTCAACACCTCCAGGGATGGTGACTCCACCCCTTCCCTGGGCAGCCTGTTCCAATGCCTGACAACGCTTTCTGTGAAGAATTTTTTCCTAATATCCAATCTAAACCTCCCCTGGCACAACTTGAGGCCATTTCCTCTTGTCCTACTGCTTGCTACTTAGGAGAAGAAATAGTTTATCTTTGATGGTTTATCTTTGATCCTTTCACCTACACTCAGCCCAATACTGAGTTTCTCTGGGACACACTTTAACAATCAATCTCACTGGGTAGTTAAGTGTCCATAATTTCTGAGACTGGAAAAGAAAATGTTTATTATCCAAAGGTTCTCCATTATGGAGTTTGTAGGACTACAGGAGTCAGCCTTCACCTCCTTTACTAGATTTTCTGATGAAAGAAAATTAGGCTCAGATCTCGTGTTATACAATGAACAGCACACTGCAGATCTGAATCTCTGCACACATATAATAAGCAGCCATTCCCAGAATTTGCATACTAATACAAAGCCTGTCACTGCTCCTCATCCCATTTCGATTACTCCTACCTACTGCTCCCCCCAGCTCTGCTTCACTGCTTTCTCCAGGAAGGATCTTGTGTTCCAAAAAACTCCTGCTTTTCTTGTTACTTCTAACTGACCATCGTGCTTTCTCTTGTAAGGACAACAACTTTTCTACTCTATGGAGGTGCTGACAGAGGGAATTAAAAGCTAGTTGCCACACTCTCACATTTTATCACTTGGGATGAGAGAAAATAAACAATGGGAGGGAGCATTTGCAGGGAGATTTCTGCATAGCCTTAGCTATCTCAAGCTCAAATACGCTCAGAAAAAAAACTTTGCTGTTCAATAAAGTAGCAATCAGTCTTTCATAAACTCCAGCCTACACGAAGGATGTGGAAGAAGGTCATCCCTGATTAATGGCATGACCCAGCTCAGATATTCTCCAATACCTTGCTGCAGTGCTTGGAGATGTCTAACAGTGTAATGTGACCAAAATATTCCATGTCTTTCTTATTAGTTTGGGTTTTTTTAATGGAAGAAATTATTTTCTGCAATTTTCCAACAGCTCTTCAACTGGGAGAGTTACAGTCTAAATATTTGCGAAGGGCTTAATGTAAGTAACTGAAAAGAGGAGCCACACGTTGAACAACCTTAAGTACTAGCAGTGCGTGTATGTCAGTTCTCCCACTCTTGCTAAGAAAAGATTTACATACAGAGTGGTGAATGGCATTAATTTTTGAGGGTGTAGAAATTTTGTTCTCTGATAGTGATATATTAGACATAAGTTATATATATATTAAATATTTGAAAAGAAATAAATGTTTTTGTTTATGAAGTTGATCTAACTGCTCATTCATCATCACTCAATTGTGTCACAACTGGCTCCAGGCTTCTTCAAGTGACTATTATTTGGTTGTAAGAATCTAACATTATTAGATAGTCTATCACGTGCAGCTTGTCTTTACACAACACACTATGAAGACCTTTTGTGCCACTGAGACGATTTTGCCAAAATGTACTTTCAGTTCACTGAACTGAAAGGGCATTTGTCTAAGCCATTTTCCTACTTCCTAGGCTCTGTACCTGTTTCAACAAAGTTTGCGTTTGCTTCACCTAAGGCTGTTTTCCAGATACGAATATAAATTGGGTAAGATTTCACTGATGATTCTGCAAAGACTGAAAATTGCCTTTAGCAACTGGAGTACCAGGCTCTGCTGTTTGTTAAAAAAAACAAGAAAAAACAAACACAAAAAGCAAACAACAAACAAACAAGAACACCAAAAAAAGAAACAAAACCAAAACCCCCACTACTGTTCTTTGGTCAATTAAAGAAGCATTTAGCTGGTTAAATGAAAGGACTAGTCAGAATATCAGCTTTTCAGAGTACATAGTGCCATTATTTATTGTCATGGAACACTATTCCCTTTAAAAAGCCTTGAAAACTGCCATTTAATTAAGTGGAAGCCTCTCTCTGTTTCTCACATTAAAGAATATATTCCATAAAACAAAGAGTATATTGCATTTTGCTTATTAAACTAATGTTTGCTTCTCTCTTTCTTCCTTCCAGCCACCCAGCAGTCCACTGAATCAATGCACTGCTGTTGCCTAGTTATTGGGAGTTCAATCCTGCTACTATCAAGGGAACATTAGGCTCCCCATTGATTTCGGCAAGGGAGGATTAGTTCCAGGCAGTAGATAGATGAACTGAAACAGAAGTCCATACAGATTTTCTGCTGAAAAGATGTTGCCTTCATTAGGCCATTTAGAGCTGCTTCTGCCTGGCAGGCTAACAGCACTCAGTTTAGTAGGTATGAAGTTTGACATAGTGTTGTATTAACTCTAAGAAACTTCTAACAGAGGTATTTGTAATTTAACTGCTTTAAAGATACTGCCTATAGGAAAGGAGGTGCTTCGTCTCTAGCTTGACTAAAAGAAAACAATCCTCACTTATCTGCTGCTGGGCAGAGCTTAGGAAGGCCCTGATCATGGCTGGCAGGGTAACGATCACAGTTCTCAGCAATCTGACACGAGTTTCTGACACGTGGAGCAAGGCCCACTGGAGCCTGACCACTGACTTCAACAGCAAGTTCCTGTCAGCTTCAGTTAACTTCAGTGCTTGCACCGTTTGTCTCTCACTGCAATCTGATTTTATCAGCACATTCCTATCACACACCTGAGCTCAAAGGAGAGGCATTTAAGCTTGCACTGACCCAACTTGGCATGTCCCCATAGCCCAACACACCGCTGTACAGGTTAGCACAGACCTTGAAACAGCATGAGCAGAATACTAAAGTACTAATTAATCACCCTTTCTCCTTAGCAAGGCTAATTGCCTCAGGCTTGATGCCTTGCTGACGCAACTGGTCTGTGTCTGCTTTTCAGTAACTTCAGCGCTCTGCATGGTAGCAGGCAGACACATCTCACATCCATCATCCTTTATACAAGGCACTACTGCTTCTGCAGCACTGGAAGGCTAATATACTTTTCAGGAGAGGGATATTATTCTGATAAATAACTCAGAATCTCAATTCCATACCTCTCTGATGGCTGTACAAAACTCACTCTGCAGCACCTTCTTCAGGGACTGTAGCTTGTGTACTGGTACCTCTCCAGATTCTTGCAGTTTCTCCAGTAACTCAATTGCTCTTGCAACATCTAAGTGGGGAAAGAAATGGAATATGGATCAGTATAAACAGTGACTACTAAGTGACTAAAAGTGGTACGCCAATGGCCATTTTAAATTTAAAATTAGCTTTACCAACACATACTGTATTCATCTTGTGTTATATCAGCACTGCTGTTCAGAAATCCAAATTCCAAAGTATGGACAAACTGTGCATGCACATGTACAAGTGACACACATAATGAGGTACATTCTTTGCTGCAAACATTCTTTGGAACAAAGGTACCAGTTCAAAGCAGCTAAACTGTATTAGCAGACCCAAAATATTTCTTACTTTCTGCATAAGAGAAAGTAGCACAAGAACAGGATGGTGCCTAGTTTCAGAAAGTCTGAAAGAATGAAGCTGAGTCCTTATGAAAGCACTCTCAGGATAACAACACCTAAGAAAAATATTTGATCATTTCTTCTCATAAATCTAAATCTAAATATCAACTACAGATAAAATAAAGTCTGCTGAAGGCAAGTAAAAGTCTGCTAGGGAAGAACAGAAAGCGTGCTAGAAAAGAGTAAAAGTGTAAGGCTCTTGTCTAGGTCTTGCAAGACCTTATCTGCCACACAGAACCTGTGTGACCCACAGAAATACACGGAATAATATTTTTTGGTTGCCTGAAGTACCTATAAAGGGAAAGACCATAGTGCGTCTGAAGAGGAGTCCAGAGGGCTTATGTGAGTAGCCATTTTGAGTGGGGAGCAGCAATCTGGTCCAGCTCATATACTTATTGTGCTCATATACTTATTCTCATAATATTTTTCCTAATATGCACAGTTATTACTAAGATACATATAAAAAAAGAAAAAACCCAACCCATGAGATGCCCAATAGTCCTTTATGGCTGGGGACACAGGCGCAGAATAAATAGTGGCCAGTCTCATGGAGACGACCCTAGTCAAGCAAGGGACACACTGACGTACATGCAGGAGTGAACTAAGTGATACATATCCCAGTGTGTCTTCAGAATGATAGAGCTTAAATACAGAGTTTTCTCCTCCTGTATCATTTAATGTTACCTTGCAGCTTCTCCTGTAAATTTGTTGGTGTAGTTGAACGTGGCAATGCTCTTCTCTTGACTGTGTGGTCATTCTTGCATCTTCTAGCACCTTGTGTATAGCTGCCAGAGCCACTACTGGCCAGTTACACCACTCCACTAAAAACAGGTCTGTATCCTAGTGCTGAAATGAATGCATAGTACTAAATGGTTAAACAATATCTGAGGCATTTTAATTCTGTGCTTTAACTGCACAAAAAAAAGAAATAAACACCCTTCCTCCAACTACACAACTCCAAAATGACTACAATAGCTAGAAGCAACCTTATATAATTCTCCTTTCCAATGACAGAGATTGTACTGTTTGTGACTGGGAGCTTATGCTAATTGAAACAGTTCTTACAATCCTTGGCTTGTGGCTGAGCTATACTGACCAGATGTCTTATACAACAAAGACTTGAGAAGTTCTCTGGCAAGAGAAAAGAGATGACAGTAGATGAGCTGCAATAGGAATAAAACCATAATCACATATTTGCATTTATAAGAAAACCCAGCTGCATTGACATTAGGAAAAGAGAAGATGACATCGCAAAAAATTTACAATTTAATAAAAAGAGGCAGGCAACTGGTCAGCATGGTAGGTTGTACCATAATAAATTAATACCTAAATAATTCTCAAGCTTTTTTATAGCTATCTGCCAAAGGACAGCTGTAAGTATGTGAGGAAGCACGGCAGAAAGCAGGCAGCGTTTCATTCAGGATGTTTCCACTTACTGGGCTGTAGTCTGCATCTCAGAGCAGTAATTTTCAGATGAAACTAACGCTAAGCCTGTGTTCAAAGACTGCACCTGTGCTTTTGCTCCAAGGGTGCTTTAACTGCTAGTGGACATCCAGTCCATGTCGCTGGATCACAGCTAGTCTGACATAACTTCTGCACAATGCCCAAAACGTGGATGTGAGGTCCTCACTATCATCTCTTGCTTTCCTGATCTGCCCATTTCTCCACTCCACATTATTCTGGTAGAGATATAGCCTGTATCATTCAAAAGGGATCATCTGAGGGACAGAGAGACCTTGGCGTGATGGGAAAGAGGAGCCCCGGACTGATGAAACAGGTTTGTGAGCTGCATGTACAGAGACCGCAGTTGAAGCTGTATTTGTAAACAGAACAGAAGAGATGATGTGGAGGGGTACCAAGAAAGATCCTTCTAAAGCAATTAGTGATCTGAAGTGATACTTAGAAAGCTAAGAGGAGATCTGGGAGACAAGGCCACGGAAACCAAGAAAAAATGAGATTCTAAAAAGACGAATGTGACTGATGGCAGCTAATACCTGAAAGTGGATGGTTTTGAAATTTAAGAAGAGGTAAGTACACTCTTTAGCAAGAACCATTTCAACGGAGTGCAAAAGAATGGCAATGCATTAAATAAAATATGAGGCAACATGTTCTCAGTAATAATAATGTCACAATGATTTTCTAACAAAACTATCACATCATTTACCTTGGAATTTTTCTTTTAAAGTCTGTATCTGATACCAAAGACTTGCAGTTAGGTAAATATTACTCAGCTCACACTCCCCAGTTATTAGTACCAGTTGGTACAAACTGGTATGTCAGACAGCATAAAGCAATTAGATGATTTATTCTGAAGAAGCTTCGACAGTCTACCGTAACAGATCAGATAAGGCCTCTGAAATTCACGTGACACATGATAGCTATTCAGATATTCTACATCAGACTGGGACCTTTTCCAGCGCCAGTCCAGGTTTTGAACTGTCTTTCCCTCTCACCAGACATACTTGCAGAAGGTCAGAGCCACAGATGACAGATCGGTTCCTATTTTGCAGTTGCTTAGAAGTTTCACCACCACACCTGAAAATTCTGTTAATCACCCCACATTTGCTATGGTCCTGAACTAAATTATATTCAATGAAAAATTTGTACTGATTGGGAAATCTGTTCTGATCCAGAAGGAAACATAAATAGCTCTAGGTACATTAATCAATGAAAAAGAATTAAGTACAGGTCTAAACATTTCCCTAGGGCATGAACCAGACTTTAGATTATAATTAAACACTGCTAAAGTGATGAGTGTTGCAATACATAAGATACATTCATACTCTCGTTGAAAATCGTAGTGTGGGTGATTAGTCTGCAGTCTCACAGGCAAAACTGGACACTAAGTTTTTATTTGCCAATACTAGATTATTTAACTTTGTGATTAAGAAGTGGCTATGGGTAAAGAAAAAGCAGAATATCCCAAGAGCATTCTGATTTTCCACACCTCCAAATTCATCCAATGTGCTAAAATGCATGAATGCTGTTGTGCAAGTTCTTCCTTTGATTTATTATTCACCTGTCATATCTGTTAACAATAAGCAGTCTCTTGTCACAATTAGGCCCACTGCTTGCTCCGTTTGGCAATGACTTGTGGGATACTGCTCACAGTAGAGAGAATACAGAATAATAAAGAGCTTCGTGGGATAAAAATGCAGAATTAAAATGAGGCATGTGTTCAGGGCCAAAGCTCTTTGTTACGTGTTGATGCTTTGTCAAGAGCAAGCTATAACAGTTGGTACAAAACAGAAGATTTTGAGCAGACTAAAAATGTATAAACATGAGTGTATAAAATATAACACGAAATAGGTTGTACTTCATTAATAACTCTGAAGGGAGACTTGAACGAACTATTGCTTTAGGACAGGTTAAAAGTGAAATTTATCAGTCCATGAGATGTTAAGTGATATGTAGACTTTTTGCTGATGGTGCACTCAAGGTGAGTTCCAGCTAAAACTGAAGTAAGTGCTTGCTCAAAGAAGTGATGTGACTGACAACGAGGAAGATTTTAAAGTTATGTTAAAATAAAAGGATATAGCGGGGAATCCACTCCTGCTGAAGTCAGTAAGTGTATTGCCATATGTTTGAGAAGGATCCGTATTCCTCTGCTGGGATACTTTTATTGTCCCCAGTCCTCCTTTGATTACAAACATAAGTAGCTTTGCTTGTAAATATCATCACCAAGGAACTGTTCTTAAATACCATCTTCTTACATTCTCACGGAAAATGTAAACTGATGAAAAGACAGTGTGTATTTATATATATATGTAGCAAAAAATCATGAAATTATGTTAAAAACAGTTACGTCCTATGTAAATAAAATGCTCTTGCTTTTAATTTCTTACTTGTCCTTCCTTTAAGCAGAGACTTTTTTAAAACACAACTTCTGAAAAGGATTGTTTTGCCTACTCTCAAACATTTTCCAAAACATGAACTCCATTATACTAACATTAAACTCATGCTAATGTTATTGAAATCTTATCTACATTTCTCACAGTTATATCCCACCAAAATTGATGGGAATTTTGAGTAATGATGCGGATAGAATCATTCTTCTGTATTCTACAATAGACACACTTTGAAAAGGAATATGCACTTATTTCCCCCCTTATTATATCCAGCTCTTACCATATTTTTTTCTACCATTTTTTCTGATTTCTTCGTACATACGCACAATTCCCTTCTCTCCCATTCTGTTTGACATTCACTTCCCTTTTTGTCTTCTCATCATCATGCTTGCCTATAGCCTTTCAGGAAATAATACTGTCGCAGTGTGGTGGGTCACATTATCAGTGAAACAAAAAAGGCAGAAGGCAGTGGGTGGGTGGAAAGCGCTTTATCAAGTGCACTCATCAAAAGAAAAGCATGATTCTCAGAAGAAAATCTCATTTCAAGTGTTCTTTCTGTATTTTCATTTGAATGACATTTCAGTTGCATTGCTAGTAAGACACAAGCAGGAGGTTCCTATACAAACCTAAAGAAAGAGAGGAATCACTATAACATAGAACTAGCAAGATGACCATACTGTGACAGAAGTCGAACATACTAATGCTATACTAAATGAAGTTGGATCATGTATACATAGCCATATAGCATAGTGCAGCTGATAAACAGGTCATCTGGTTTAGTTATCACATTCTGCTATATATTCTTTTCCCTTGCAGATTTTGTTCAAATACTTAGCAATGCACAAAGCAGACTGACTTGTTTAATTTGCTGGATGTTTTGAAAAGTAAATGCTATTTCCAATACTTTGCAATTCAGGTTTTACAACTCAAAAGCAAATTATGGATCCACAGGAAGAATTCTGGCTCATCTGAACTCGGTGCTCTTTCATATTGCTGTTGAAATTGGACAGATCAGGCTCCAGCATTCTGTGAAAGTTGTCCAGTCTGGGGTTTCACCCTGGTAGATTTTGTGCAGGGTTTATGTTTGTTTCAGTTTAGTCAGATGGGTTGAACATTATTAAGAAAAACATAGCAAATTATTTTAGCATGCTAAATGTTTCCTGTTTAATATTAGAGTGACTCTTGATAAAGAATGTACATGCATGCTTTATGCAGCAAAGTGTGAAAACTGTTGTATATCTACTGGTGCCTAACCCTCCTTTCTTGTGCTAGTCTATCAGTGAGTTTGTCTGCAGCCCTTAAAATAAATGTGTTATCCTCTAACTTAAGAAGACTATTAGGCACTTAAATAGTAGCTAAAATGCTGTGTAATACTAATTTGGGTTCAAACAGTAATTACTCAGAAATACAGTACTTCTTTACTCTGATTACTACTCTAGAATCATGTTGGGTTGTTCCCAAAGCCAAAATATGGTGATCACTTCTTTATTAACAAGATATTAGAGAACAGGCTTCTCATCCTCTTGAGGTTTTTCTGTGCCTCATTCCTGTTAATTCTGGAGACCTTCACTGCATTAGCATGCTAGTTACTTGGAAAAGTAAATGTGCTGCATAAACACCACCCTTTGGTATCTCAAAGAGGTAGAACATCACTACAAATTGACAGCAAGGATACTTAGTAAGTCTCTAAAATATTCACTAGCTTCACCATGGCATTAAAGAATAATAATCCTCGCAATTTTCAAGCTCTGTTCCGTCGTGCTTGAAGACCTTTAATCAGGCTGAAGGTGAAGAATTTGCATGACATAACAGGTCCTTATAACTGTCAGTAGTTTTTCACTCCTGCAATACTTATCCTCAGGTTTAGTTATTCCTTTAAGCTCATGCGAATACATTCCAGAATTCTTAATGTTATTCTGTCAAGTTTTTATCATAATTCCCAAAGCCTATATGGGATGCTTTATTATGTCTAGCAACCTTCTCCAAACACTCTCAAATGACAGCAGGTAATCAATGGTTGTGCAATCTGAATTCCGTGGTGATTAGCAAAGTTCATTCATAATTCATAGCCAATAGCTCTAGCACATTGTATCACTCTATTTATATGACTCCATGGCTAAACCACTAGCTTTGGCAAATTTTCAGTGTGTATTTTTTGAAAATTTTCTGTATGACTATGGCTCTGCTGTCAGTTGCTGCTTTGTACAACATGGCAATTCTTACTCTGGTGTCAAATACCCGGCTGTCTGATACACTTCAATTCACCTCTTTGGTGAGAGTACAGTGCTCTCCTGAAATACAAAATCTCTTCCATTATTTCAATATATTTATTTAATCTAATCTGGACACTTAGCAAAAATTGAGGCAAAGAGCAGCCTTTTTTTCCCCATTTAAATTGATGTGTTTGTCTTGCCCAAAATTTCACGCTGATCAATAACTGTAAAGGTGTACTTCACCGTGGTAAATCAGGCACAATGGGCAGGGAGCAATGAGCTAAGCTGTTAGAAAACAGCAGTATTATTCAACACTTTACAGCGTGTATCTGTGAGGTCTATTCAAATTAATTATAGCAAGAATACTACTACCAGTGCTTTCATAGTCTAGTTCAGATGATACGGGTAGTAGTTATAGATTTAATGCAGCATCACTTTACACTCTTGTAGTTAAACATTACTTGAATGAACAAATAAATATAGCAAAGAACAGCCATACAGAGCTCTCATGATTCACCTTGTGGTCAAGATTTCTAGCTGCCACACTTCTGATGTAGACATTGACAGCTCAGCGACTCACCCGAGACTTACAGTCAATGAGGAGAAACAGACCCTTTGAGGCTACCATTCATCTGACCTATTTTAGATGAGATGAATCATACTCTGGGAGTGCCTGTTCCCTTTGTGGACTACAAAGGGAGACTTGAAGATTAGCTCATATGTAAATGCCGGCATCCTACGCATTAGACAACTACATCACTATGATGAAACCCACTCTTACTGCTCAGATATATAGTGAATGACTCATGCAAATTCATCTCCATGTGGTCCACGAGACACCATACATCAGAACAGTTATATCTGACAAGAACGCTGTTGTTAGCAAGCAGGGCACTGCACGATTTAGTTAAAGCTTTTAAAAATGCCTTAAGCAATGATTTTATGGATTGTTTTCTGCTTAATGTATGAGAAAAATGAGTATATCTGTCTGTCTCATTTTGCCTGATGTGAGATGACTGCCCTAATGACATTAGTAGCATATACCCAAGGGGTTTCTACATACATCCCCCCAATGCCTGGGGCAGGCTCGCTTGGCTACTCATCGGACCGTGTTTTGGTCTATAAGCTTCCATACGTTTGAGCTACATCCACATTCTGTTTGGCTCTAGCTTCTCAGGCACACTGCAGGTATCTGAACTCCCTGCTTTACCCCATCTCTCAGACACAGAGCCCGTGACCCAGGTGTTGCACACGCCGAGGCAATGTTATAGACCATGAGTTTTCCCAGCAGCTGTGGTAGGAACACCTGAATATGACAGAAAAAGGTCTGAGATGTTTTGCAACAGTACTTAATAGAAGGATACAGTTTATTTGCAGGGAAAGCAGTGCCACCTGCGACCCAAATACAGAGAGCAAACTCTGCGAAGACCCCTCCATCCAGCATCCTCAACACAGCAAAAGCCCTTCAGGCCTCTCTTCAGCAATTTCAGTCACTTCTGCTGCTTCAGGCATTTTGCCTGAAATACTTGCCATTTCAAGCATCCTGCTTCTGAATACCCTGCCTACCTTCTTCAACTGCAACACTCAAAAGGTTCCCTTAAATGAAAAAATATGCCTCTCTGTGTTCTATGAACCTCGCAATGTCTACAGAGTCTTAAATAATCTCACCATCCTTCCCACTCTCCTGAGTTCTAACTAGTGATTATTGTTCTTCTCCTCAGCTAGGGATTTTCATAGCCTTAACCTACCATAAAGGCCACTTGGGAGAACTGGATTTGCTTTACTTTGGTCCATCTTCTTATAATATTCATTACTGTACATAGAGCCAGTCCTCAATTTTTCCCTTGAAGCCTTCACGTAAGGGTCATAGGAGCATCTTTGTCTGCAATTTTCAGATTTTGTTTGCTTTTTTTTTTTTTTTGTGTGTGTGTGTGTGTGTATGTAATCAATCTATAGAGTTCCTAAAACTATTAAGAGCTCATCAGGAAGTGAGAAAGTGGCTCGGTACTGTCACACTCCCATTGTTGCTTTTTAAGGGAATAACAATAAATTGCAAAACAGTAAGGATCAAATTAATGGGTAATTCAGGATCCTTTCAATACAATGAGTTTCGCTGGCTTAATTTGAGGCCTGACGAGCAATAATCCAATTCAGAATTTTCAGATTGGTATTTAAAATTAACCTCAAACCCTAATAATTTTTAAACACTGATATAACTTTTATTCTTCCAAGTTATTACTTTCATTGCAGTTTCTAAAGCAATCAGGATGAGGAGGGGGATAAATATGAGTCTGAAAATTTTCACCAGAAGATGTTGTCATCCGTGAGAAATGAAGAAACTGGAGATACACCAACCCTTCACATTTGACAGGACTCATTGTTTTTATATAGAAGGCACTGAACTTAGTATCGGTATTAAAACAAGCTATCAAATTATCCTTTAAGAGCAAATATTAAAAAATAAAGCTGAAAATGTAAAGAATAGAAGACCATTGGATACTATGGTATTTTCTAACACAATACTTAGAATGTAATGATTTTCCCCTGTATTAGCTATAGAGAAAAGGGAAGGTAAAATTCCTTTTTTTTTTCTTTTTGATTTATATTACTTAATCTGTTCTTTGTGATCACAACTATGATTTATAGCTAGCCACTCACTGCTGAATAGAACGCATGAGACATGATTCTAGTCCTTTTTTTGACTAGGGAGAGTTGCCCACAAATATGATACAAAAATGAAATAGTTTTTTTAAGTTTATTTTGTATTCAAATAAATATATATTAAATAATAATATATATAGGTATCTATTCATTTCTTAAAGAGAAAATAACCCACGTTTCCTGCAGGAAGTAGGATATTTCGTAGTTTCAGACTTACTGCTATTTATTTTACCTCTCAGTCTTTCTGTATTTTTTTTTTAAGAGAAAGATCTCAGGTGTTTAAAGTAGTTCTTTGCATACACAGGACATGTAAAATGGCCTTCTGTCTGACTTCCTGAAACTATGAAATGACAAAAAGAAAGTCCTTTGAAGCAAAGCTATAACCTCCTGAGAAATTCAGTATGGTGGATACATCTGGCCTTAATGAATTGAGTTCCTATAGGCTGAACAATGTGAAAGCAAGAAAGCTGTCTACTACCTCCTGTAACCACAGATATCTTGTGAAGAGATGCCTTGGTAACTCTCTACCAGCTTCCTCTGCCTCCTGATCACAACATCACTTGATCTTGTAGGATGAGTTCCACCTCAGCAGATACTACTCACCATGCAGGAGTGGGTTGTTCTGATTTTGGCTGGGATAGAGTTAATTTTCTTTCTAGTAGCTGGTACAGTGCTGGGTTTGGGGCTTTGTATGAGAAGAATGTTGATAATACACTGATATTTTGGTTGTTGCTGGGTAGTCAAGGGCTTTTCAGCTTCCCATGCTCTACCAGGTGCACTAGAAGCTGGGAAGGAGCAAAGCCAGGACACCTGACTCAAGCTGACCAAAGAGGAGTTCCTCAACATATGAAGTCATGCCCAGTATATAAACTGGAGGTGACCAGGGAACAAAACCTGCTGCTCAGGAATGCACAGGCTATTGTTGTCATGGGTGGTGAGCAACTGCATTGTGCATCACTTGTTTTGTATATTCTATTATTATTATTATTATCATCATCATTATTTTCTCTTCCTTTGATGTCCTATTAAACTGTCTTTATCTCAGCCCACGAGGGTTTTTTTTCTCCTTTTGATTCTCTCTCCCAGCCCACTTCTGGGGGCGAGGGAAGTGAGCAAGCAGCCGCATGGTGCTTAGTTGCCAACTGGGGTTAAACCACAACACGAGCTGCTTTAAACACTACACGAAAGCACACTGGACAATTTGCTGAAATTGCTAACGTGAACACTTTAGAGGGCCTGATCCTAGACTAAAAGAAAAATGGGCTGGTAATTTAACATACCCCAAGGGCACTACTTAATAAAATACTTGCTTTTGTGTTTTAAACCACAAGCATATAGAGAAAAACATTAAAATCACTGAAGGAATCGAAATTTTGACTAAGTTAGAGAAGCAGAAAACAGAAATAATTACAAGGAATAAGCTTGCCTGAACAAACAGGAGGAAAAACACCACACTTTTAGATGAAACCCATTCTCTCTCTCCCCTGTTTAAGCAAAAGCAAGTATTTATGCATCCTATGTATATACCGCAGAACAAAAGTATTGGCCATATGGGCAACCTCATGCCTTTCCCACACCAATACTTTCTGCCTGTGTTTTCAGTTTGCATCAGAGAGATTTTTCTTGGCAGGGAAGAAGACAGGAAGAGGGAAAAAAAGGCCCTAACAGGTGTCTCGCAAAGGGAGGTAAGGTTAACTTAGGGATGCTAATTCTCCTTCACAACAGGCACCGTGTTTGAGCCAAAGCAGTAACTCTCACTTTCTTCTCTGCTTGTATATCATTACTAGAGTCTCCTGCTGCCTCTCCTCAGTTCTTATCTCCCCAGCTAATCTTAGTCTTAAATCTTTTCCTGTCATTACCAGAAAGATGAGAAGGATGGCTGTGGGCTACTGGCAATTGTACATAGTGACAAAAACAAATTGTCACTTGAAGCCTAGCATCACAATTTTATCTTCTGGTGGTTTGAGACTCCGGTGCGACAACAATGAAAAGATGGCATTTGTGCAGTACGATGGATGCAACATAGTCATTACATACACATACCTAACGTGACTTTATCTGTAGGCTCAGGTAACAAGAAGAGAGTTAATATTCTCTCTTCAGTTTTAGTGGATTTAAGGATATTGCTTTTTGCAGATTGAATCCCCATGGTAGCTGGCTATATACTAATCATTTCTCAGGAAAGGAAAGAAGAGTGTATGCGAAAAGCTACAACAGGAAGAAGAAAGCAATATAAATAAAATCCTTTGTTAATAAATCCCTGCAAAACTAGGCAGTACAGTTATGCTGCTGGTAGATGTCAACAAGTGATCCCTGTTAACTTTCAACTTTGAGACAAATATTATCTTAGAAGAAAGCCCTGACTATGTCGAATTGCTACTGCAAGTTACAAACAAAATATTGCAACAGAAAACCCACGTAAGAAACAGAGAGATCACCGTCACCTTTGCAGTGCTGTTGCTTGGTGTCCTACGCATTGCAGAATGCTGAGAATGAGAACAGGAGAACTGGAACTCATCTCAGGTTGCAGCCTGATTTCACAAGGTATCTACCTAACATATGAGGGACACACCTGGCATACTTTGACATGGTTGGACTGTCAGGACGCAAAAGGTGCCGTATAAATGAGAAGCAACTCCAGAGCTATCACTATCGGGTTACAAAACTATCAGGCTACAGAGGGGATCAAACATACAACCATCTCTTTTTCCAAAGAATGCTTCATAGATGTCGAAGCCATCATGCCCTCTTCAAGTTTCTCTGGTCTGGCTCTGTGTAACAAAGAACAGCTTTATTAACCTTTTGTTCCTGCGCTGATTCAGTAAATACCATTAGACAAAAACACGGCTGCCAAATCTATTGAAAAGTGAAGAGATGATGGCAAATAAATTTCTGAGGGCTCAGAGTGCTGTTCATGGCCACGGTCATCCACTTAATTTCAAGTACATTCTTTCCCAATGCTTAACTGATTGTAAAGGGATTGATACCTTGAGGTCTAGGAGATTTACTCTTTTTCAGAAAACACGGTTGAAAAAGAAAATTAAAGAGTTAGTGGATGTGAAGGATTAGTGATTAAACATAGGCTTTTATTGAAAAGAACCCATAAAAATGTAATTTTGGTTCAGAAGAAATAAATTAAGAGCCTATTTTGGGCAACACTCTTCCTTATGCAATTATCCATGTTTATACAGAAACAATTAAAATCAATTATTTTACAGTCTGTGTATTCACGGAACATTGTTCCATCTTTTAAATAATAAAGAACAATCCTCCTACAATCTCTTCTCAAGACACAGTTTTCTAATCAAGATTTTTTCTCTCTTTTTCTTAGGATTATTAGTAAAGTAGGACTAGGGTAAAAACACATTATGAGGAGCTGTACGCATTCCCTGGTAACTCAGCTGAGATGCATTTGAAAAATTGGGGGTTTATTTAACTACTCCATTTTGGGCCCTGGTGAAACAAGTTCTCAAAATGTACATATATCTCCCTCTGTATTTAGCATATCTAAGATCCAAGCCTGTGATTTAACTACTCAGGAAAACATTGTTACTATGTAAATGTGCATTTCTGAATCAAATCTTCTCATCTGAATAGAGAATTAACAGTTGAATGTTTCTCGTTCAGAGGCTGAGTCTCCAGCAAATGTCTCAAAAGAAGATTAAGCTGACTGAGATTAACTTTGAAAATGCCTGTATTTATACATACATCTACAGCTTACAGCACATTAGTATTATTCTTTTAAATGTCAAAAATGGATTGTGTGAACAAATTAACTGTATATGATGGAAGGCAGACCTACAAATTTACAGTTATGTGCTTCTCAAAACACTACATATCTGCATTTACTTGGTTTCCTCTTAAATCCTCAACTTCTCAATTTTTGCTCTTCTAATAAGTAACTAAAACCAATAGTTTTACGTAATTCATATTTCAAATTTTATTACATCACCTACAAGAACATTATTTTGTATCTGAATACCACAGGTCAGTCAAAAGCTTGTATTTGTATCTTTTTGCACTTGCATGAGTGTCATCTATGTTAAGAAGAGATGCGCATGCATGTGTCCTGTAACAGAGAACTCGAAGGACAAATTATCCTCTGCACAAAGCTGATGACTTCGGTACTTTGTCACGTTTTTTTAAAAAGTTTCTGTCTGATAACATCATTGGTGGGGTCCAGCTCAAGTGACAGGATGGAATTAAGCAAATTATTTACTTAAAATTACATTAAGAGGTTAATCCTTTTTTCCTGTAGTTACACAAATGTCTCTCAGACATCGGTGTGGAACTGAAGTTTGTAGGATCCAGCATAGGGATGTTATTTATAAAACAAATCCTTCTTTTTCAACATTATTTGTAGATAGATCATATACATTTACAACATAAAAAACAGCATCCCTTGTGCTTTCTGATTATTAACACCCTTGCAGCTTGCTGCAAATGGTGAATCCCACACCTGTGCAGGGGCTTGTGAAAGCCTCCATCCACTTCGCCCAGCTGCAGGAGTGGGTCTCCTCAGAAGGATCAGCAGCAGGACACAAACAGGCAAGCTCACTTTGCTCTACACAGGATAAATTCAGATAGACCAAAACGATCACCTCACTGCTACCATGTCTAAAGAATATTTTCAGCCTGACAGACAGGAGGAACACAAGGTCTCTGCACAGCTATCCATCGGCCACAAGCCTGGTTACTCTTTCAAAGGTGTCTTGCAAACCTTTCCTGTTGGCCCATCCAGCTTCTGCAGAGATACGCTATACTATCAGTTATGTGTTTCTGAAGGAAACGTGACTGGAAATCTAAGATATTTCCCCTTTACACTCCACAATGGTGACAATGTTAAAAGATGCCATGAGTTTCATGGAAGACGTTTCCATGTCTCTGTGCACAGCTCTCTGACAAATGGCAGCGCCAGGGTGTTGCAGCATCTGCTGCACGCTGAAGATGATATGATGAACTTTCATTCATCTCCACCCAATGTGCCCTGACAAAACTCAATTTCCAGACCACCATGAGCTGCTCTGGGCTGGAGAACAGGGCCGTCTCTGGGAAGAGGTATACTACTGTGGGACCACTTCAGATGCATTCAGAGCTCCCGAGCGACCATGTGCCACAGCACCACTTCAGGTCAGGCCCCTACCGCTGAAGACATTTAAGCTGGACACGGGCCTTTAACTTCTCAAACCATGTATTTTTACACCGCTCATGAAAACCAAAGATGTCATGTAGGTTGGCGCTTGCTCCTACTCCAGCCCCAGAGGTCCAGGAGGCATGGCTGAACCGCACTCTTACCGAACCAACACTTCAACCGCACGGCTCCTCACAAAACATTTCCATTCATCTACCCATACATCAGTGGCTCGATCCGCTTACCTTAATCCATCCCTTCATAAAAATACTTTAAAACAAAACCAAACAAACAAAACCGAAACAAACACTAATAAGTGTTGATGCAACGGTGTTAAAAAATACCCCAAACGTTTCAGTCTGTGACCAGAATTGTCACTTTTTTCCTGTTCCTACAAACAATAGTTTTGTTGGTTTTTTTTCTTGGAAGAATGAATTGGATTAATTATACATCCTTAGTTGGCATACCAAACAGAGAAATGTTAGACTTAAAGTGTGTGGCACTTGCAGAAACATTTTCAATTTTAGCACGCTAGGCTGAAGAGCAAGAGAAGACAACCCCATAACAGACAGGGAGCCAGGCGGGGAGCGGCACATCGCTTAGCACTGCTCCGCAGGGCTTCACCCCAGCGAGAGACACCTGGCCTTATGCTGCCTCTCTGTCTGCTATTTCACACTGTATGAATCTGATTTTCTCTTCCTGATGAGTACATTATATATATATATATATATTTTTTTTTTTTTTCAAGATAATACACATTATACTGATATACGCATAGTCTACCGCAACTGATGTGCAGTACAGTTTCTGTCATATACATATATATGGGCACAGATGGGGAAAAAAAATCCCCATTTATGTAGGCTATGAGGATGTAATGGGAAGAAAAATGACAGGAAGAGAGGAAGAATGGAGCAGGAGTACTCCAAGAAGTATCAATGTATATTAATGGTCAGGTGCCATCCAGTACCACATCTGGCAAAGTTTGCTTACCACCTCTAACAGCTGATGGTGACTCCAAGCCCATTCACTCTCTTATTTATCATCATAGAACATGGTACTTTATAAAGGATATTCAGGAAGTGTTGAGACACCCGCTCTACTGGAAAAATATTTGTTTGAATTCATAAAAAACCAGCAGCGCTCAGTTACATGTTACAGCCAAACAGCAAGAAGCCCTTCCAGTTTCCAAGAATATATTTGAAAGCAAGAGAAATTTGGTTGTCAATAGCCAACAGCTATGACCTTGTTATGAAACTTCACAGGGATTAAAATATCAGCACTGTATATTCAGTCTATTCAAATTTCTTCTTTTATCCTCAGTCACATGAAGAACTGAAACCATCAGTGACATGAATAGTAACTATATAAGGAAAAACATAACAGACATGGATTATTAAAGAAAGACAGCTGAAAGCCCCCCTTCACATGAAAATATATTCCCTTGTTCTTAATCATGAGATGTACAGGCTAATTGTATAATTTCTTCAAAAACAAGAAGAACTTTTGAAAAGTGTCCTTTTAAAGCTTCCACTTGCATGGTCCTGTGCAGAGAGGAACACGGACTAAGGTTTTACAACAATCTGAGCCAATGCATGGTCAGTTTTCTTCAGAACAGATTTTCATCTTGAAAGGAAGAGAACAAGTAAAATTCAAAGTAAGATAAGCTTTATGAAAAGTTTTCCAGACACTTAGCAAAATAAAGAAGTTCAGATAAGAGTGGAACATCTATTATGCATAGCTAGAAGGATGTCTGCTTCAATTTGCAGACCTCCATATGACCACTCCTAAAATGAGTGCCAAGGGAAGCACAGAAATCTATTCCCTCCCAACATATTTCTGGGAGTGTAATGGTACTTGCAGAAAATGCTTCCATCAGAGTGTGCTAACACACTCTTTAAGCAATTTCACCCACAACAAGCTTCCTTTAATTTCTGTTTGCCCATGATGTTTATCTGCAGCACACAGAAACTCAAGGCAGGTCCTCAGAGAACCGTGAGGAGGCTCAGCTGGCTCGGAGAGATGCTTGGAGAAAAACAGAACGTTGCCACTGGATGTGCATGCAGCATTTGAGACAACATCAAGCTGGTGAGGTGCTGATGGTCATGGGACAGCACAAGATCTGAGGATTAGAGGAGGAAACTGGGTTGCTGAACAGTAAAAATGGGTAAAGGTTACAGGCAATGCACAGAGTGATGGAGTCAACCACAGTAAGGCTTTGAGAAGAGCAAAGTAACAGAAGACAGCACGCAAGGGAGATATGGACTCTGGATAATAAAGGGGAAGGCAGCAACTGCTGGTCACGGGGTAGGCTGAGGCAATGCCTCTGTGGAAGACAAAGGACATTGAGAGGCAAAGGCAGACCTGCCCGCCGCCACGTAGAGAAGGATGACACACAAGATGTGACAAGTGGTATGCCAATCCAAATAAATACTGTTGGAAAATGCCAACTAACTGCAACCAGAGCTCTCTGTAATTGAAATCAGTTTCAAGCAAGTTCTTACTAAAGACATACCTATGGAAGAAGCAAAAAAATAATTGTATAGGTGTTTTGAAACATTTCCCTTTTGGTTTGGAGTGACTGCTTTGTTTATTTTAATAGAGGTAAATTAAGCTGGGAACGTGCTTAAAAATCCCTAGCCTTCAACATAAGATGAAAAAAAGAAAAAAAAGCCCAACCTTACTTTTTTTGCTTGTCATTTTATGAAAGACAGCACTGTAACATTCCTTCCCAACATAGAACAAGGTATAGTTCCCTACACCTTCAGGGTTTAAGCTTTGAATCTGCCCCAAAAATTTCCCCAGTTAGTTCTGATGGACACTGGGGATTACTGACGGTGTGGTATTGATTCAAAATGTAGGAAATTCTCAATAAAGACAGGAAGGGTGCACTTTCTACAGAGAAGACTTGGCTGTTGGAAGATGCCTGACAGGCAGGCTCTTGCCCTTCACAAAGCTCCCAAACACTGGGGCCATCCTCCTTATGCTCCTGAAGTGGTACCCACATGTAGCTCCACTGCTTTACATTTCCTCCCTGAAACATTTGCTGATTCCCTCACCTCCTCCCAGCAGAGCAACCATGCAAAGGTCAGACAAAAATCTTTGAGATTAAATTGTAAGTGATTAAAATTTCCATTATTTTGTGAACTTGTTCTACATATTAAAGAGCCCTAATGGCACTTGCACACATTTGTGCAGGTAGAAAGGCACATGATGACAGGAATTAAGGAAATTAATTCTTGTGCTTTGGACTGAAGTAATCTTCCAGAATGTAATTGGCTTTCAATCATTCACACACAACATGCCCTTCACCTTTAAATGGTAATTCATTTTACCATACAGCTTTTGAAGCCCATTTATGTCAGGCTTTAAGAAACCTCCCACCACTGCACTAGAATACAGTGTATAAGTTTTGTCCAGAAAGAGACCACATCAGAGTGTAATTCAGATTTCTGGTGTATGTAGCTATACAATGTTTTACCATTTCGGTGATCTTTAGCAGGGCGAAATGCAGAACAGTTCCTGGCCTGAGATCAAGCAGCAATTCCCTCAGCAGTGCAATGTTACTAATGCTGCCTCTCCTGAAACACTTGCTATTTTCTTGCTGTGCTGAGCTCTCCGTGGGACACGGCAAAGTGGATATGAGTGTACAAGACTTTTCAGGGCTGTGCCTAGATCACAGCAGAGCTGTGCAAAGCACAATGACAGACAACATAGCTGTGTCTGCTTTAATAAAAGCAACAGAAATCTGGAAAATCTCACCACATAGCACTTTCCCTCTTCCATGGCTGTAAAAGAAAGACTACAGGGGAAATATGTGGAAGCACGGGGCTTGGTCTAGTTATTTCTGGGCTTGCTTCAGCCTACCCTCTTCAGTTCAAGTAGCTGCAACAAGTTATAGGTGATAAAGTGTATCCCTCTAACTAAATGGCTTTCTGAAGGCCAGGTGCAGTATTTAAAACTATTTCTTCTTGTCTGTATTTTCCTTTTGCATGTCACATCCTACCATTCTGTGATGTTTTAGCTCCCTCGCACTAGTAGCAGAAGCCCTGGCCAACAAACAAGGAGACTGTAATGTTGGCATCACTGCCAAATGGTTAGGCATATCCTGGACCCAGACAACAGATGCTTATATTTAAATTGGGACTAATTTGCATTTTTGCGCATTGTGGATTTTTAAAGCATAGTTTTAGTAATGAAAAGGAAAGTGTAATTCTGAAATAGTAATACTTTCCTTTGAAAAGCCAGGTTTACTAATGGATTGCCATCTGTTCAATGCTTTGCCAGGAAATAGATTTGTCCTGCTTACTGAAAACAGTATTAGGGTGAAACTGTAGATTACACAGTGGATTTCTGAGCAGCTTAATTTAAAGTGCATGCCAGCATTTTGCTATTTCAGTAAGAATAACTTTAGATTCTCCTTTTCTACCAATGTCAGAATTTAAGCCATCCAGCAAACTGTATTTCAAGTACTCTGTGGGCTGTTTTGCTCTCAAGTGGCTTCCAGTAGAAGTGCCAACCCCTGCCTTATCATTTTGAAACTCCGATCATCAGGTTTCTTTTGCATAGGATTTACAGCAAGAAGCTCCCTACCTTGCTTCGAAAGCCCACCTTAATCCTCAGGAAAATGAAACAAAACGAACAAACAAACAAAAACCCACAAACCAAAAGAACACAAAAACCCCTCAAACAAAGAACAAAAACCAAACCCAAACACATTTGAAAAACGAACGCACTGGCCTTAATCATGCTTTTAAAAGTACACAATTTGTATGTGCTGGGAGCCTCTTGGAGCCTCTGAATGCAAATTAGGAAGAAGGACACCCTGGCAATTCAGGATGCTCTATCAGGAGCTGCTGGACCTCTCTTAACTGATGAAGCCAAAAGAGCAAAACAAATCAGAACTGTTAAGTTATTCTCCTCTGTAACTCACAGAAATACGATAACATTTCTGTGGAGCCTTATTACGGACACAAATGCACTGTGAGGGAAAGGTCCATTTTTTACAGCATGGAGACAAAAGTTGAATTTTAACATAACTTCAAGATTTCAGCACCCTCTTACACTGCCTCGGTAAGGCTACTGACACAGACTCCAGGCTAGCAGAACACCAACCACTCTCTCCACCCGGACCGAGTAGTTGTCTCCAGCAATACGCAGACGTGCTGTTTTGTAGGGTAACATCATTAACGTCAGCGAGCACACAAATTGCAGTCGCTGCACCCCTTCCCGCACACATCCCCCCCGGCCGCCAGCCCCACAAAACGCCACATTTTGCCAGCAAACGACAGTCTCCTCGGGAGGTGCGAGCTCCCAACCCGCCGCCGGAGCCGCTGCCCCCACTAGGGAGCAAGTCCCGCCGAGACACCTGCGGGGGCGGCGGCGCGGGAGCCCCGGCTCCGAGCCACAGCGACGGGCGCCCAAGGGGGAGCCTCGCAGAGCGGGGGCGGCGGGAGCACCGAGGAGCGTCCCCGGCGGAGCGCAGCGCAGCGCTGGCCGCGGAGCCACATCCCGCGCCCCGGCACCGCGGCGCTCCCGCCGGAGAGATGCCGGCTGTACCCCCGCGCAACCCCGCCGCCCGCACAAAGTTTCATTTCCTCCTTCTCATCCCTCTCCTGCCTCCCTCCCACCTGAGCCCCGCCGGGAGGCGCCTCCCCACCGCCGTCCGCCACAGCCGGTGGCGCCAGCCCCACGCACCGCGGGGCCGGGAGAGCCGCCGCGGCAGCGCTCGCCGAGCTGGGGCTGCGGGGGAAGACCCTGCGTTCTGCCGCGGCGGCCCCCAGGCAGGGCGCGGGGCGCTGGGGCAGCCGGGGCGGCGGGGCGGGGAGCGGCTGCGGGGCGGGAGCCGCGCTTACCTCTGTCCAGCGTGAGCGGCTGGACCGCCGTCAGTGTCGCCATGTCTGCGGCGGGGCTGGAGCCCGAGTGACGCGCGGCTTCGGCACCGGCGTGGAGTGCGGGGAAGGGCGGGGAGGAGGCTGGCAGGGAGTGGGGGCGGAGGAGGAGGGTGGCTCCGTGGGAGGAGGAGGCGAGCGGGGCGGAGAAGGTGCCCAGGAGAGGGCGGCTCATCGCAGACGGGGCGCCGCGATGCAGCGGGCGCAGGGCGGCCCGGCGGGGCCCGCAGCGGGCTGCCGGCATCGCTGCGGTGCTGGAGCCGGGCTTGGCGGGAGGCCTCCGTCTCACCGCGCTCGCCTCAGAGCGGAGATCCGGGACCCGCAAGAGACGAGGCGGCCCGGGCCGTGCGCGGGGGTGGGGGGCGGGTCGCCGCCGGTCCCGCCGCCCCGGGGTGCCGCAGCGGCTGAGGGCGGAGAGCTCCGCAGCGCCGCAGGGCGGGGAGGACGCGCGGGGGCCGGATCTGGCGGCCCGTCCTCGCTTGGGCCGGGGGCGGTGGGGCGGGACGTACCGCCCCGTCCCGGGGCTGGGGGTCTGTTCTGCGGCAAAGGGGGATGGTGAGCCTGGGTGAGGCGCCGCTCTGAGGGCTGGCGGCAAGGGATGGAAATCAGCATGCCGAGCCGGGAGAGGAGGCACCTGGCCCGCGGGCAGGTCCTCGGCCGAGAGGCCGTGTCCTGGAGTGGCCCTTTTGGACGGATCAAACGGTCGTCACCTCTTTCTGAAGAAACTGCGCATCCTCAGGAAACCCAGTGTCCTGTTGTAAAGCTCACCCTGCAGCGTGGGGTTGAGTCCTCAAGTTACAGGGGAAGAGGTTGGTCATGGACATGTGTCCACCTCGTGTAGATCAGCTGCAGCTGTGTGAGCTTGGAGGCCTTCGCAGGAGACTGTGAAGGTAGAGTTTGGCACTAGAGCTCTGTGAGGTTTGTCAGCAGCCTTCTGGTTGTTTACTTTTGTCCTTCCCGTGAAGCAAAAAGAGCCTCGCCAGCTGCCATCCGAGAAAGGTTTGGCAGCACGGCAGAGTCTCAGGGAGTTTCTGCTGCCTTCCCTACCAGGGACAATGATGTAAAGAATGGCTGAGCAAGGAATGGTGTCCACTTCAACTGTTGCCCTGTGTGGTACCTGTGGTCTTGTGTTTGCTCAAGGAGTGCTGGGACAGGGTGGAGCATCACTCTGAAGGGGAAAGTAGCTTTCTTCTTACCTGGCAGGATCTGACAAACCACAGGGGACTTGAAAGTACAGCAGTTTGAGGTTGCATGTCAATAAAAGCTTTCAGCTGCAGCAGTATTTAAATACTAGCGCAGACAATCAGGGAAGCTATTGAAATTTTGCCATTAAAAGTTTTCAGGGCAGATTAAAAATACATTTGGCCATTTTAAAATTAGAGAAGTTTAAATAATATGTATGGACTACCTATTTCTGGTAAACTGACTTCAGCATAAATTTCTCTAATTAATAAACAATAAACAGTAAGTCATTTGGGTATCTTGACAAGAAAATGTTTCAGTTGGCTAAAATACCAGTCGAGAAAACAGTTCCTGGCAAGCACTCAGTTTTTAAAACCAAAATTAACATAAGGATTTTTATTATGCAGATTTTATGTACTTGCACAGCAGCTGGACTGACTTAAAGTGTAACAGCTCCTCTGAAGTAGTCACATTACTATATATTGGATTCATAGTCCTGAACAGAGAAGAAGTACACGTTTGGAGCTATAACAATGTAATGTGACAACTCTCAAACTGTTATGACACTTAAAAAAAAATCTATTACAGGTATAAAAGTGTGTTTAAATAATATTAAAAGCAAGGTGTCAAGTTAATTAGCCAAACAGGTTGTTTTCCATGTAGGACTTAATAACCCTCAGACTTGTTCTTTTAAACTGCCATCTTGTGAACAGACATTTTGAAGCAAAATACAGTTATAACAGCAACTTTTCTATTAGTAAATATGTGCTGTTAATGCCAAATATATAACTTTTCAGAAACACATAACTTTAGAAAAATCAATGTTTGGGCTTGAGCAGGGTGCCTACAGAAAGCAGCTCAAGCAACTTTTGCTGAAATTAAACATTTCCTAATCAGCATAGCTCTCTAGTTAATGCTCAAGAACGTTGAAGACCTAGCTGAGGTGTTCCTCACCTTAAGCAGCTGAACTGGTAAAATTTCAGAAGTTGCCCAGCTTAATTCAGCAACTAAGAAAGGGGCTCAGAATGAAGCAGGGAGCTGCGCAGTAGCTCTTGCTTTTCAGCACCAGTTCCCAGGAGAAACAGTGAAGTCTCATAGCAAAAGTCATCAGTCAGAGAGAATGAGTGCCAGCTACCTCTCCGTCTTGGGAGATGGACCTTGGAAGGAAGGACCAGGTGCTTTAGAGAGAAGCAACTGGTCTGACTTCTAGTCTTGTTGATTCCTGGGGCTCTACTGGAGATTTTCATTCAATATTACATGATGTTTACCAAACTGAATTAACAGATTTTATACTGTATGGACTGGAAACTGGCTCACTGAGGCATCTTCAACATATAGTCAGTGATCAGGTACCAGTGAACAAGGCTATTTCTAATAAGAAGCCTGGAGCCTTTTTCTGGCTACATTTTTAAACAAAATTTTGTTTCATTCAGAGACCTAAAATGTGGATATAGACACTTCAGTGGCTATGCTTTTAGATAACACAGGTTATTAAAAAAATGACCATGAAAGTGGGTTAACCTTGAAGCAAGTTGTCTGAAAAGGCTGTGAAATCTCCATCCTTCAAGATTTTCAAACCTGACTGGGAAGGGACTTGGGCAACCTGCTCTTACTGTGAAGTTAGCCAAGCTTTGAGCAAAAGGTTGGACTGAGCGTCCTTCAGGTGCTTTTCAACTTATTCTATGATTCTGTAATAAACTGCCCAAATTACTGGTAATAATTCTCTGAATAGCTGTACTAAATTGTTACCTTTAAAATACTGTGTTTTAATGCCGCTGAAAGCGATTGACAACACAATGGTTACTTCCAGGAATGGAGATTGGTTTTGCAAGGGATATTCTTACATATTAGTTTCAGCATTAAGTGCTTCATGTGATGTTGCCAAAAGGACTGTTGTGATCCTTGAATACGTAAAAAGTGGAATGGCAAATAGCACCAGGGAAATGATCTTTCTTGTGAACTTAGCATCCATAAAACAACTGACTGGAATACTGTATCCAGATCTGGCTTTCAATATGGAAAATCAGCTTTGGTGTGAGGTCTAAGGACCTCGGTCAAAGTTTATCAAAGAAAAGGTTAAGAAGGAACCAAATCACTGTGTGTAGGTTTGTGTATGTGGAAGAGGCATAAAGGTGGAGAGACTGATAGTCTTTAAATTTATAGTCCTATGACATAAGGTGATGCTGTGACTGGAAGTTTAACAAATTCAACCTCGAGTAAGATGTACTATTCTAGCAATAAGGATAACATAGAGAGCATTTACTTACTGTTGCTTGAAATCTTAACAAAAATCAGAGGTCTTTCTAAAAAGCTTGCTTGTAAAGCAAAATAGAATGGCCAAGGTATTCAGGAGGTTAGATGAGATAATGATTGTGATCTGTTACTCGTGACTTTTTGGCTTCCCTCAAGAATTGGTGCTACAAAGGGCCAGAGAGTTATTTCTACATGGCACAGCACGATGCAATGTGGAAAATCCCAGCACACCTCAGAACACACTCCTTGGCTGCCAGAGGAGCACAACCTCCCCTTGTCCTAAGCTTTGCATGGGGTAATTAAATAAGATGCCCCCCTATGACTGTAATACTGTGGTAAATGCAGCTACTTGATTCAGTACCAGAGCCACCTCTAACAGAGGGGGAAACTCTGTTTATGATGGCCACAGAGGTGTGTGGCAAGAGGCCATACAACAGTGGCACAAAAAATTGTTGTTTGGGTTACACAGTGCTGTTTTATGCCTTTTAGCTGTTTTCTGCCTATTAGCGATTGGACTAAATGTCTTGTTAGGGCTAAACTTCACCTTGGGTACTTACATGTGGGTTCCTGCCTACCTTTCCTGGGAAGTTTCAGTTTGCTGTAGGAATTTTCATATCCACCTTTACATTGGAAATTTTGTTGAGCAACTACTTTATTTTACACCAAGGCTACAAAATAGATAGTTTTTATTATATGATACAGTTCTATCTTGTTTATGGCTCTTTTTGTTAAATGCAATGTGTTATTCCACTGTTCTTGTAGCCACTTGATGACTCTGGGGAATGCCACATACTCAGTTTGCAGGATGATCAGCTGTATCAATCATTCCCCCATCAAAGATGGTTTGGTTATGTTTGCACGTTGCATGAAACTCCAGGTTATTTCAGAGGAGATTCCAAGTACAGAAAACTTTCAAGACCCTAGATTGTGTCTTAGGACTGATTCAGAAGGTGCGTTTGGCCTTTTATCTTTTCTTTGTGCTTTACTTGTACCATGCACTTCAGCACAACTAAAAGCAGAGATTGCAGTAGTGTTGTAATACGGGCTGTGAAGTCACAAAAGACTGAGCTTTTTTGTCATAATTCAGATTTGCTTTTTGAGTGGTATTTTGCATCTACGGGGGAAAGAATCCTTTTTTTTAAAACCATCAGTTATTTCCGTGGAGTTTCCATGGTAGAACTTGCTATTTGAGAAATTTAAGGGTTTAACAGCAGTTGGTTTATTGGGAAAAGAACTGGGTAACATCAGTTACCGACTTATGTGATTTAGTGCTTTCTGAGAATTACATGTATTACTCATATGTATAGTTCATTTTGTCCCAGAAGAGCCATGCCATCTCAAATGATATTTCAGATGAGCTGGAAGACCCTACTGCAGGTGCATAGCTCTGTATAGGTCAGTAATTTTCCACTGTACTACCCTGTACCACAGGACCATACTTTCCTATGGGACTCATTTTACATTCTAATATTGTGTAATGGATTACTTTTTGTAGATACTGCAACTGGTGCTTTCCCAAACACTGAAACCAATTTGGCCTTTAAAAATACTTTATTTTTTTCTAAAAAACTCCAATTGACATCATGGAAAACAGGCTTAAGTTTTGCTGAAAGATTCTCCTTTGGCTCGATTGAAATTCAAGTGGAGGGCCTGCTCAGTCCGGTGAGTAGACCAGTAGTCTACCCAAAGGTCTGTGTGCTCTCTCTAAAAGTAACTACTGCAAAAGCTAAGAAAAGCAAGCCTGTCACTGGTAGGCTTATGTTTTCTAGTGGGGGAACTGGGGTGTACCTTGGTGGGCAGGGTCCACCCTTTTTTTTTAGGCAGGGAGGCAGTTTAAAAGCAGTTACAAATCAGACCTTGAATTCATGATCACCTTTGGATACTCTTGAAATCTGAAACTTGAATCTATTTCACTTTGTTACTATGACTTACTTATTTTGGCTGTTTTAAGGACTGGGTCTTGACCTTAAGTTTGTCAGTACTGGGGACATTTAAGAAGAGTATAAATTACCCTCTGTGAGGCCACAGCCATCTTCACTTAGCTGGTTTAATGCCAGTTCAGGCTTTGTCTGCAAACACCATAACTGTAGTCTTAATATTCCCATAATACATTAATTCACACAGACTGCAGCTAGTGTTTTTAGTTATTTGAACAACTGAACAAAAGCATTGATTTGCCCTCCTCATAGACCAGCATAATGAATTATGCACCTACCTTCTTTGTCCAGTCTGTTAATATACATTTTGGATAGAATTTCTGGATCAATATGATTTCTTAACAAGAACCTTTTGAATGAAAGAAAGAAAAAAATGTAGACTTGTCCATGGAAATACGTTTATTGATTGTCTTTCACTGAGTTTCTCATTGTTTCCTTCAAAACATTCCTATACAGAATGATGACAGAGACAGAATATGTGGTCGTGAAATAGATTATCTTACCTTTAAAGTATGCCAAACAGCAGAACATACAATTTATATAGTTTATAATAGTTATGGTGAACTAATAGTGATAGTTACAAGGAGGTGCATAGTCAAGTATGTAGGTGTAGAGAAAATAAATAAGTGCAAGGACAAATTCCATAAAATTGCCACAGGTAATTAATTTCTGAGTGCGAACAGTGCAACAGATAACACTGCTATCAACAATTTATTTACTGAAACTGTTAGTCCTTTATTAATTTTCATGTGACTTCAGTGACATTACGATATGCATCTGAAAATGGGTGGGACCTTGATTGCAAGGAGTTATTGTAATTAACTCTAATTTTAGTACACTCCGTAAGTACCTTTTTGAGCCATAAAAATTAAAATATGATTTAAAAGCCCTTTCGGAATCTAGAGTGCATTTTCAGATTTTAATTGGGAAGTGAAAAAAAGGAAGCTGCTTGTAAAGCTGATGTGCTTACAGCTATCTGAGGTTTAAGTTAAGCTTAACTATTATCTGAAATAATTGGTTACCTGATGAAGCTACACACATAACCAGGTTTATGAATCTGATGATTAAAAAGCACCAACAAACCAAAGAAGAATAAAAAACTGGTAACTTGGAGAGACAGCGTTGTGACTCAAATGAAACCCAGCAGTTTCAGTCTTGCTTTTTATTAAAAAAAAAAAAGAAAAAAAAGAAAAAAAAAATATTAGTTTTAGTTTAGCTTTCAAAAGGCAGATAATGATTGCACTGAAGCTTTCCCCTGCTTTTTTAGTGACAGGCTCAGAGGAGATGACAGAATTTAGGTACTGCTGGGGACAAGAATGCCAGTGTTACTGATGATTATTTTTGAGAATAATACTTTGTCTACAAAAGGAAAAAGAGCTAAGGGGAAATATGATCAAGGTGTCTTGGTCTAAGAAGCAGTTTAATGGTCATTTCCACATCTCCAATCAATATCACTTCAGGGCTCATCTCTGTGACATTGAGAACAATTAAATCACATCTGGTGACTGCAATGCAGTCATGCTCACTTGGCAAGTTGTTCTATTTCCTTGTGTATCCCAGAGGCAAAACGAGCTTCAGGACATGTGTGGGTTATAGATACATACAGATGCTGATACGACTGTGTGCAGTCCCACTATTTTAGTAAACTTGTTTGTCTAGAGGCAGTTTGAGTCTTAGTTCCTGAGCTGCAGAGGGCAAGACTAATCTCACAAACATCTGGGCATACTCTATCTTCGTGCTTATGGCGAAGTTACTTGCTTCAGTGCAGTTAACTAATGTGAGAACACATGCCTGAGTCTGTTCAGTATCTAATTGAATAACATATACAACATTTTCCTCATGGAAGGCCTTCAGGGAAGCCTGAAATGTACAGATGTAAGGTTTTTGGCCAATTTTTTTGACAACTTATTTTTAATATTCAGAGGAACATTTCCTCTTGGCACTCTGCTAACAGTGTTCTCCAACACCTGCTGATGTCCATCTGCTCAGAGCCCTCAGATGACACTGTTCTGGTAAATTTGCTCTTTGTTCACATTCAAAGCCATCAAATTTGCCTTCAAGTTGACCCATGTTCCTTTCCAGGCCAGAGAACAAATTCTCAATTTTTTACACTCTAATGGCTGCAGCACTGTCAACAGTTTATATCTACCTTAAACAAACAAACAAACAAAACCCAAGAAATAAACAAATACTGCTGGGATTAACACCAGGTTAGAGGGGTCTTCTCCCCTGCTTTCTCCACAACCACCGACAATGAACAAGGCCCACTGGAGCAGCACTACCATCACATCAACGTCTATCATCAAACAACGAGCGTCCAGTTCTTCTCCAGGTCTGTCTTAGTCACTGCAGTGACAGAACTCTCTCATCTAGTCAGTGCCTGCAATGAACCCATAAGTGCTTCATAGGGAAGCTCTGTTTGATGGTGCCATCTCCCTGCGGTAGCACAAGAAACCATCTTTTTTTGCGTCTCTTTACCTAACCTAGCAAATTCCCCTCATGGACACACAGTTAATTGTGCCTGACAAGCAGCCCTTGGATTCAGTGGCTCTGAGCATCATGACCACTGTACAGCTGACAGCTTGTTCCTGATGATAATTTATGTGAGGGCACCCCAGGCTGCACACTGCATCTCCTCCAAGAACACATTCAGTCTCGCAATGATTCACAGGCCTCTTTAGCATCTTTCCAGTAATGACCTTTTGCTGTGACCAACGGTGAAACTCAAGATTCCTGACACTGCCTATATTGAGAACAGAAGACAAGGCGGTCACTCCTGACTAAGTTGGTGTTATGTGAGTTGGGGAATTGTACTGGGGTCAAGCGTGGGCACGGGGACGTATTTACGTTTACCCTGTGATCTGTTCCCTGCAGTAGCACAGGAAAGTAGACCATAAGAGTATCCCTAAACATGACCTTTTGCTATGCCAGACGGTGAGGTGGCAGGGTGTGGGAGAGAAATCACAGAATCACAGAATGGTTGGGGTTGGAAGTGACCTCTAGAGATCACCTAGTCCAACCCACCTGCTGAAGCAGGTTCACACAGGAATGTGTCCAGGCAGGTCTTGAATATCTCCAGAGAAGGAGACTCCACAACCTCTCTGGGCAGCCTGTTCCAATGTTCTGTCACCCTCGAAGTAAAGAAGTTTCTCCTCATACTCAGATGGAACCTCCTGTGCTTTAGTCTGTGCCCGTTGCCCCTCATCCTATCGTTGGGCACCACTGAAAGGAGTCTGGTCCCATCCTCTTGACACCCACCCTTGAGATATTTCTAAACATTGATGAGATCCCCTCTCAGCCTTCTCTCCTCGAGGCTGAACAGACCCAGCTGTCAGAGAGAAATGTAATGACATGATTCTGATCTGCTTATTTTTTCTGAATCCAACTTTATTCTTTGACTTAAGTAATACTTTTGTTTGGTTGGTTGGGTTTTTTTGGTTTTGGTTTTGTACAATGTCCTCCTGTACCTTTACCATATGCACTTCTTGTGCTGAATTGCCCCAGTTGTGTTAAGGATCTGCCCTATGTGGTTGATTACATATTCTGTTATGCATAGGTAGCTGAGTCCACTTCTGCTGGTCCAGCCATGAAGCTAATAAAATTAGCTAATAAAATTAGCAAAGGAACAGCACTATATGATAGAGGAATGAATCCTCACAATTCTTTAAAGGATTAGGCTAAATAAAAGCAGAAGTGCTGCTGATCTTTATTTTCACCTCTTCTTTACCTGGAAAATTTCATACCCTGAGAGCAAGCCTGTCATATCTAGCTCTTGTCCAGCACCCTTCCTGCACTTACACTTGCATCTCACTCATCTGCATCAGTAATACATTTAGTTTCCTTGTCCAGGATCCTCTCTGCTAGATACACCCATTGACCTAATCTGCTATCTACCACAGCACTGAAAATGTAGCGGGATGAGACCTCATATGCAGTGACATGTAGCTACAAGGCACCTGAACCAGCCTAATACTGTTACTAGAGCCTATTTCTGCAGTTCCTCCTATGTCATGTGAGCTGTTCTTTTTATCCCTTGATGATAATCTCACATGCTAGGAGAGAGGGAAGAACTTGAGAAGTCTGGATGAGCAGAATAAGTCTGAGTTCAGCAGCTCTACCTCTTGTTTCCAGATCTGGTTCATCTGCGGAATGTCCTCTGACCTTCTCTACCATTCTGAGTTACCAACCAGAATGGAGCATGAGACCTGCACAATGTCTGTCATTTACTAAGACTAAACTAATAAGCTTTGCGTATTAGAACCCAAGAGGACTTCACAGGGTTGAACGTCCCTGTGTTGCACTCTACAGTGATGTGTGCGAAACCTGCACGGGCAGAGTTTGACTCAGATATGCATGACTGAAGCAATGTCAGTGGATTTCAGATGGGGAGAACTGGGTATCAGAACGCTGGATAGCCCGGAAACTAAGTCAGGGCAATAGCAAGAGAAGGTCACTGCTATCAGCAGGCTGTGGGATGGGAATTTGCCAGACTTGTCATTTTTTATTTTGCTCTCTGCCTGCAAAAGGTCTCAGTTTTGCAGTGTATTCACTTTTTTTTTTTTCTCCTCCTGAAGTGAGACTGGACAGACTATTTTGAGTTCTCTGGCAGCAAGAAGGGAAACTTTATCTCACAGATGAGCCAGTGAGAGATTTAAAGTCTGTTTTCTCTTTTTGCCTCTGGAGATACCTGTAGATTCTTAGAATCCACACAAAAGAAAAGTTGTGTCTGTTTTACCAGCTTGTGAGGGATTTCGGAACTGTCTTTATGTAAAACTGTGGAACCTGTCTGTACTCCAGGGAATTTCCAAGAGAACAGGACTATTATTGTGAACAGACAACAATTTCCGAAGAGCAGGGGATTTCAGTATCTTGATTCAGATTAATCTTCTGGTGAGGGATTAGAACCATAAAGTGGGGAGCTGGAAGGATTTTCCTCTCTGTATCTAGACCTTGTAACACTATCCCTCACCAATTACGTGTGCTTTACATTTTCACTCAGTGTAGCTGTTGAAGGAGAAGCTTTTCCCACAACACAATGCTCATCTTCAAGGCTGATAATGTAGAGGCAGAGCTGACTTTAAGCATAACCAACTTGGGCAACAAAATAAACACAGCAGTGCATAGCGTACCCCTACCCTATGACTACCTCCCTGAACCCCACAGTCATGGCCATAGCGAGTGGTCCCTCCTTGTGGGGAACACTGCAAGAGACAGCAGTCCTCACAGAGCTCTGACAGCCCCTGTCTGTGTTAGAAGAAAAAGTGCTGTCTGCTGGCAGGGTAGATCCTTCCATTGTTTAGTAGGAGAAGAAAATGTGGGACCTCATCATCTACCCACAGCCCCTGGAACCATGCCTGGCCACTTGGACCTGCTCTGGCCCCCTCCACTGCTGTCCCATCCCAACAGATGGGATGAGGGATGAGTTAACTCTGAATGTGACACACACCCTGACTCAACAGATGAGACCAGATGTGAGTTAACTCTGGGTATTTCTGCGCCATTATGTGAAGTGAATGACAGACAATCACTCCGGGGGGTCCAACTCAAGTATGAATAAAAGCATGTGGTGCAATACAAATTACAGCGATTGGTGACTTGGCAAAAGTATGTTATAATATTACAAAACTTATCAATACATTGGAAGCAAAAGCCCCTCTAAAAACGGTGGATTGACAACAATTAGTAACTGTAATGCAAAACTTAACGAGACTTTAGCAGAAGAACTTACAATGATATGACTTTTATATGTTCAAGAGAAAGGAAAAAAGAGAGAGACAAGGAAAACTAAGATATCAGCGAGAGAGAGAGAGTAAGATATCACCACTCCACAGGTACATCGGTCCTGCGACGACCTCTGGAGTCGGGGGGGACACGTTAAGGATTTACACACCACCACCTCAAATCATGTGCGAGGTTGTTTTATAACCCAGTTCATTCACATGTGAGATAGGAGAGGGCGGTTTGTCTCCTCCCTCTGTTTGCTCTTCATGCTTATTAGGAAGACTCTTCTGGAAATGGGTCTGGGGTCTTCAAACTAGGGGAAAGTTCACAGTACTGACCAGAAGTGAGTTGTTTTGCCCGTCAGGGGTAGCTGTTGGTTCGTGGTTCCTTCTGGTAGCTGGTTGTCCACCAGATGGTTCATCTCTATCATCCCAATTAGGCCACGAGGCCTTTCACAGCAACACTGTTAATTGCCTTCATCTTCTGCCTCCATGGCCGTCTGTCTTTTCTGCCCAAAGTATCAATCACATAATCTTGGGAAAGACAAGATGCCTGCCTCCACAGCCATTTATCTTTTCTTCCCAATGTAACAAAACCCAGACATTTAAGGCATAACATAGCCTTTTGTTCTGCTAAAGGTGGGCGGAGCACTTCAAGGTTGTCACAACTGCTGTGGCTGTTGCTCTGCTAGTGCTATAAAACTGGATACCGTTGCAAGGCCAAGGGCTGGAGACACCAAAATTGTCTTGCTTTGTCTCTCTGTATTGGAGGAGATGGCTTGATATAGCATAACATGGTAGTCAGTATATGGTCTGGGGGGCAGAGCTAAGCTGTGGTGGGACCCTTTGCTTTTGGTGTTCATTAGGAATGTCCTAAAATTAAAGGAGAAAAAAAAAAAACTTGAGAGAGCCTGCAGGAGTAATAAAGCAAGCTAAATTGTTGTGTCACAGACCACAGAGGCTCCCTAGCTGGTCCTGGCTGAGGAACCCAAAATGCCTCTTTGCTCTACAAGATGACACCTTTTCACTTCCTGGGACCATGTGTTGGCTGGCCTTCCCCTTTAAAAGGCATTTCCACCAGGAAGGAGGAGGGCTATTAGCTATCTCCTTCTCTTTCTGCTGAACCATGTTGCTGGGCTGAGAAGTAGAAAGGTCTGCAGCTGATCCAGGCATTTGATACAAGGTTTGATAAACAGATATGTCTTAAACTTTGAAACATTTTGCAGTTTGGAAAGTGCCTATGATTCAAAAGGTTTGGCAGCAAAGGGTGAGTTTAAACACAAATGCTTTGTTATAAAAAAAGTCAATTTTTAATCTGTTTTTGTGTCACAATAAATATCCCTTGGCTAGCTCTGTCAGGTCTGATGACTTGATGCAGTAAGACTGTTTCTCTGGAGACAGACTGTGAAAGTTTGATTCTCTCCCACGCCCAGTTTCTTTGGTAGTCATGTTATTATTGCTTGTTCCCCCCAGTTCAGTTAAATACCATGCTTGATGTATCTAGAGGTCCCAAAGCTACTGTTTCTTTATGCCTGTGTTGGTATTTGTGATAAAAGCTAAAGGCTATTTACATCCATAAATCTACTACAGTGTATTCAGTAGAGTATTTAAGTAGAGGTTCTTCTGTGAGACTGGCCTGTTAAAGGACTTTGTTAATAATAAGTGCAGAAAATGCTTTTAAACTGTATTTCTATGGCATTCAACCTGTGAGAAATTAAGTGTAAAACCACTTTCAGTCATACATGCAGGAACTGAGTCTCTATGTACTTGTATACACACCAAATGAATTGCAGCGAGGCATGAAGGATATTTTAGGATCCAGTGCTGCAAGATATTGAGCTGTGCTAATTCCCTGGAAAGCTGACTAAGGGAATGCTTCTGTGGAGAACTCTTGGGCTTTTGAACTTGCATTATTGTCGAGGGTTTAGATTACGGGGTGACAATAAAACCCTGGCAGATGTACTGTTAACCCCTTCTCCCCCCCCACTTCCCCCTTTTGCCCCTCCCTCTCCCCCCTTCCCACTCAGGACAGGCAATCGGGAGGAAAAGAAGGACAGAGAGAAGAGAGTTGGAAAAATTAACAATGTTTTACTAATGCTACTAATAAGAATAGAGAAAATAATACAAAATATACAAAACCAATCTTGAAAGTCTCAGCAACTGCAGAGCTGGCACCCGTAGTCCTGGAGTGGACTCTGCAGCCAACCGGAGCTGGATTCAGTCTCTCACTAGGCCTCAGTTTGCAGGGACAACTAGCAAGGCCCTCTCCTAATGTCGGCTATAAGCAGAAGGGAAAAGGGAAAGGGACGAGATCCTCATGATCTCCCACTTTTATATGAAGTATTCATGTGAATGGAATGTTATACACAGTTGGTCTGTTTCTTGGTCACCGGTTTCTCCTTGCCCCTCTGGTGAGATGTCTGTCCATGCTTATCAATAAGTTTGCATTCCATTGCTAGGTTTACCAAAACATGTGTCTGGTTCTCCAGGAAAAAGCAGTTAATATGAAGCTTTAGCTGACAGGCAAATTCACTAAAAGAGAAACTTGTTTTTAACAAAACCAGGACAATTATTCAAAACCACTCCTCCTGCTCCCCCATGCAAACACAAATTACATGGAGTGCAGCTAAAGAATACACAACAGGCATTCTTTTACAGGCCAGCTAAACAAAAGAGCCTTATGGACAAGCAAAGAAGAACAGTTAGCCTTTATGCTGGGCATAGTAAGTACTCTGAGACATAATTTATCAATTGCATTTGTTAGTGTATAGGGTTGATGTTATTAGTAATGGATTAGATTCACAAGGCATCCACCAAAACGGAAGAACTGAAGAAATCCAAGAGATCAGGCAAAGATGTGTTTTGCCCATCAGTGGGTTGGTAAATATTTCAATACAGAGATGGTCAGTACTCTAGGACAAAGAACTGCAGGTACTGAGCATGTCCAGGATGAGGCTTCCATCACCAGCTGTTAGGCATTTTAAGGGCATTACTTCACTTTTTACTAACTCCAAAACAAAATGTAGCTGGCACTGGAAGGCATGTTAGCTTTGCATCACTGAGAATTTAAAAAAGAGAAAAATGATTGTTTTGTTCATACCAAAATGAATGTTGTGGAGCCTGTTTAAGCCAAGCTTCAATTAGCTCAAAAACTGGAACTTAAATATTTCTACCAGTACAATGTCAGGACACTGCAGGCATTAACTGATATTAATTAAGGTCTTGTTTTCAGTCATATAGAACAGCATAAACAAAGATGGGCATATGCCAGATGTTAAATGCATCCATTTAAAAGAGGAAGGGTTCCCAACCCCATTTTTATTAAGACTACTTTCCTAACCTAATGAAGTAATTTCAGGGAGTGGGATTATGAGTCAGCTACAAAGCTGGCCTTGTTGCTTAGACATGTGCAGAATATAAATATTGTAAAGCTTTAGAGAACAGATGGACAGAGATTTCAGAAATGGTAAACATCAGCTTTCTGCTTTGGACTGGCCAGTGATAGTCCTAGAGGTCACATTCAGGCTGCTCTGTTTTCCTGCAATATTTGGATCTAGCATGACTCTTCAGTCTCATCAGGCTTCCTGTAAGGTTCTGTCCTTGGTCTTTCAGCGATTAAAGGGAGTGCCATGATGGCCTAGTTAAAGGACAGCCTTGCTGCAGAGGGCTCCAGCACATCGCTAGCGAAGGAATGTGACAGCTGTGCCGAGATGAATTTTGCTGACTTTGGGCCTTTTTTTCTGTTTAGATTGCAGGAATGAGACTTGATGATCTTGACAGTCTGCATCACTGTGTCTATGATAGACCACACTTGATTACAGCCTTTTGAGCCTTTTGATTACTCTTTTTTTCCTTTTTTCTTTTTTTTTTTTTTTCTTTTCCTGACTGATGTTTGCAGATCAAGAAACATTGAATTAATCCAAAAGGATTTTTTGGGTGCAGTCAGACTTAAAATACAATAGGAGAGATCATCAGTAATGGAGGATGTTTCAAAGGAAGCAAACTCTTCAGAACTATTTCCTTTTCTTTTACTTCTCTCTGAACACAGGGGAGCTTCAGCTTTAGACAACCGCTGTAACATTTGAGTCTGTCAGACTTTGGGATGTATCAAGAAACATAGATTATACTGCTGTCTTCACATAGCTTATGGGAAGCAAGGAACGTCTCTGAGAGCTGCTGTGTATTTCATCCTGTCAGCAGTCTGACAAGCTTCCAAAAATGTGGGACTAGTTGGGGAAAAGTTGAGGAAAGACTTATGAAACTGCATAGATGAGAGCTTTGGTGGTGAAGACAGAACTCAGGGTTCACTCTAAAAGGATGTGAGTAATTTCTGAAGTCTCTCAGAGAAGAAGAAAAAAAACCAAACAAAACAAACAAAAAAGAGCAAGGAAATACTTGTGGGGCTTTCTCTAATTATGTTTGGGGTGTCTATTAGCAACACACCACAATCTCAGGCAATACCAGACAGATTTGTTATATGCACCTTTGAAGCGTATGTTGTGTTTGTAGCCTTTTAGCACTAGGTCATGTCATCTTACATGTGGCTCGTGACTGCAGCTACCTGAATTGGTGTGTTTTCTGTCATACTCTGATCTGTTTTCCACAGGCAAGAGAGTTTCATCATAATTAGAAATTTAAATCACTGCTCTCACTAGCCACTCACAGGATTAGAAAAGACAACCAACAAAACCATCAATTATTTAGCTATAATTTACTTTATTGTGTCCGGAATAGCTATCTACAAAGAAAATGCCATTATTTTTTTCAGTAAAACACAGAAAAAATTATGCATTGCACTTGAAGTATGTGAACTGCAGTGATAAGTTAAAATAAATATTCAGCCAGGATTCCCAGCAAAGGAGCATATTCTTTGTCCTTACCGTTCTCTGCCTGCAATCAGTTCTCCTTGCTGGGTGACTGCTGCTGTTCTTGGTGATAGGCAGAGCAGGTTGTGAAGCTGACTGTCAGCAAAATTGCATGAATTATATTATCACCTCTCCCTTTCTTACAAACCCCTTCGTCATTTATATCTTAGTTTTGAACCTTGTTATTAGGACTCATGTTTTTCTGTTCTCCATATCTTGAAGAAAAGGGTATTTGTTACTTTGGCACACTGTACAACAATGTATTCTCCCTTTATGCATGCATATATATTAAAACAATTATTTAAAATATATTTATGTAACTAATAAAAGTTACTTCTGTAAGTTTGAATATGGCAGCTATACTTTTCTTCCTTTTAACATGTGGCGGTGCCATTCACCCCTTTGCAATCTCAAACTGTTTCAATCTGTTCCCAATCTGTTGCATCTGCGTTACAGAATAGGTGCTTGAAGTCCCACCAACTTTTTCACTCAAAATCTTGTTACGGGAAAAAAAGGAGGACTTCATAGGTGAAACCAAGAAGAATTTATTCTTAATCTAATCAAAGTCTTATCAGTCTAATCAGCAAGGTATCAACATCCCAAGACTTTTTGTAGGATGAGTATGATGCAGATGTTAATGGCTTCCTTCTCCTCAGTCCTGGGCTCTTTTTCATGTGCTGGCTAATACATGCTACTCCTTGCTTTTTCTTCATTAATCTGCAATGTGGCATTACGTCTGGGTTTTCAGTGCATGTTGTGGTATGTATGCTGGATATGCATAAGTTTTGTTAGGCCTAACACTAGTTTTGCACAGCTCCCAAGGCTGCATTCCTTCAATAACCAGTAGCTGACTGCTGGTGAGATGTTTATAGCCCTGGGGTCTCCAGTATCATCTTGTGCTCACACTTTTGAAGTGCCTGCTGTCATCTCATACTTGTATTCCTTCATACTACATTATTTTAGTATAAAAAGTAGTTCACACCCTACAGTAACTATTTGTTATTATAATCTATTAGTTACAGAAAGATATGAGAAATATATGAAAATATTCATCGCGCTATTGTACAATTGTTGCACCAGGGGAGGTTTTGTAGAATCATAGAATGTCCTGAGTTGGAAGGGACCCACAAGGATCATTGAGTCCAACTCCTGTCTCTGCATGTGACAACCCCAGAGCTCACACCATGTGTCTGAGGCTATTGGTCAATCTCTTCTTGAACACTGTCAGGCTTGGGGCCATGACTGCCTCCTTGGGGAGCCTGTTCCAGTGCTCTACCACCCTCTGGCAGAAGCACCTTTTCCTAATGTCCAACTTAAATCTCCCCTGGCACATTTTCCTGCCATTCCTTCAAATTCTGTCATTGGTCACCAGAGAGATCAGCACCTGCCCCTCCTTTTCCCCTTGTGAGGAAACTGCAGGCTGCAATGAGGTCTCCCCTTGGTCTCCTCCTCTCCAAAGATATCATTGGATATTAGGAAAAAATTATTCACTGAAAGGGTTATCAAGCACTGAAACATGCTGTGCAGTAAAGTGGTTGAGTCATCATCCCTGAAGGTATTTGAAAGACATGTAAATGTGGTGCTTAAGGACATGGTTTAGAGGTGGACTTGGCAATGTGAGGTTAACGGTCAGACTTCATGATCTTAAGGGTCTTTTCCAACCTAAATGATTCTATGAAATCTTAGCAAAAACAAAAAGAATAGCAGTCCTCTCATTGCTCAATAATTGCTGTTGCAACTAAACAAACAAAAACATGGCTCCAGACAGTCCAGGACAAGACCAAAGCCTCACAAAACCTGAGGTCTGTGTCAGTAGCTTAGCATGATGCCTGTGGTCTGCAAGCAGAGGGAATCCTATCTTTCATGGCTGCAGATCTGCTCGCAGAGGTTGGGAAGAGAGCCACAAGCAGATCATATGCTACTCAGCATTGGGTGGGGGTCAACCTCTTGCTTTCCCAGGTCCTGTTCTACACATGTGTTTTGAGAATATGTACTGCATTAGGTGCTAAGACAAAGACAGGTGAAAAAATCCAGTTTAAGATGTGAGGAGGCTAGCTCTCTTTTTATGATACAGGATTATGTGTATGTACCTGATTCCTGCATGGTTTTAAGTCCCATTTAATCTGCCATTTGTAAACTTCTTCCCTAATAGTAGAAGTCTTTCATAACAAAGATCACAGCTATTCTAAAATGCCTGGGTCATAATACAACTGGATATCTTGCATAATGTATTGGGATGTTATTTCTTAGCCTAAGGTGGATCTTGATTGAGGTTTAAACTAGACATTCAATGGTACTTTTGTTGTGGTTGTGCAGGCTAATGAACTCTTTCTCGAATTTCAAAGTACTAAAGACTGGAATTGATTCTAATTTACTTTCAAATGTGTTGTTTTTGTCTTTTGTTTTTGTTTTTTTTTTTTTTCATTTTTATATATATATATATATATATTTACTAAGGTTAATAATCTGTTACTATTGAGCTATTTCATTTTTACTGCCTGATAAGTTTTCCTCAGCTTTTAGTATGACTTACTTTTAGTATCAATATTACTGCTTTTCTTTTTATTGTCAATTCTGGAAACAGAAGTTTGGCATTATAGCTTTACTTTTTCTGTATTCATGTAGTGTAGGTCCCTCTAAGTCCTGACTGACAGTTCAGTTCTTGTTATGAGAGCGCAAAATGTCTTCTCCTTATTGGTCCTATTTATATTATTTCCTCATAACAAATAGTTGTACTAATTATTGTGGTATTTTTAATCTTGGGTATCTCAGATGAATGCTTCGCTGAACTATTCCATTATCAAAGTATTTCATTTTTAAAAGTAAAGGAACTTGTAATATAAAACTGTGTGCTGCCTCTGCTTAACATTCAGATCCTGCCTGATAATTTCCTGGCAGAATTTACTATAATATTAAAGCTGAGTAGTTTTTGAAGTTATTTTATTAGTATAATTGAAGAAAAGTAGCAAACATCTGAAGAAAACCTTCTGATAACAGCAAATTTTCTGATAAGAAGATGAGTCCTATGTATGTTTGCATGGCCCTGAAATCAATATGAACAAATTTCTAGTAATTTTCTCTTGAATCTATCAATTTTTTTCCTTCCAACAAACATTTCTCTTATATAGAACTGATGTAATAAGTAATATCAGTTCACCACAGACAGGTTGATGCTATTTGTATTTAAACATAAAATATTGACAGATGTAATCTGAAACATAAAATTCCAGTTTTGCCCATTGCTGTATTTACTGACACATCACAGATGTGATGTGATCTTGGAGATCTAAATGTGATAAAAATCAGGAAAGCATAATTGAGAGTTCTGAAGGTACCTGTCAACTTGTCTGTTTGTAGATGGCAGGAGGTTATCAAAACTCTGATTCATCGTTTGGGGATGGTTACATTTAAGTGCATATCATGACCATTTGCCTGGGCACTTATTAAATTACATAGATGACTGACAGCAGTCCTCAAAGAAAAGAGTCCCTTTTTTTGTTTTTTAAGAAAAAAATTACTTACTTCCTTAGAATTGTATAACACTCACAGGGCTTTATGTTGTGGTTTCTTGTGGAAAAGGTTAATCTTTCTTTGTACACAATACATATATTATTTTGCTTGTTTACATGTTAATCTTGCGACCCTTTTAAAATCGTGTTCAAGAATTACTAAGATACCTCTGCTGGGCTATGCAAAGAGAAGATATTAAAACTCTGATGAGTACATGATTTTATGGATCAGCAGAAAAAAAACATCTTACGAGTCTCTCATAGATTGTTCCTTGAAGTTCAAGAAGCATGGCTAAATAGAAACAGCTGCTGGAGAATGTATATACCTGAAGAGGATTTGAGTAGTCACTGGCAAGAATCTTCTCTAAAATTAAGAAATCAAAGAGGTAAATGTCAGGAAAAATATCTTTACAGAATGAGAGACAAGGGAAATGATATGCATGGTTGGCATGAGCACTGGGTAAGAAAATAAAGTTACTTCCCCAGATAAGAAGACAGTTGCAAGGACCATAGCTATCTGTCACATGAGAACCTAATAGCAGCATAAATGAAAATTCCAACAGTGAAGAGTATAGTGTTGAATTATTCAACAAAGACTTAAACCCTATGGTAACATAGAGCAAGCTGAGACGTTGCATAAAATGATACTAAATCCAGGATAACTGGGCTCTTCTGAATATCTGTTTCCTATAGGAAATATAGATATGTACATATGTGCAGAGTTACATATATCACATGGTTTGTTTTAATAAAATAATTGCTGTTGGCATATCCAGTACAATAATTGAAAAGAAAATTAGAAATGCTGGTCCTGAGACCTGGAAGTACCAAAGCACCTTCTTATTTATGCCGCTAATTATTTATGCAGTGATATTTAATATGTGCACTTGAGTGTTTTGAAGGACCTTTATGTGTGATTACGTGACAGAACAAGTAAGAGGAGAGATGTGTGATGTGATGTTTTTTAACTTTCTGAGCAAGGCAAACCAAGAAATTATATTAGTAGTTTGTAATAAAATCATTGCATTAGAAGACATCCATTTGAAAAAAATATTCTTCATATAGCCAACTGTCTCACTGATTTGTCATCTAACCTTTGAATAACTAGATTATGGTATATTCAGCAACAGGCTTCTGAAGGCCCTTGGAAACCATGGTAATTTTCCTGAACTGTGAAAGAGACCCACCTACCTGTCTTTGTTATTAGCAGGCATTTACATGTCTAATCTGTCTTGCATTGTGCTGAGATTTCATTCTACTGGCATTGCAGAGCGTAAATACTAATGGTATTTTGGAAGAAAGATTCTAAGACCGGTCAGGTAACTCAACTAAATTTTCTCCGCTTCTGAATAAAAGGCTCAACCTGATCCCAAAGGCTGCATTTCAGTCCTTTGATTAGCAAAGCTTGAGAGCACTTGTCACCATGGAGCAAAGTTTGCATTCTGACTCATAAATGCTCTTTGCAAATATCATTAACAGGCTTTGGAATAAATCCTGCCTTCATTTTTCTTGTTGCATTTTTTTAACCCCAAAAAAGAAATAACATAGCAAGACATTTTGTAGACATTATCACTTGCTTGGTATGGATAATTTCTTACGGGACACAACTATCATGCTATGTCTAGTCAGCTTTTTTGAATAAATTTCTAAATTTAGAAAAATTGTGTGCACTAGAAAGGTTAGTTTTTAATGTCTTTTTTTTTTATTTATGGTACAAGACAACTGAAAAACTGCTGACCTGAGTACTGCAAGGAGACCTGAATACTGAACAGGAGACCTGTGCCGTGGACAACACTATTTATGGCATATACTAAGTTTAGCAACCTAACAATATCAAACACAATCAAGCTATATAATGAACACAATTAAAGGTGAATGCCATAGGACTGACAGATTGGTAGTGTTAATTAAATACATACAGATTCCTGCCTGCTTCATGATGTTCTCTGCAACTGTTAAATCATATGGAAAAATACAATTCTGTTTAAAAGCACTTCCTGTCATCACAAATCCAAGGATAACTTTGCGAATTCCAGGAAACAGAGAATGAAGCACTTGTATAGATAAACACCATAATTAATATTTATTTAGTGGAGAAAGAGTAAAGTAGTAAATGAAAAAGGCTAGTCCTGAAAATAAAGCACTAGTTTTGTTCTCAAGTTATGAATTTCATTAGTTTCTTGTCAAGATTTTATTTTTGTAATAGTCAGTTTTATTTACGAGTGGGTGGCTTTTCAGATGAACAGCTGAAACAATTCAACTGAGAATCTTGAGCTGGAAATTTCAAGTGTAAACTATAAAAGAGGTTGATAGGGAGCAAGAGTTCACCAGAAGTGTTGCTTTGAAACTCAGCCCCTTTGAATTCTGAGTGGTCAAGTTTTTTATCTGTGGTGAGTGGCTTGTTTTGTTTCTAAAGGAAAAACTAGAAGAAAAATGGCATGGAGGTGGTAGCTACACAGAGGTTAGCTGTGTGTTAGCTAGCTCCTTTTGACACTGTAAGTATTCATGCAAAATGTCTTTGTTAACTTGTGAGGTCAGGAAGAGAGGGTTATGGCCTTTTGTGAGGATTGTGTGAACTGTCATATTGTGCACTCAGGTTGGGTGAGTGTAGTAGGAAAATGGCAGCCCTGATCAGCAGCCAAAGGAAAACAAAAAATAAAACACACAGGCAAAAGGAATAACATGTGCTTCGACTTACAGCAGCTTAGTTTTCCTGTTTAAAGGGCCAGAATGGCCTTTTTATAATGGTAATGTTAGGCAGAGAGACACTCATAATAAGACCTTAGGCCACCCAAGTCATACTGGGCATACTGGTCTGCAGCCAAACTGAAGTGCAGCAGGAAAGCAGCCCTACTTTCTAGTAATCCAGGAGAATGACAGAGGCAGCACAACTTCTCCCTTTAATACATAATCAAGGAATATGACTTTTTGTTCATCATCAACATACTTCCTATCTCAGCTGACCACATAACTGTAGCCCAGCTTGAAAATGTTCCCTGAACAGGTGGAGAAATGTAAGCCTTGCTAACCTCAATGGGCACTGCTTAAAATGTGTCTCTTTGATATGCAGGCTGGGGAACAGGCACAATGCGGCTTGATGAGAGTCTTTCCATGAGTATGCTCTGCAAGCTGTAAGGAACTAGTATGCACTTTGCCCAGTGGCCTCCTTGAACCTTTGTTTTCATCTCTGCATCGCCTACACACTTCCATTTTCCTTTTTTGTTTCAATAAGAGAACAGAAAGGTCTTGACTGAGTTATAAAATCTTGCAGTTTTACATCTGTGTGGCAGGGCTTGAGTACCTTAAAAGATGATTTAATGTTGGTTCTATGTGCCTGAATTGGAATACTGATCTTTAGGGAGCAATGGTTTCATTTTCTTTTAATTTCAAAACACATCCCGTAGTCAGTCCCACTTCAACACTTCTATATCATTACTACATCATATTGACTTCTGTGAAAGGACTGAAATTCTTTTTGATGTGTATTGTGGCATTTGAAATTATTTTGGTACATGAATGAAAATTCAGTACTTTCTTGTTTGCTTGCTTGGCAGAAATTTGCCTTCCTGATAGTCTTCTAGTATAATGCCAGAAATTACTTAAAGGTTATCTTAGCACTGCAAAAATATCAGAAAGATTCAGCTGTTTGAGTAAGGGAAACTGACAATATAGAAACAGCAAAATGAAGTAACTCAAACTATTGTGCTTTTGATTGAAAGATACTAGCCTGTGCTTGAATTTTATTACGAAAAGTACTTCGTTTGCATGAGTCTGTCACTTTTGCATAAATCCCGCAGAACAGTGATAATAGCAACTACATTAGACTCCTATTTCAGCCTATACCCTATGTTAGCCACCAAAGTCTGTTTGCAAGTCTGTGCTGCTGCTCCTGTCTAAACATTGGCTTTCATTCACCCTGTATTTGATACCTATGTGCTCAAATAAAGCTAAAGCTTTTCATGGAAAAAATCCACCATGAAACATGAATAGGTTTAGAGGGAGAAAATCTATGTTACAATTCCATTATCTCTTTTTCCAGCTGAGAAATCTATAAGCAATACTCTTGTTGGTGCTATTACAGACAGGTTCAAAACAACCTATCTTGCTTGTCCTGCTTTGCTCCCTTATGCTTTTGATTTTAATAACTTTTATTCCTGCGTGGGCACTAGTGATACTGAGGTTGCAAAATGTTTTTTGCTTTAAAACTTGATTTCAAATAGTGATTTTGTGACTCATTAGCTCTTGTGTTGTAATTTTCTATTTCTGTTTTCCTAAGCAGGGAAGAATCTTGTCAGTCTGCTTTGAAGCAGCTCAATTATTTTTGAGTCAAGACCGTTTACAGAAAAATATTGTCCCAAAATAAAAAAAGCACTTATAGTCTTCAACAGGTGCTACCTGGGGAGACCAATGCACTGTCACACTGTGAATAGGACAACTGTGTGACACTCCATTGAAAATACAAAAATTAGCTTTCTTTTTGGGGTTCCTTTTTAAAAATTCCTTAAGAAAACTGGAGGTGTCCATGTGAGGAGCATTATGGTTGGGACGTATGCGAAGCAGGGTGAACAATGAAATACCTGGTCCTCAGGCCAGCTATAATTTTATCATGCTGCTCTACAGAACTGGATGAAAGGGTCCTTGTGCTGTTCTTGTTGCTTGCCACAGAAAGAGCTGTCAGATCAGGGGCAGTGGGCAGCCCTTTGCTGCTGAATCTTTCATTGTAGTCATGCAGCTAATGGTGATGTGTAGGTGTGTGGATGGGCAGAAATGAGACAAAGCATCAAAAAAATGGACTTGAAAGAGCATGTGAAAAAAAAAAAAAGATGTCGTAGTACTTTTTCCATTCTGGAAATATCGTTCTTATGAAGGGGTGAGAATGAAATGGAACCTTAACAAGATAGGTGTTTTCTTTCATTTTCAACACCTATTACTTACTTTTATATTCTGAGAGTGTACATAGGAACAGCTAAGTAACCTACTTACACTATCCATTCTCTTCTGTACTTTAACCGTATTATTTCTTTTCTTTCTCTTTGAATTATACAATTCACATATTTTTAGAATTGCATCATGTGGCACTCTGCATTCATTTCTAGTGTCCTTTGCTGCTGACATTGCAGGTGAAGGTGTATGTTTTAATTTATCTAGCCATTTCATTTTTAGTACTTTCTTTAGTATTTCCTATGTGTTTTTATACATGCTAGTACAATACATGCTGATCTTTTTTGCTGATTCTAGTAAACACATATAGAGATGTAAGCTGCAGGACCATTGCCACTAGACTCAAGCAACAACAACAACAAGAGTAAAAAAAAAATAGTTATTCAGTTCCTTACTTCACTTTGCAATTGATTAAAGAATCACACATGCTACTTTTCAATTTTCTGTTTGTGTAAGTTTTTTGACATCTTTTTCAACAGCAGAAGTTCAATGGCTAAACACAAATCTACACCCAGTAAGAACAAATTTTGAGCCTGTTTCTGTAATCCTTATCCTCTCAGTAGTAATAAAGAATTTGCTGGACAAACCCACATTTCCTCTGATTGACATAAAGATAGTCCTTGTATTCTGCAAAATGGCAGAGATTTGATTTCTTATGAATTTGTTCATTGCAGGACCTGACAATGTCTAAGTGCTAAACTAAGCAGGAAACCCATATTCTGAACTTTAAAAACAAGATTAAGATTTGAAATTCTATCACCAGGACAACTGATTGCTTTTACCTGGATCTCTAGACCTCTGAAAGGACAGAAACTTAATGGAGCTCTAGATGTTGAGTAAGTGAATTATTTCTTTGCCCAGTTGAATACTTATTTTGATTTCTTTTCATCACTACAAAGCAAAAGGAAAAAATGCACACATTTCTGAATCCTTTACCCTACCCCAGTAAAAACGCTGGGCAAAAGTGATGAATAAGAAAGTGGATTTTCTCATTTTTCTCTACAGGCAGGGAAGACCATCACATGTACATGTTTGATGAAATAAAAGGTGGACAACGGTGATGCCGAGCTCCTTCCTAACAGATGCTTCAAGAGGTCTGTTACGCTTACCCACCTCAGAGACTGAGTGAGAGCATTATGAATGGGAGGCCATGGCAGATTCTGAAAAGTGGGCTTGAGTGCTCACATAGAGTATTATTTTGATAGAACTAGAGAAATTGTTTGAAATCAACAATGCAAAACCAAGTGTCCTTCACTATATTGGGGGGCTTGCAGAAGACATTGTATTTGAGGACTTGGTGATCTTGACCAGGCCATATCTGCTCTGTTGGGCTTGGGTTTAAAGCTGGAGCAGCCTATATGTTACCATGGAATCTGCTGGACTCCTTCATGCTGACTTTTGTTGCGTGGTAGCAGACGTTATGACGGATGTAACAGTCCAGCCTGTCAGGAGATGCATGGCTTTGATTGTTGCACATGATAAAAGGCACTGTGGCATGGGAGTGAGGAGGAAGCTCTCCACAGATGGGTTCTGCACAGTGTGCCAGGCAGCAGTGTATCTGCAGTCTGCCTGATGCTGCATGAAAAGGGCTTCCCAGTATCTGATAGGATGAAAGATTTACTATCTATCTATATTCCTCTTTTTATTCTATCTTATTAAAACAGACATGTTACTATGCCATTTTTGTTGGGCCTTTTTTACTGAGACTCCCCCAAAAAACCCTTCAGCATCTCTCCCTCTCCCCAAGCCTGGTGCAGAATATTCACACTTATAAAGTATGACTTGTCTAAAACAAAATCCTAGTTTCAAACAGAGAATGGAAAATAATTGACCAATTACTATACAAAAGAATCAGGTTATCAATTACTGTATGTTACTGATGCAAAGGGAAAAAAGACATGGATGATCAATATTTTGCTCTGCTTGATACAAGAAAGTCATCCTCACCTGCTCATCTGAAATGCTGTAACTATTTTAGACATGTAGACAAACTGAGGAGTGTTCAAAACAGGGCAAGAAAAATAAAAGGATTATAAAACATGAAAGCAGGTTGAAAGAGCTGGTCTTGAAACTAGAAGCCTGTGAGAAGATATAAGGGTTGTCTCCAAATAAGTGGAAAGTTGTTCCATTGAAGACTGCGATCATACATTCTGTATGTCTGCTAGCATGGTGGACGATGATGAGCTCAGCTTGCCATAAAGAAGTTGTAGGTAGGATATGAGGGAAAGCCTATATGCTGTGGAGAAGAGGAGCAGAACACAGAGGGAAATCCTGGAGCCAGTGTCGGTGGATGTTCTGCAAAGCAGCCTAACAAGCCACGTCTCCGTTCCAGGCGCACTCAGTTGTCTTTGTGGTGAAGGGATGGGATGACTTCCAAAGGTCTTGGCTGTTAACATATTTCCATGCTCAAGACTTCTGTTCCCCAAGGCTCTGGACTGTAGCATTGTGTGTAGCAGGGAGCAAAAGAGGAAATCTAGCGTACCACAATATGTAAACTCCATCAACAGTCCTGTATTCTGTAGAGAGTTACATCCACAGTTCCCAGGAGGGACACTGAGACACTTTAATCAATTCTTGTCTTTCCTGTCCTACCCTAATTCTCAGGAAATGTCTGCGATGGGAAGGAAAAATATATATTTAATATTAAAATACATTTTTAAACACCTTCCACTTCAGCAAATTAAATAAAATGAGTGAAGATTAACATTAAATGAGGTTAGTTTTGAATGAAGAAAAATATGTTTGAATTGTCTGAGTTCCAGTAATTGCATCCTTAACAGAGGGATTCAGTCATTATATACACACTTCAGAGCTCTGTGTTTCTATCTTAGTAGATTTTTCCATAGCAAAACAATCTAATGTTCTGTCAAAAAACCCCAGCCAAACCAAAACAACAAAAACCCAGAACAACCCACCTACATTTCAGAACAATGGAATTGTTAGGAAAGTTGAAAATAAAACTAACAAAAATCAAGAGGGTCAGGTTTGCTGATGAATGTTTAGGCATGCCAGGCAAACCAGAAGGCATGAACCATTGCATTCTTATTTTGAAAACATTCGTAGAAAGTCTTTTTGGAACCTGCCAAATGTTTATGCTATGCTGTATTCATAAAATAAGGCAAAGAGCACAAATAACTAGAAAATGACAAGCCCAAATAGGTCCTCTTACTATTTTTCCAAAGACCTTAAAACTTTTCAGACACTCATCTCTGTAAAACATGGAGAGAGTGCAGCATGGAAGTTTATAATTAGGACAAAGAAGTCACCAGCAAAACATAATACACAAGAATTAGAAAAACAGAGGAAGAAAACAAATATTAATTTATTCAACTGAATAGAAACGAAGTACAGTATTATGAAAATGGCTTACTTTGACTTTTCTTTAGTGATTTGAGAAAGCGTTCTCAAATAATTTCTATACTATTTTTCTTGTAAGTCTGTCTAGATGGTGGAGTATAATTTAGAAATAAGTCAAGACTGTTTTAAAATTTTTATTTTTTTTCCTCTTTAATGCTGTATTAACTTTAAATTGCAATACTTTTTTTTTTTTTTTAAGTGATTATGCTGCTAGTTTTAGAGAAAAAGAAGTAAAGTTTTAAGGCTTGAGTTTTGATAGTTCTGTGAATGAGTAGCAGCAATATCAAAGCAGCAGGTCATCAGATCCTTAGAAACACTTCAAGAATTCCAAATGGCAACAACAGTATCTCGAAAGTTTTTATTCCTTTTAAATGCAAATAAATGAAAATCTAATACAGATGTATGATTTGTTGACATATCTCATTTCAAAGTTAGGATTTATGCTGTTTTTAAATGAAAATCTTAAATAATGCCTGGTCTTTGTGGTAACTTATTTTTTTCATGAGGAGAATGCTGGTTGTAATTGTATTGATTTGGTATACATAACACTAGTGTAAAGTATGTGACAGTTTTCTATCTAAAAATAGGAAAGGAAGAGTCCCAAGCAGAAAAAGAGATTACTTTTTGTAGATGGGCAGGCTTTGTATTTCTTATATTTGGATTAAATGAAATCTTGCCGATACTAGCCAAAACCAAGCCTGATTGCATAAATATTATCCTGGCCATATCACTTCATCGGGGTTTTTTTAGGAATAATAAATGTGTCAAAGATAGTCTATAAAAATGTCATGGAGAAGGAAAAACAGCAGCAGATTATTTAATGTGACTGAAATAATTGCCATGATTGGCTATAAAGCTGTCTTAATATAACATGCAATTTGGCAGTTAAGCATTTCCATGACAAACAGGAATCAAACTGCATCAGCCTAGAGATGCTAAAATCATAGACTGCAACAAAAAGTAATTTCTACAAAGAGTTTTTTGAAGTTTGTCTTTCTATTTGAAAACATGTTTCATTAAAAAAAATAAATCTATTTCTGATTGTGCTAATTTTTATTGTGGTTGGACAGATTTTTGTGGTACGTGCTGAAGGGTGACTAAATGAGTGGTTAATCTCTTTGCTCTTAGGGAGTCAGATGTGCTGCCTCTCATTGCCTCTTGTTCATGTCTGCACAAGATTCACTAAGTTCTCTCTCAGTCCAACTCAATATATTCAATTATCTGTTCTCTTAATTACTGACTTCTTGAGCTTTAGCTGCCTGAGTTGTGAGAAAAATTTCTCTTCCTTGCTCTTTTCCACTTTCTTCTGTTCTTCCATCAGAACCAGTAGGGATAAGCGTATCTCTTGTTTCTCACACCATTATCAACACTAGGGAAGCTATCAAAGTCTCTGCTACTGCAAAGAATTCTGGTTGATACAAAACAGGCTTAGTATTAGTAAGCAAGAGGATAATATTGCAGGAAGAAATTGTCTTTTGTTGTCATTCCTCTTTTAAAGTACTGCACTGAAATAAGACTTTTATTTACTAGCGTTGTAATTCATGTTATAAAACCAACAGAAAATGCACACTGTAAAATTTACAGCTGTTTTGTTTGTCAAACAGAAAAGTATTTCTTAAGCAATCGAAAAACAATTCAGTACATTCAAGTCCTTAAATAATTTTGGCAGTGTGGCTTTTCATGTTGCATGTTTGAGCAGTGGCTGAGCACCAGGTGGCCAGTGGTGCATTTAGCTGTGGTTCATGGTCTTGGACAGCACTTCTGTTCCGTTAGAGAGAGGAGAAAGGCTGGTGCCACAAAACCTTTCAACGCCTTTTTTTAACATTTTATGCAAAGCCACAGTCTGAAGTTCAAAACTTCTGTTAAATGTCCAGAAAGAAATTCAGCAAGGCTTATTCTGTAAGGCCAGACCTTGGGCAGGCCAGTGGAATTCCCCTCAGATGATGATAAAGCAAGTGATAATGCTCCAAGGTGCACTTAATGCATTTCAGGTCTTAATAGCAATTTAATGCTTGAGACCAGGTTAAAGTGAATCCAAAGTAAGATTTCTTAAAAAAAATGTGTATTTTGGCCTTTAAGGCTCTCAGTGCCAACTTTTTCCTTCTATATATCCGTTTCCATTGTGCCCCATGTGCTAGTTTAAATACACAATCTATTACCCAAGAGAGGTTGTCCTAGAAACTATTGTAAAAATTCATCACTGTTTGGGATATTTATATGTATAGCTCTGCACACATCTTGTGACTGGTTGCCTGTACAATTAAAACACTTGTGATTATAGGTTATGTTTATTATTTATCATGTGACTTAGAAATATGCATTTAATATCTGTTAGAACTTCCCGATTCCTAGATGAGAAATAGAGAAGAGTTTTGGAGTGAAGCTTCATGTAGAAGTTTTCCTGGGCTGTGCAAAAAGAAGGCTGTGCTCTTGTGACACCATAGTATGACTATTTTTCCTTTCCTGTTATTTAATACAGCTGGTTCTGAAGAAAGCGATGGATCTGCCGTCTAGCTTCTGATTGAATCTTCTTGACTTAGATTTTTTGTTGTTTGCATTAAAGGCAAGCAGAAGCAAAAGCCAGTTAAAATGACAACTGAGAAGTCATTTGTCATTACAAGTATCCCCAAGTTTGGCTGCATTATTGTGATTAATGTGGAAGGAGGAGGAAAGGTGTGTATCAGAAAGTGCCATTTATCTAAGCCCAGCATGAAGATAGAAAGACAAGCATCCAGAGAGGTGTCTTACTTTTCAGTAGGAACTTACTCAAATAGTCTTGTTATCAGTGGCCCACAGTAACTGGGGGAACTCGTGAAGAAACTCATGATGTGGAAACCTGTAGACAGAGAATACAGTGATTGTCATGCTGCTGCACAGAAGCAACGGTTAATAGATCAGACATTACCAATTGACCTGAAAATACTTCCAAGGGAGATAACTGTCAAGACTGCATTTAATAGAGGAAGAGGCTAAAGCACAGAGTTTAAATTACTTGCTAGCAGCTCAGGGATAAACATTGGTCTCTTAAGTCCTATTAATTGTCTGTTTGTTATACTACTGATAGTGCCATGTCTTCTGGAGTTCTCCAAAGGCTTACCACAGTGTAGGAATCCAGGACAAAGTTATTAGATATAAAACTGGTAATAAAATCCCCTTTTCAGGAGTGCACCTCACACAGCTCTTTTCATAACCACTTCCAACAAAGGTAAGGGGCCCTGGGGATAAAAATCTTTTTGCAATCTCCCCATGCAATGCAGAAACTCCTTCAAAAGTCATTCATCTGGGTCTGGATGGAGGGGAAGTATCAAAAATTCAAAAGCATGGTAGATGCATTACATTCCTCTGTGGATAGCTGTTAGCTTGCTAGCAGTTTCATGACAGGAATTCAGCCCATGGATTCTATGGCCCTGGATTCATCTTGTGTGGCCATGTGCAGCAATCTTGAAGTGGCAATAGATGGAAGTAGTAGCCCCACTGTCAGCTTTTGTCCACAGCTAGAAAACTGGCATTCTGTTCTGAAAAGATCTTTTCACAGACATCTTAACTTTTTGGGGGGCAACCGTGAATAGATCACTGTGCAAATGCTGTACAAATTCAGCCTGTAAATTACCTCACAAATGGGCTGGTGGATGGGACCCTCCAAGTTGTGTTTTCCCATTGCTAATCTTTGGCTATGGCATCTCTGTGATACCCTTATCCATAAAGCAACGTGAGCCTTTCCAGATCTACTTAAAATGGGAGGTGACAGATTATATGACACATATGTCATTACTTAAACTGATTTTCTTTATGTTCATTAATGTGAGTTATTTTTGTGGGATCATTATAATGACTATATGGAATAAAGGCCTTTCCCTGCAGCCTCTAGGTGTATAAATATACAAAGCCTTATCGTTAATCAGAAAAGATGTGGTGAAAGTAGCACAATAGATCTTCTATCAGATGCAAATGATAGCCAAAACTTCCTTTCATTCTTCCAGCTTTCCATGGCATTGTTTCCTCAGATGTGTAATGCCAGCCTCTGCTGTGCAAGGGAGGATGAAGAATTCAGTAACCCAGGACAAGGGACAGAGTGGCCTCAGTCTCAAGGTGTTTTACTGAAGGATTAGTGAATAACACAAGGAACCTTTGAAAATAAGAAGAGGTAGGCAATGACATCAACAGATGGTGGATGAGAATATTGTATAGGTGATTTCATTCTGTTAACTTTTGTTCTTTTGCAAAATTGTGTGTCAAAAGGAAACAAGAGAAACTGAAGTGAATTTAAGAAGAGCTGAAGATATAGCATGCACTGTGAAGCTTTTTGTCTAGTAGTCAGTAGAGAGATAAACTTTACATTTCAAAGACAGCAGAATGAGAGGCCAGATTAACCGTGGAAGAAGTGAAAAAGATTTTTTTGGAGCCTTCAATAATGCAGGATCAGAAGAGTTTGCTGTGGTAGCATATTTAACATACTTTAGAAGCCAATTGCAGGATACTTTGTGGCACTACTGAGATCAGAGAAGACTTCAGGAATCCTAGAGGAGAGCAGAAATAGAAAAAAAAAGCTTAAAGAAATCTCAAAATCCTTGTAGGTGAGTGAGAGACAGAATTAAATATGAAATATGAACTACTGATGTGAATATGTAGATTTTAGTTTTGTGGCAAATTGGATATTCTGATTTTGCATTTTTTAGCAAAAAAGTTATTTAGCTCTGGGAAGACACAATTAGATAAAATGTTGTGAAGATTAATCATAAATTCAGCATGGGGAGAAACAGTGAACATATTTTATCAAAATAAATAACTAGCTAAGTGAAATCTGTGTTTTCCTGAGTAAAAACAACTGAAGCAAACAAATTATGGGATTGTGCGTCTAATTCAAACATGAATATGACAGTATTTGATTTCATTGTGGCAGTTGTCCACTGTCAATAGGAGTCACCATGACAAACCAGTTGAATTTTCTGAAAATCAAAAGGTGAAATAGAACATCCTGCTAATAAATGGATCGGTAAGATGTGAAAGATTCAGGTGAGGGGCAACCATCTCAGTTTTAGGGTGTGCTTTGTTAAAATGCTTAGTTACAGTGTGGCTTATTTAGCAAGATGTTAGGTACGGAGATACTTTACTGTTAGGAATAAAGGTATCCTATTAAAAAATGAGGCACATCATCAGAGGAATGTCTGTTATCATAGGCTTGGACAATATGTTCTAGCCAGAGGCTTACATTGGTATTCAGGCACTTGTTTTATGTTTTTCCTGTTTTTACAGTGCTCTCCCCTTGAAACTCATTAAACCTTTTTTCTCAGGCATGAATAATCTAAGGGGTAAACAGAATATTGTTATAAATACACAAGTGTCCATTACAAGAAGCAGTGAATTTAAAGATGATTAAAAAGCAACAACAAAGCACAAATACCCTCTCAAGCACGTACAGCTATAACATAACCAGTATGTGTTTTTCTTGTAAAGGATTCATTAGAACATAAGTCTTAGAATTGAGTGAAATAAATAGCTCAGCCTGATTAATGAGCTACCATTAATCATCCCTAGATCACAAGTTCAAAAACAAAAATGAGAATTTGTTATTGCTTTGTGCTTTATTTAATCATGAGACACATGCAAAACAGGTGTGAAAATGCTGTACTGTGTATAAACGAGGATACCTTCTAACATGACTGTATTGTATACTTTTTTACAAGGCTATTGAGAGTTCCAGTTCAACAGAGCATCTAAACATACATTCTTCTATTTAAGAGTTCTCAGGTTCAACTGACTGAAGTGCAACTATGTAAGAGCTATAGGGGTTTAAAATTTTTTGAAAAAGTTTGAGATGTCTGAATCCATGTTTAGGTACATGAGGCAATTAACTCCAAACCTGGAGTCTCAACTTTCTCTTTTTAAAGGCTGGGGGAGCACTGCAGGTGTGTCTCACACATGCGTGTCTTTTGTGAGAACGGCAGTAAGTGAGGAATGGCTTTGTCCCTTTTCCCTTTTGTGGATTTTGTATAAAACCCATAGAATAAAACCAGAAATCTCCTCCTCCAAGCTCAAGAGAGTTCTATCCCAAAGAATATCAAGGCACACAAAAATGCCAGAAGGCTGTTGTGGATTAAGAATGAACTCCTGACCAAACTCAAAACACAAAAGAGAAGCATACAGAGGGTGAAAGGAAGGGTGGGTAATGTGGGAGGAATAGAGAAACGTTGTCCGAGCATCCAGGGATGAAGCCCAAATGTAATTGAATCTGGATAGGGATGTCAAAGACAAGAAGAAGGGCTTCTGTAAGTACATAAGTGACAAAAGGAAGACTAGGGAAAATGTGGGCTCAGTGCTCAATGAGAACGGAGACCTGCTTACACAGGGCAAATGCTTCCTTTATCTCAGTCTTTACTAGCAAGACCATCCTTCAGGAATCCAGGGTCCCAGACACCACAGGAAAAGTCTGGAGCAAGGAGGATGTACCCTTGGTGGAAGAAGATCAGGCCAGAGAATACTTAAGCAAACTGGATATACTTAATTCCATGGGCTCTGATGGATTGCACCCACAAGTGCTGAGGGAACTCACTGATGTCATTGTGAGGCCACTCTCTATAATCTTTGATCAGTCATGGCAACTGGGAGAAGTGCCCAAAAACCGGAGGAAAGCAAATGTCACTCATATCTTCAAGAAGAGCAAGAAGGAGAACCCACAGAACTACAGGCTAGTCAGTCTCACCTTCATCCCCAGGAAGGTGATAAAGCCATTGCCAGGATCATCAAGGACAAAAAAATCATCAGGACTAATCAGCATGGCTTCACCAATGGGAGCCATGCTTGACCAACTTGATAAACTTCTATGATTAAATGACTGGCTTGGTAGATGAGGGGATAGCAATGGATATCGTGTACCTGGCTTCAGTAAGGCATTTGACACTGTCTCTCGTAAGATCCTCAAAGACAAGCAGTTGATGCCTGAATAGGCTGAAGGAGCAGACAGTGAGGTGGACAGAAAACTGAGTGAATGTCTGAGCCCAGAGGGTGGTGATCAATGAGGCAAAGTCTAGTTGGAGGCCAGTAACTAGCAGTGTGCCCCAAGGGTCAATACATCTTCATTAGTGGTCTGGGTGATGGAGCCAAATGTACCCTCAGCATGTTTGTGGATGACACCAAACCAGGAGGAATGGCTAATATGCCAAAGGGTCATGCTGCCATCTGGAGGGACCTCAACAAACTGGAGAAATAGGCTGACAGGAAGATCATTAAATTCAACAAGGTGAAAGTTCTGCACAGGGAAAGGAACAACTCTACAGAGCGGTATATTCTGGGGACCACTGAGCTGGAAAGCAGCTTGGCAGAAAAGTCAAATTGAACATGAACCAGCAATGTGCCCTTGCGGCCAAGAAGGTTAATGATGTCTTGGGCTGCCAGCAGGTTGAGGGAGGTGATCCTTCCCCTCTCCTCAGCCCTGGTGAGGCCACATCTGGAGTACTGTGTCCAGTTCTGGGCTCTCCAGTACAAAAGTGTCATGGACATACTGGAGAGGGTCCAACGAAGGCCCACTAAGGTGATGAAGAGGCTGGAACATCTCTGTGAAAAGGCTGGGAGAGCTGGTGCTGTTGAATCTGGAGAAGGCTCAGGGAGGATCTTATCAATGTGTATAAATACCTGAAGGAAGAGTGCATAGAGGATGGAGCCAGGTTCTTTTCAGTGGTGCTCAGTGACAGGACAAGAGTCGGGCACAAGCTGAAACACAGGAGGTTCCCTTCAGACATCAGGAAGCAATTTTTTAATGTGAAGGTGACTGAGCACTGGCACATCTTTGGAGATATTCTAAAGCCATCTGGACATAGTCCTGGTTTACTGGCTCCAGGTGGCCCTGCCTGAGCAGGGGCGTTGGACCATGTGCTCTCCAGAGGTCTCTTCCAACCTCAACCATTCTGTAATTCTGTGAAATAACCCTGAGAGCTAAGCCTGGAATGCAAACCCAGCTCCTATCTCCAAGTCACTCTCCTACCCTTGGACAACAGAATGAGGTTGCTTCTTCCTCCTGTCCCATCTCCCCTTTGCATTGCACAGGTTGGCTACAGCAATTGGGAGAGAGGAGGTGTGAGGGGGAGCTGCTTCATACTGACAAAGGACTGCTTTAGTTACTTTTGATTTACAGAAAGCTTAACTGACAAAGATTTTCCTTCATACTCATATCATTACTTTCTTCAGACAACCACAACAGGGTCCTATGGAGAGTCAAAAGGAAACAATGAGTAGACATCTATGTCTGAGTTCCCTTTCCCTCCGTGTTCCTGGAATTTAGGCACCCAGATCAAGGTTGTGGCTTGATGCTGCCATTGATTTTTGACCTTAAAATCTTCTCTTGAAAAATCAATGCATGCAAAAGTTCTTTCAAGTAACTGTTCGCTATTAATGGTGTAAGAGAAAGAGGTGGTACTATTGTCCACAGCCTGGGTTGTATCAGATTAGCTGTTCATACAGCAGGAGGCAAAGTTAGGGAACAATCCAGATTCCCACCTTAGGCTACCTAGTGCCTTTGAGAATGGTCTGGGTATCCCATATATTTGTTGTCATCAGCAACCATAATGGGCAATACAGGAGCTTAGTTTATGGTGCCTCAGGGCTTTCTTTGATTGATCTCTTGAATTTAGATGCAGAGATTCTGACTAAATATTTACTTGGATACGTAACTAAACACTTTCTTAGACATAAGCCTTCCTGTTTGATTTTGGCTAAGGAGTGGTGCCTGACTTGTTTTAACTTGTGATGGCTGTAAATTGGGAAAAAGGATCATTATGGCTAGTGGAGCTATATTCATATAACACTGGAGTATTTAATGTTTTACTTTACCCTAGTGTAAATGTGGTTCTAATCCATACTAACTAACTCACAGGATTACTGAGACAGTAAATTCATTAATGTTCATAGAATGGTTATGGCCCTCAAATGAAGGCATTCAAAATGCAACGTTATTATCTAAAAGAATCTTGACATTTAAAATTCAGCTGGCAATTTTTTGATATGTCAAATACCCAGTTAATTTTGAATATATGGGAAGTGTTCAGAGGCATATTAAAGCCTCTGTATTTTTCTCTGCATTGCAATGATGACCATTTGCAAAACATTAAAAGTTGAAACTCTAGAAGTGATACTGACTCATGGAAAACAAAACAGAAGAAAAGTTTGGACTTGAGCATTAATTGCTCTAAAGAATCGTGTATATTTCAGTTCAATGAAACTGAGATAATCTTTAAAACCTCAGAGGACAAGAAAATAATACCAAAACTGAACTCTGTCAGGAAAAAAGACACGAAAGGTTAGGATAGCTGGAAAAAAAATAAATGGAAGATTAAGAGAGATTTTGTGTAACTGAACAGGTGAAACTGGATCATAAATAGTTCTGTCACAGGGAGCTTTCTGTCTGTAGCTTCAAATGTGTAAGGAATATTGAAAGTGGAATTGGCATCTCTTAGTTTTGTTGCAAAGTTCATGACAGAGAATACAATTTTGAGTTAGGATAGCTTGTTGAATTGAAGTTATACTTGAGCTTACTTTTAATTTTGTTATTGTTGCATGACACTGTCTAATCCTTATGATATAGAGGTACAGAGAAAAAACAAAATTTGATGGCCAATATATGTGAAAACATATTATAAAGGAGTAATTATTTATTTGGCTAAGATGCAAACAAGTTATTATAACAACTAATAATTGTGATTATGTCACTTGCTTGCATTCTGTATATTACAACGCCTTTTTTTCTGCATTAAAATGTTGTTTTGCAAAATGCTCATAGACCTGGAGGTAACCTTGCAAAAATTCTAAAAGCCTTGAAAATGTATGCAAAAATATTCAGCAAAGAAAAAGGATTATTTTTCCCAAACTATCATCATTGAAATTACAATGGAATTATCATGAGCCTTTATACTGAAGAGTAAGGCTGAGGATAATGGTTGTTTTTGAGCTGTTTAGTCTACAGGCAAGCCCATTGCTTGAATTGGTGCTACAGGTATTGCAACATCCATCAGAGGGGATTCATCCTTGCCCTAACACATCCTTGATCTGATGGCCAGAAATAAATCTATTGGTTGATATTGAGACTGTGATCTTGCTCTTATGTTTGGAGCTGCTAGGGAAATAAGACACTGCCGCAAATTATCAGACAAATCTTATGAAGAAGCATTTGTTTATCTGATTAACTTCATTTAAAATCACAGGGTGTTTCAAAAAGGTGGACCAAATTTGAAACTCTTACCACTTGAAATTGGGTCTCTCTTTTTGAAACACCCTGTAATTTAGCTATTTACATTCATCCATAGATTTTTACCATACTTTTTGTTTAGCCAGGCTGTTTTGTTGCTAAAATTTAAAGATATGTCTATGATTGGAATATTTTCGCATACACAGGGATTCTTGGATCTAAAGAGTATTAAACCCCATAAGAAAATAGGTAGTGATGGTACAGAAACCCACCCTGTAATTGTCCTAAAAATGTTAACCTATATACATGCATTCTGTCAGCTTTGGAAGGAGAGATGATTTGGTATTCATTGTTTTTCCTAGTGTTCAAACCTCTTGATTGCCAGAAATAGAAAGTAACACCTGATCAAATTAGACTCAAAAAATATCCACAATAATTTCATATTACTTATAACAAGTTCTTTCCTACAATTTAAAAAGTAGTTCAGATTGGTCAGAGATTGTGTAGCTTACAGGGTCTAAATTGTTTGTGTAAGTATTAATACTGAACCTTGTGATATTTGGTTATGATGTAGCTAGCAAGCAGAAATAGCAAGCTTTTCTATTTTATTCATGCTGTTTTATCTACTGTCCCATCTATGTTACTACCAGAATGGTATGAGATAGCTTTTTAGGTTTTGTTTTCCAAATTTACCTATATTTAACCTAAAAGGAAAGAAAGGTGCTTAGTAGAAAGCCATAAATGGTGGAAAAAAGGAGCAAATATTTTTACTGGGAAAACAGAATCTGTGAGTTCATCTTTCATTAAATACATTATCTGTCAAGAAAATAGGTCAACTTTTTGGGAATTGAATTTTACAGAAGATGCCATCTGGCTTTTCCCCCTGTTGCAAGGAAGGATGCTTTTTGTTTATTTTGTATGAAATATCATAGTGTTCTCTAGAGGGAGAACCATCCTTCAGGGCTGTTCTTTACAAGAAAAGAGACTTAAAAATATCAAATAATTAACTACATATAAAAATGATTTTCAGCTGTTAATGAGTCCATGTAAAATTTTTATGTGAGATTAAAACCAAATCTATTTTAAAAGTAAGGACTCGGCTTTTATTCAAGGATTTTTAATTTTTTCTTTTATATTCACCATGAGGTGTGAAGCCTAGGCATTGATTTTGCTGGCCTAATATTCCCAGAGGCCAAGAAGTCAAACTTTGGACACTGGTTTCTAGTGACCATTATACATGGACATGACAATATAAATGGGCTGTTTGGGGTCTGACATCTGATAAAGCAATTTATTTGAGTAGTGCCCAGAAGACTTGGCTCTCAAATTCTAACAAATTCCCAGCCTTACACTGGATGGTTAAACTGCCCTCTGTAATGCACATCTGAACTTTCCACACAAATATTCATTAATACAGTCTTCTCAAAGGCTGGGATAACAGCTACATGGCTTAGGAAGACTCCACTCACGATCTAGACCTTCAAAATGAATGGGAAATTTAGCCTCTGATATTAAATTACAGAGTAAAATATAGTTTGCTACTTAATTCCAAGTTCATACACTGTCTAACTGAACAGGAACTACCTGTATGCCCTGTAGAATTGTAACTAACCCAGCTATTCCAGTGAGCAGAAATATTGAGTATAAGCCCTCTAAAGCTGTTGCTGAAAAATAAATCCTGAAGATTCAATATTGTGCATATATTGTGCAAACATGTAGCTGGATGTTCTTCACTGCTTTTCCTTAACAGGAATGAGCAAATATTTAAACATGTGGTGTGTATGTTGAAATTCCTACCTTTGACCCCGAAAAAGCAGAACTGTATTAGTACTTCGAGTAAAATTCAGGGTTTTCGGAGAAGGAAAAATAGGACATAAATGATAAGGAAAATGGCCAGGTTTCGATTTGGGATGTCTGCCTCATTGAATTCCACTTCTATGATACTGATTCAACAGAGAAATTGGCTTTCCTGCCTTTTTCCAGCTCCAGAGAGCTTATGTAAATAGATTATCTGACAACAGAAGATTCTTCACTGCCTTGCACCCTGCGTTTCTCCTTGATGTGTGAAAAGCAGGATAAGTGTCCATGGATCTGCTACACTCATTTTACAGTAGTATGAACAGCTATAGGGACTGCAAATTAAAAAAAAAAAAACAAAAACACAACACAGTTCATTGAGGGTGCACAATTAGTCTTTGCTCTGTTATAATTAATTACTTCTGGCAGCCAGGTTTAGTGAGTCTAAAAGTTTACCTTGCAATCTAAAATCCACATAGAGAAGATTTTTAATTCTGGAATCATATTTCCAAGAGTGCAAATGTAAAGATTCATCTGGATGGGGTATTGGGCCATCTTGTCTAGGCTGCACTTTTGCCAAGGAAGGTTGGACCAGGTGATCCTTGATGTCCCTTCCAACTTGATATTCTGTGATTCTATGATGAAATGTTTGGCAGCCTAGTTCAGCATCATAAGAGAGTGAGGCCATGAGAAACTGTGGACTTGAATGTACAACTGAATGTATTTGGACATATGGTGTTGCTGCTGGCTTACCAGTAAGATTTTTTCTACTGCATATGCAATGATTCCTGGGGCTGAATTCATAGCTATTTATCTTATTTAGATTCTTCCAGAATCCTGTGACATGCTAATTTGCAAGAAAAAAAAGCTATTTCCAGAGATTATTACTGATGTTATTTGGGGCAAACTGAGTGACAGCTACTATTTCTTCTCTAAGCTGCTATGAAATTTCATCCATTCTTCACCAATCTGAGCTGTTCAAAACCAGGATCATTCAAGAAATTCACAGAATTATTTGTTGTATGGTTCTGGATGAACTTGCATTCTCAAAAATATACCACACATCAATAAATGGCTATTGACTTTGCACTTAATCAATTTAGGTGTTAATTTCTGGCTTGCTTGCAAGATAATTCTGCAGACAAACTAAACCAGCACATTGCCACAGTCTTTGAACAGACTAGTTTCTCTTGTCACACGGCGAATATAATTATGTAGCGAAATAAGTATCATGAAATATGTCACAAGGACAAAATCTAGCAACTGTTGAGAATGGGATTGCAAGAATGAAACTTTCAGAGATAACCAGAAATGGAGCAGACCAAGCAAACATCAGTTATACTAAAAGGCACCCTTTGGTATACGTTAAAATATACTGAGCCATAATTTACCATGGGCCAGGCTCCTAGGCATGTTTGCTGCCCTTGGAATACAACTGATGGCTTCTTGTAGAGGGATGTGACAGGTGATGAGATAAATACTGAAGCTGTGCCAACTAAGTCTGTGCTCCTAGGAGCACCCTAAGAGCCTTTGGCCCAACAAATAATGCAAGTTTTGCACTTCTTGTGTACCCGAAGCTCTTGCACGAAATGCTTTGAGTGCAAAAGCAACACAGTACTAGATTTTAGGTATTGTTTTGAAAATTTCAAGCATATGTCTTTTTCTTTACATCTTTAGCCACGTACAAAGCATATCGCACCCACCCTCCCAAAGTTCTGCAAGATAGGAGACACAATCACTGTATATTAGACCAAGGCAAGTCTGGGTATACTGGACAAAATCAGCTTTCCAGTTTGATCTTACGCAACCAAGGTTGAAAATAGGACTTAGAGCCATTACAACTTTTAATCACAGAGTTTCTCTGGTAGCGGCTAACTTCTTCACACTTCTTGGGCTGTATTCTCAACTTGAGAAAGTGTAGTTAAGTGTGTTGATAAGAAATAATGATACAACAAGTAATTTTAAAATTACTTTATTTTTATGCCAACAGTGACATTAACACTTAGCGCTAATGAACTCTTTTCATAGTTCTGTGAAAAACACAACTTTCTGGGTAAAAAAACAGTTGTGAAATACGTGGTTATTTTTGTAATCAAGTTCAAAAGGAATATCAATAAGAATGCCAATATCTGAAGTCCTTTTGTTCCCTGCAAAGAATATATGTTGAAAGTTGAACATTTTGTAATAACACTGCTTGTGCCTGTGATGGTTTTGATGCAATGAGCTGGAAAATGGTGGTATTGGTATATCAAAGAAACAGGGATAGCTTTGAGTAAAACAGTAGATTTTACTTGTAGAGACAAATAATTGATAATCTAGAGTTTCAGGGAGCTGGGCAGCTCAGGGACATGGATTACATAAAAATCAAAGCTCAATGACAAGCTTTATAAAATTACATCATCAAATTTGTAAGTTAAATCCATAACAGAAATGCAAAGCAGAAACTAAAATTCTACTTTTCCTCCATGGAATTTTACCACAGACTCTTTTCCTCAAATGCACCTAACTACTGAAGAATATATAAATTTTGCTTTTGCATGAAACTATTTTGCTTTCATGTGCTCGATCTGATACATGGCATAGGGGTTTTTTAAAGTGTTTCTTTAAAAATTAAGAAATCCTCATTATCTATCTGGTTTTGTTTTTCACTTTTTCAAAGTCTTAGAACTGAAAAGTATAAAAGTTCATTGCCCAGCAGAGTTTTATCAAAGCTGCCTGAGCATTTGACTCAGATTTAGCAGGGTCTCATGTGAGTAAGACTACTTAAATGAATAAAGCTAGGTGTATGCCCGAGAAGCTTCCTGAAAGAGAACTTAGATCTGGAAAAATATGGATGAAATGCAGGTTGTCCTGAACTGTACAACCTCCTCTCAGGGAGGAATCAAATGATAACTTCAGTAATAATTGATACTAAAATTGTATTTTCATCCCAGGGGATCTCTAACACATTCTCACCTGCATTGAGTCACAGAGTTTCATTTCAGCACTTTCCAGAAGTCTGTAAAAAGTGGCTTCTGCCTGCAGAGACAGATATTTTAGCATTTTTATAAGTACTCATCATTTGTCTCCCAGCACAGTACACACACTCATTTCCAGAAGACAGAAATAAACAGAAGTTCATGAATTCCTAGAACTGCAGCAGGCAGACAGGTCATCCACCATGGACACATTGATTTCAGCACTGCATCACGATTTTGAGTGCTGCAAAAACTAACTCCACCTAAGACCTCTGACACAAAGGCATCTTTAGGCTGGGAGGCAGTAGTCAAACAAAGAGGAGTGGTGAGTATAGGTATTTCTGTGGGAGTTTATTGTTTTGTTTTGGTTTGCTTGTTTTAATTTGATTTGGTTTGGTTTCTGCTATGACCAGATCTTACTATTGCAGAAGAAACAATGGTATTTTTTATATTCATGAAAAATAGTCAAAATACCCACTTTCTATCCAATTTTACCCCAATTTCTATCCAAATATGTATCTTTTCAAGTAATAAATTAATTATTTTGAATTCTAGACAAGATTTTTAGTGGATTGCAAGTGAAGCAGCTGTGATATGCTCAATATTCTATGACTAGAAAGAAAACTGGAGGAATAATTATATTTACTTACATGCCTTAGAAGGTGCCAGTTGCCACTACTACTTCCATCACCTTTCAGGAAAATGACAAAGTTTATTTTGATTTGAACTTAACTCTGCAGACTACTGCATATATGTATCTATCTAGTTGAAGATGTCCCTGCCCACTGCAGGAAGGTTGGACTAGATGACCTTTGAAGGTCCATTCCAACCCAAACTGTTCTATGATTCTATATTGTGGAAAACTGTAAATGCCTCTATTTTTCAGTCATCAGTGGTATACAGGACTGTGAAACTTTCTCATACAAGACTGGCAGTTCTTAGGACCATCAAAAAGTGATTTAACATGTGTACTAAATGTTTAACTACAGTTTTACTTTGTGCTTATGAAAGAACTGAAATTTGAATTACCAAGCTTTGGAAGTCTTGTGCACTAGAATAGTCAGAATATTCCATATACAGGAGACTATATTTCTAATACTTTTCTGCTAATCTTTTTTCAACATACATACATCTTTAAGCATGCATGCCTTACAGTAAAGGATACAGTTGCAGAAAAAAAGCTTTTTTAAACAAAAGAAAGGCTTCAGATAAATTATTTTGCAATTGAAGAAGTACCCAGACCATGTTTCACAGTTTGTTCTTTGTGAGATCTATGCCTAGAAACATACGTATGTTTTTCAATGAAGTCTACAGCTACAAAGGTAATTGCTACAAACATCACTCGACATTACTTCAAAATGCTTTGCTGAGTGCAAATTTCAGGAGCATCAAGTTTTGCAAAAAAGGAATAAATCCTTAGAGGGAAAATTCATCAGTTCAGAAATCTGCTATGATAGCATTTGTAAGCCAACCTTAAATTACTAGCTTCCAACTGGGAGAACTAGCAATCCCTTCTTTACCCTTTTAGCTATCAGTAAGGGCTGTGAGTAGTTTAATTAATGAAGTACATTCCACAGATACACATTAGCAACATTCCTTCAGGAACAGATATTAGGATGTTAGCTAAAACAGGAATTTAATGCACTTCATGTTCTGATTAAATTCATTTGTATCCTCTAGACCCCAGGTGCATCATTTCTAGTAGGATGTATATTCAAAATGAATACCAGAGCGTGTACTGTTGCAATGCAAATTCCTTTGCCAAATGCTTATACCTTCACATTAAACGCACACTATGGACAGAGTGGAAAAATCATTTGCAGTCCTCTTCAACGCCACAAGAAATATTAAGCATCACCAGACACAACCCATGCGGTGTTTAAATTTCAGGATACTTCTTTCAGTGTTAGTGCCTAGAACTAACATGTTAGAGAACACACATACCTAAAGGTTTTGGCTTTTTATTTTTATTTATTTATTTTTAAAATTTTGGGTAGTGGACTCTATTGACAGCAATTGTCCAGTCACAGAGGTGAAAGTCTCAAATGTAATAATGAAATTATTACATTTGAGAATATGTATTTTTAGTTTTCTTGCTTCGTTGGCATGCTGTAATCTTTACCTTGCAGTAGGGAAATTTTCATAAAATGTCCACATAATCAGGTGGTTTAGGTTTTGGGGTATTAACTACTTTATGGAAATAAGTCTCTGATTCTTAACTTGGGCATTTTGGAAGTCTCATTATGCTACTCAGGGCTGTATGTTATTGTGGCACTGATGGGGAAGAAAGAGAAGTGAACTGCAGTGCAGTGCAGGACAGGTAGTTCATATAGCACTGGACAACGCTAATAGCCTTTGCAAACCATTCGAAGCTCTCTGTGAGCTAATTATATGTGCCTCAGAAACAAAAGCAGCATCTGGTCCTCATACTGAAAGACTATTTGTGATTTTGAAGGTGACCTAAAAGTTCCGATGAACTTGAACTCTATCGGACAAATCCTCCACCTTTTTTTTTTTTTTCCTTTTGAGCCAAGAAATTGATTTTGTGTATAAAACCTACTGTAGTGGATCAACAGACTAGTTCTTCTCATCCCCTTATTCCTTTACCTGTAATGTGATATATTGTTATGTTCCTATTGCACTGATTCAACAGCAGTCAGGTAACAGAGTCGAAGTTAACCACGAATATGAAACGTACTATAGAGTTCTCCTTAGCCATATGACATTTTTTATAATGTGACTGCAGAAGGAATTTCCTGAGGAACCTGTAATGGATAAACCTATTATAGCACTAAAATAATTTCAAAATGGACGAAATAATGTATTTGAAGCGGGTGTGCATCTTAGCTGCCTTGTGCGTTACAGTACTCTTGAAATATCACCACCAAAACTGAGGAAATATGTATCAAGATGTGCAAAACAAAAGATCTACAGATGATGGAGGTCTTCTGGAAAACAGAATGAAGTTTGTTTTGTTCGGTGGGTTTTGTTTGGTTGGTTGGTTTTGTTCGTTTGTTTGTTTTCCTGGGACGAACATTATGCCTCATCTTATCACAGGGAAGTTTCCTCAAAAAAGGAATGTCTTTCAAAAGAAACACTTGAGTATTACGACTACATGCCATCCGAATCATTAAGGCAAAAACCACCTCAAGTATTCGCTCTGTCTTTCCCCTCGCTCGGGGCGGTCCCGCCCGGGCCGAGGCGGCGCCCGCCGCGCTGCCCCGAGCCGCTTCCGCACCCTCTGGCTCCGGGCCGAGGGGGAGTCGACGTCCGGGGCAGCGCCGGAGCGCGGGGCGGGGGCGGTGCGGTTTGTCCCGTCCCGGTGGCACCAGGTCGCCTGTGCCGCTGCTGCGTCTTGTGCCGTTCGAGGGCTCTTTGGAGCCTCACCGGAGCCCGCGGAAGATGGGTTTCCTGGGCAGGCTGGCGGCGCTGCCAAAACTCTCCGGGGCGGCGGCGGCCCGGAGCGGCGGTGCCTGGGGGCGGCCCCGCGTGGGGAGCGCGCTCCCGGGCTGGGCCGCCACCCTCTCCCGCCTGCCGCCCGGCGGCCGTGCCGCCTCCTCTCGGGCGCTGGGCGAGTACGACCAAGTTTTCAGGTGCTCCGTGGCGGAGCCCGAGAAGCTCTGGGGAGCAGTCGCCGAGCAGATCCAGTGGTACAAGCCATGGGCCAGGGCCCTGGACACGGGCCGCCTCGGCAGCGCCTCTTGGTGAGTCTGCCGTGTGCCCCCGCTGCGGCGGAGGGGCCGGGACCGGCACCAGGACCGGAACCGGGGCCGGGACCGGGCGGGTACTGCCGAGCACCGGAAGGCGCAGCTCCGCTGTAGCGGGGAGAGCTGCCCGCCGAGGGGCTGGGGGTGTGCTGGGTGTGGGGGCCGTGCGGTTAACACAGAAACACCCCAGCACGGCTTTTGGGGGTTCAGCACGCCGGCAATGCTGAAGGAGGTGGCTGCAGTGTATGGAGGAGTTTAATGCTTACACTTGGTTGAGTTTAATGATTACACTTAGTTAACCTTAATGATTAAAAGCAGCGTGGATGAGTGTGTGGGGACGAGAGGGGAGTTAGCGAGCGCTGTGCAAGGTGTGACAGACACGAGTGTGGGTGGGATGTCCGTGCGTGTCTGGGTGACGCGAGTGGGTGTGCTGGGTGCTCCCCATCCAGCCCTTTCTGGGCCCGCCTTGGCAACAGCTGCTCTGAGCGCGGGACACTGGGCACCGAGTGCCAGAGCAGCCATGTGAGTGAAACATAGAAACTTTCAGACTTGGTTATTCTTCGAAACTAACGAGATACATCATAATTCAGAGGATGTGGTTAAGATAATGTTTGGCAAAAGCATTGGCATTGTAATACAAGTATCCATACAGTGAATGGCAAACTGACCAAAGACTCTGATATCCTTCTTATAAGCTAGAGAACAGGATTTTCAGTACTTTCTCAAAGGGGACTTACTTGTTCAAATTTTGTGTTGACCACCATCCTCTCTTTCTTGTCAAGTCTACATCATGCTCTTTGATCTTTTCTTAAGGAGAAGCAGATACAGGATAAAAAAGGCAACACAGGATGAGGGTTGTCTTTGGTACATTGATGTTCTTTGCCATTTTTATATTTTTTCTGTTTTGATTTTAATTTAAAAATACTAATAATTTTCAAAATATAATTAAAAAAATAATCACTATGAAATCTGCCTGACTGAGGATATACAGAACCAGTAGCCTGGAGCTTGCTTTCTTATTGGTGTCTGATATAATGATTTGGCACCTCTAGTAATGAAAATTGTATGTCTTAAGCTGCATGTTAAACAGTACCCAGCCACGATAAAGCTCTTTAAGTCAGCAGGGCTCTATAATAGTCAGAAGTCCTAAAATGGATTGATAAGAAGACCTGTGGTCCACTGACCTTCATTTCTGGGTCATGGCTCTATTCAGAAGGGCAATTAGGGTTGCCTGCGTAATTAAAGACCTATAAAGCTCACTGGCTCTGGCATTCCTGAACATAATAATGAAGAAGCCAATACAGTGGTTACTTTCTAAGAACTAAAGAATGAGAATACAATACACACTAGTGAGCATGCTTTTGCTATTGGATTCTGTCAGACAAATGTGGTTTGATTTGCTCGGTGTGATAAGCTTGCTTGCTGACAGTAACATGGCTAGGTCTTTGTGAGGCATTGTGACTTCTCAGATGGAAGTTAGTTAGTCTTATGGCAGGGATAACTGGATAAAGTTTCATGAGAAGTCAAGACCTCCCTTCCAGGGTTCTTTTCTGGCCTCACATCTCACTTGCATCTTTCGCCCTCTGTGGATGCAGATTTCCACAAGCTGAAATTATCTCATTGATGTATTTAAATACCTGAAGGGAGGGTGTCCAGAAAGAGGAGCCAGGATCTTTTTAGTGGTGCCCAGTGGCAGGATCAGAGGCAATAGGCACAAACTGAAGCACAGGAGGTTCCGTCTGAGTATGAGGAAACACTTTTTTTACTGTGAGGGTGACTGAGCACTGGCACAGAGTTGGTTGTGGAGTCTCCATACTTGGAGATATTCAGAAGTCATCTGGACATGCTCCTGTCCGTGGCTCCGGTGGCCCTGCTTGAGCAGGGGGACTGGACCAGGTGTCCTCCAGAGGTCTCTTCCAGCTTCAATCAATCTGTGATTCTGTGGGATTATGCAAAGATACAAGTCTCTGAAGACTCAACATCAAGCCCTAATCATTGTTTGGATGACAGATATCTTTTGCTCACTTGTGGATAATAAAACATTAGGCAATTCAACTTGTGTAATCCCCTTTAATGTCTTAATGTGCAACACACAATTTTTTTTTTTTTTTTTTTTAATTTCTTGTTAAATGATAACAGGCTGCATGTGATACTAGTGTAGTAGTCTAATACCTTTGAAGTCCCACATGGCCAACAGCTAGATAAGTTCTTTGAGAAAAAGACTGTATATAAGAGACAAAGATGACACAAGTGTCCCTTTCAGAGGACATGCTGAAGAGGAAACAGAGGACAGAACTGAGGAAGAGTCCAGGCTTCCAAGAAAAACATAGGTCACTGGTCTAACAGGGTAAAGGTGTAATTCTGGTTCTGAGATTTACCTATGAAGCAGTTTATGGAGACCTTAAAAATATTATTAAGATGTTGTTGTGGTTTAACCCCAGCTAGCAGTCAAAACCATGATAGCCATTCATGTCTGTTCTTCTTGAGTGAGAATTTATCTCCTGTTTTGGAGATGTATTATTAGGTCAATTAATAAATATCCATTTGTTTTCAGTATCTTTGGTTTTGGTTGCCACACCTGCGACTTATGGAAACAGATACTTTTCATATATTTCCCAGTCTTATTTACTTCAGTTGAAGAAGTTGAAGGAGCTGGTTAGCATATTTAAAATGTAGCTGTAAGGCAAATGCCAGTTCGGCCTTTCTAAATACTGTGAGAGCATAAAAGAAATCTGCAGCATTCCCTAGTGCATTTTCTATAGTCTTTTCCATTGGAAATCCTAGTGCTACGTTAGTGGGATGCAAAGTGATTTCCAAAAGGTATGTGATCAGGGTCACTGTCCCCTGTGTGGTTTGTTGAAGTAGTAATCCCAGGTACTGTTGACTGTTCTAACCTGCATCACTGGTTGGTATGGCACAAACATCATCTCGTTTTGCCCACATCAAAAATAATGAGAAGAGAAATAAAGATTGATTGTTCAACAAAAGGAGGAAGAAATTGGAATTGTTTGGTGTGGAAGCCAAAAAGGAGAACTAACACGTAAAATTTGGCTACAGAGAATTTGGCTACAAAGTTGAAGGAAAAGCTGTTCTTGGAGTTGGCTTCAAAAAGTTCAAAACTAGAGGTCTTAAATTGCAGCACAGGAGATGTAGATTTTAGACATTAGAAAGAAAAACTCATGCTAAAGGTAGTGACACACTTCAAGAGATTATTTTGGCATGTTGTGGAATCCCGGTTAGAAGGTTAAGCAATGATTTCTTTTGGAAGGTAGAAAGAGTTTTTCCTACCGCATACAGGCAAAGGGCAATTTTGCAAGTTACGTTTTTCTCTGATTCTAAGACATAAGCGCAATATGAAATCATCTTTGAAGTTTAGGAATGTTGCACCGATTGCTTGTCAGATGTTGCTCACTTTTAAAAAATGTGGCTGGATCTATTAACATAATATTATCTTAAAATATGTAATATTGTAGTGGTTTTGTCTAACAATTCAATTTCTGTTTGTCATCTAGACAAACTAAACAAAAAACAAACAAACAAATATACAAAAATCCAGTTGATTCCTGGGAACTTGGCCTGCAGAAGTATATGTACCTGGCGTGGCATAAAAGGATTTTAACAATACGCTTTTTTTTGCAGTTATGGCGCAAAATAATTTTATTGTAGTTTTTTTCTTTTGCATATATGCCAGCTTTATTCAGAGCTTTTTTTATTCTTAATAATCTTTGGTTTTGGGCTGTTGCATGAAGACTAAAAATTGTCTCTTAAAAGAGCTACTTTGATTCTTAAGACAGCAGATAGTGGTAAAAATAAAAGCTTAACTTTTGAATATTTCAGTGGAGTGAATTAAGGCACTTCTTCTGTTGCCTTCTTCACTACTTTACTTATTTTGTTACTACCAAATAGGCTGTTGTTGCATCCAAAAAATACTGAGAACAGTAAAAAAAATTGCAGGTCATAGATGACAGATGCTAAGCTGTATGTAACAGGAGTTCTGCTGTGGGAGACCCAACTGACTTACTTGCCAGAAGTAAGCATGATTCACAGAATGGTTGGGGTTAGAAGGGACCTCTGGAGATCATCTAGTCCAACCCACCTGCTAAAGCAGGTTCACCAGAGCAGATTGCACAGGAATGTGTCCAGGCAGGTTTTGAATGTCTCCAGAGAAGGAGACTCCACAACCTCCCTGAGCAGCCTGTTCCAAGGCTCTGGCACCCTCAGAGTAAAGAAGTTTCTCCTCATATTCAGATGGAGCCTCCTGTGCTTCAGTCTGTGCCCGTGGCCCCTGTCCTATCGTTGGGCACCACTAAAAGGAGTCTGGTCCCATCCTCTTGACATCCACCCTTGAGATATTTATGAACATTGATGAGCTCCCCTCTCAGTCTTCTTTTCTCCAGGCTGAACAGACCCAGCTCTCTTGTTTTTTCTTCATAAGAAAGGTGCTCTTGGCTCCTAATCATGAAGAGAAAGTCAACAGTTTCTTGCTCTCTTCTAAGAGGTTACTAGAGTAGTCATTTTAAAGTCCAATTAAAGAGGTAAGTGTGTGCGCTTGTAATTCCTGTTTGTGAAACAAGAGAAACTCAGCAAGACCTCAGGGCTGGAGTGGGACGGGAGGTGCTAAGCCTCACGTATGGAGCGGCAGTAATGCCTGAGTGACTGCTGCAGGCAGCTTTGAAGAGGCTCAAGGGGGTCTAGTGTGGGTAACCACACTCAAATTACTAAAGACATGCCTTATTAGATCTAAGTTATGAGTGTTGTGGATTATCGAAGGCTGCTGCTTTCATGGATGTACAGGGGAAAGGACTTACCAAAAGGATAAGTAGGTATTGTCAGAATATCAGTTTAAAATTTTGCTGTGAAGCAAGCTGTTCTGATACAATAACCGGTTTGAAACTCTGCTGTGATTTTTGACAGGAAAACCCTGTCATTTTTTTCACCCCACGGTAGATCAGCTCTCCAAAGAAACTGCTAGTGAACTAAATCCAGTTTCTTTTATGTATTAGAGTTGTTACTGTTTACTCTTCAGATTTGTTTTACTCTTCCTCTGCTGAATGTTACTGATTTCTCAGGATTAGGAACACAGTGTAAAAAAAGGTTCTTCAGACTTGAGTTCATGTGGTAAGCCACATTGAGATAACTGTCTGGTTAGCAACAGATCAGCATTTTGCAGCCCTGCTTATTATGGCAAGATTTACTGGCAGCTCTTACAAACATCCTGCAGATCCACTTCTGATCTTCTACAGTCTATTGGAATATTTTCTTTTCAATTTTAGACCTCTGCTTTAAATAGGAGCATCTCATTGATGTCCTTATTCCAAGACTGAGTCCTGGTTTCACGCTGCTGTGTCTTTCCAACTAAAGCTTATTCAAGCAAATTCAAGTTCCTCGTGGGTATTCCTCTCCTTGGGAATCACTGAATCAACAGAAGTTTGCAGCAGCATAGGGCGGCTTTTCAAAGCCAGGCAGCTTTTGTTTGTCAGCTGAAATTGACGTGTTTGAGCATGTCCTTGGGTGAAGGTAGAAAAGTGAAAGTCTTGTAGTTGTGGTCATGGTGGGTGCCTCTCTGATCCTGTAAGAGCGTTCCTCCTTTTGAACAGGATAGCAAAGCTCTCATCTCACTGTTCAGATAGTCTTGTTTTTTGTGTTGGTTTTTTTTGTTTGTTTGTTTCATCTGCAGTCACATCTTTTTCACATACTTTCCAAGCGATTGTTAAAACTTTGTGTGGCAGTGGTGATGTTGCCGTGTATCCTTAGAAGAACCCAAGCTCCAGTACTTGCTCGTGTTTCGACAGTTCTTGAGTGGTTATGCACAGCAGCCCAGACATGGCACTCCCCTGGTCCCTTGTTCATATCATCCTACAGTGATTTGAAATAAAAATCAATGAGTGACCTGAATCCTACACAACTTTCATGACAATAATACAGAGTTTCTCTGTATTACAAGAAACAACTCCTAGTCCTTTGTTGTTTGTACATTTCTTTTATGGGAGGGGGTTTGTAGTACAGAATGTTTTTGTTGCTTTCCTGGTCCCCACTTACTCCTTATTAATGGTGTTGTAAAGGTGTCACAATAAAAAATTGCTGCATTCTAAACATCCTAGCTGGTTTTGGTTTAATAATTGCCATTCTTTGACAATAAAGACTTATGGACTTATCCTATGATATCTATGCATATGGATATATGAATAGTATATGTAAAGTCCTAATTTAGAGCAGTCCTTTATTAGACAGAAAAGGTAAAGGAAATACTTTTTAAAATTAGCACTGGGTTACTTTAGGCCATCTGTTTTTATTTCTAATTGCATTATAATAATACATTATCACAGTGAGTGTCTCCATAGAACTTTTTGGAAACTCTCAAGTTTGTTTTACTGTGTGTTGCTCTTCTTCTGGCTGTAGAGACATATATGCAGGTAGGAGAACAAACACAAAGAGCATTATTTAGAGTGAACTTTAATTTTTAGATTCTGTGTCATCTTTCAGTTAGTAGAGTCATCTTTGTGTCTGATACCTTCTGTATTTTCTTATTTGAGGATTATGCTGCACTTAGATTTTCCTTTTTTGTGTGTGTGTGTTTAAAATGACAATAAAAATGTCACCTAAGTTTGTGAAGTGTTTTTCTTTAATTAGAAGATGAGAATTTTCTGTAAATGTCTGGCTGTTGAAGAGGCTATGACTCACATTGCTTTACAGGGGATTTTGAGTCACTTGTGTAAAACACAGTGATGTCAAATGCATTATGAATGTCAGACAAATATATAAGATTTTATAACTTGGGGTCAGTTTCATTTAGATTTGGATACTTGTATGCTTAACTGTTACTGCCAAGAGATGGATAAGAATATTTTGAGTCCTGAACCCGTTCTTCTTAAAAAAGATAATGTATGCATGCCAATACAAAGTAGTGTCATAACATATTTACATAATGTCAGGTTATTTTATGTGAATGTGTGCTTTTTCTGTGAAACCTTGGCTATAAAAGTCAGAATGATTGATGAAAAGTAAGTTAAATCAAGACCAAGTTTAGCAGATTGTTAGTTAAGTCAATTAAGGTACTTTCACTTTTTTGACTAATAGGCTTATTTAGCTTTTTGAGTAGATATAGTGAAGTTATAGAATACAAAATGACTTCCTGAACTGAGTATAATGTTTTACGAGCTATGTTTTAATTGAATGCTCTCATTCCTTAAAAGAAAATATAAAATGCAAAAAAAAATAGTCATCTTATGTTGGAAGGCTGACTGTTACGGAATTCTAACTTATTTTTTAGGTTTGTAGGTGGAGAGCTGAATATCTGTTACAATGCTGTAGATCGTCATGTTGAGAATGGACGAGGAGACCAAATTGCTATTATTTATGACAGCCCTGTAACAAATACCAAAGAGAAAATAACATATAAGGAACTTCTTGAACAGGTATGTTTGAGAATAACCTTGTTACTGAAAAAGGCCAGTAAATGTTGCACACCGGTTAGATACTAGAGAGGTAGAAATGGTCTGCCTTGCTGGCTAATTCCTTTTGCTGTGCTCAGTATTGATTTATAAGCTTCGCTACCTGTGCCCAATTATACTGTGTCTGAGAGGTTTGATATTCATCTAGTTCTTTTTCTTCTACAATTTAATAATTGTTTTTCCTGGTTGGTTAAATTTTGAACTTTATTGGATTTTGTTTGTTTCTTTGTTTTGTTTTGTTTCCCTAACAGTTCTTATTTCATACTTAAAAGGTAAAGCAAAGTATTAGTCAGGTCACTTGACAGTTGCTACAATGAACAAAAGTACTGTTCCAGTGGAAATGAAGATGTGTACCTTGGCTACTGTTGCACATAACTGAGCATAAAACCAAATGAAATTTAACAGGGAGGAGCTCTCAGAAGAGCTGTGTCACCTGCCCTGTTGTAGTCTGTAGTGGGGATGCTGGTGGCCCCACATGAGTTTTCTGTCTGGAATCCAGTCTGTGGGTTTTGACTTCCCCATTGGTGAGGTCGCTTACCCCCAGCTGGGGTTGCAAATACCCAGTTCTGCATCAGCCCCTTCAGGTTTACTCAGTGCCTAACTGGGGGTCGTTGCCACCACGAGTGTTTGCAGCTTGACCTGTTCAAGGTTCTCCGCTCTCACAGCCACCAGCTGGTGGTTTGCCCTTGTGTCATCCTCTGTTCAGCTGGCTTTTTTCTTCCAGTTATATGTGGCAGTTATATATGTAGTATATATAGAGTTACATGGAGCAGTTGCACTTAATGCTGAGTGCAAAGGAATGTTGGAGTCAGACTCGTGTTCTTCCTTAATGTATTTCAGTGTGCAAGGTGCATTATGTTGGATGGAACACACTCTGCTTCAGATATGCACGTAGTGTCTGGAGTAATGTAAACATAGGGTTTAAAGTCTGAAATGAGATTCACAATACAGGAATTCAGTTTGTGAGGGTGTTATCCCACTGTTGAAGGATGAGTCGTACAGCTACAAAAAATTATGAACCTGTACTGCACTCTACCTTTTAAGGAAAATCTAGAAAACATTTACTCCTCATCAGTTTTCTGTTGATTTACCAAGTCTGAAAAAGAACTTGGAAGTTTCCATACAGTATGCTGGAGCCAGAACAAGTAACTTCAGTGTTTTAAGAAATCAGGAGACTTTAAAAAGGGTCCAGCTCCTTATCTGATTCTATTTATTTTTATACATTATATATATACGTTTTATAGATACAATATGTTATATACAAAAATATAATTTTATATATGCAATGTGTCATGTGCCATATAGAAATATAATATATACATAATAGACACAAAACATTTATGTATATATAAAATCAATTGACATACATATGTGTATTTTAATTAAGTGATACAATGTTTTAATGGAAATTATCTTTAGTGGATTCTCTCTGTAGAAATTTCCTCAGAAAAGCACTTGAAAAGTAGCCTGTGTTTTGCTTTTTCAGCTTGATGTTGGTATTAAACCTACTGATTGTATATCTGCATTCTCTATAAGTGTATTAAATGTTTTAGGATATAGCAGATTTGTGTAGAATGAGAAAGTTTTGCTGCATGACATACACATCCTTTCCTACACATTTCCTCTTACAGCAGCATCACCAAACCAATTGGAATAACTGGTTTAAGTTTTCTGGGGGTATGTAGCAGAACTCATTCAGAAATTCATTATAATCTTGCTGGTAGCTGAGTTCTATCTAAATACGGCTTTTGAATTCTCTATAGTTTGCTCTTGTCCTTAGTCAAAAGGGAATATAAGTGAAAGACATGATTTGGGATTATTATCGTGTCTGTTGAAGCTGTCTGGTCCATTCAGTGGAATAGATGTAACTTGGTTTGCCTGGTAACTACTGGACAGCTGATAACAAAGGTATTTACAAAGAAATTTGCTGAAAATGGGAAAGACATGGGCTAGTGTTTTTTGTGTCATAGATCTTGTGGGATCTAAGAGAGACTTTGGCAAGAGGCCGACCAAACCACAGTGAGGTGTGGGTGATGACATTTGGCTCATAGCCCTGAGTCACTGCTTCTCACTGTGATCTTATTCTGCTCAGTGGAAACTAAAAGTGCTGTTATATCTGGTGTCATTTTGAAATAGGCTTTCAGTGTTTTGCATGTTCTGTTATAGATCAGTATAAGCGCAGATCAAGCATGTGACCAAAGTTGATGAACCTCCTGGTAGGCGAAAAAAGCTTTTTGACTTCTTTCCTGAGTTCCTCTCCCAATTGAAAATAGCCTGACAGTGTGTATCTGTTTTCAGACTGTTGATTGGACTGTTCACATCCAACAAATGTTTAGTAGTCTGTCTGGACAGTAAGGTGGTGGTGCAGTGAGGATGTATTTTCAGAGAGGCTGCCTGTTCAAAATGTCTCTACAAGAGATGAGCGCTTGAAGTAGTGGAGTTCTTTCTGGTTTTTGGTAATAAAGTGAAGTTTATAGATGGAAGTTATGTAGGATAACTGTGTGTCACAGGGTGGGAAGATGCAGAGTTTTGTAGTAGGTTGGATCATTTGTTCCAGGATCAGACTCGTGGTAAGGAAGAAAAAAATGACGTAAGTGCTTGGTTGAAGACATTAAGGCTCCTTAGGGAGGATAGGGTAGTTTGAGCGGTGTGCTTTCTACTTGTTGCACTGCTGTTTAGATCTAAGAGTTACGGTGATGCTGCAAGTTTGAAGTTAAGTCTCAACTAAATAATTGAGGGAAATGTTGGAAGCTTGTGGATGTTTAGTGCCCAACCTATAGGAATGTGGTGGTGTTTTTTGTTTGTGTGTTTGTTTTGGTTTGGTTTGGTTTTGGTTGTTTTTGTGTGGCTTTTTTTTGATTGTGTGTGTTTGGTTGGTTTGGGGTTTTTTTGGCAGAACTGGAATAGAAGGATTGCAGGATAACTTCAGAAATTCTTTGTTGATGTAAATAATGGCAAGATCAGTTTATGCTGATATTCTGTACAACTATACTGTCTTCAGACTCTTGAGAGTTACAGCTAAAGTGAAGTTGTACATAGTGCATAAAGTTGCATTTTAAGTGTGCTAATGATATTTTATTACAGGTGAAACCTTCCAAATGCAGAGAGGAGGAATTTGGCCAATTAAAGACATGACAGTCTTCCAGAATGTACTGATTGGACTTTTTTCTTTATAGGCCTTTAAATGAGGATTACCATGTTGGACTGAAGCCAGTAAAATGAGGATGTAGGTGAAAGTTTCAAGTATACTTTGAGAGATTCTCTAATTCCGGTAGTGAGATGGCAGGAAATGATGAGGGAAACACAAATTCTGTTAGAAATGCTATTGAATCTGTGTAGTATTAGGGAAATTAAAAAAAAAAATACTTGAAAGAAATAAGAAGCAATGGCTTCTGTTATTTAAAAACAATTTTTTTTATTGTGTTGGAAAATACTGCCATTTTCAGATTAAAGCTAAAGTTGTTAGGTTGATGAAAAAACCTTCTCTATGCATCATTGAGTGTATTCTCTACAATGCCTCACTTGCTAAAAAGGAGTCTCAAGGATTTGACTCATTATTTTCAAGCGTTGAAGCTTGACAGGTCATGTACACAAAAGCGGTATGATTTCTGTCTGTGATTCTTTCAAATAGCAATGCGCAGTTTATATGTTGAATTCAGTGCTGTAATAAATAATTTCTGAGTGCAGTAATGTGACGGGATTAGTAAAACTAACACCCACCCCACGCCCAAGCCACTGACAGCATTTAATGTTATAAGAACATGGATGAGAAATAAGGGCTTCACATTATCAACAATGGGCTAGGATGTAATTTCTTCTGTAGGAAGTTTTTTTCCATAATTATGTAAAAGCATCTTCTTCCAAAATAGCTGTATTAGCCGTTGTCAATTTGGATTTATGTGTGCTTCTGTCTTGTTCTCCTCATAATCACCTATATATGACTGAGGAATCACCCAGATTGTTCTGTTTCTAGTAGTCTTTATCATTCTTCATGCATTACTCTGTCTTCTTTCTTTGACTTCTTTCTTGAAAAATGGCCAATTCTTTCTCAGCTAGAAATAGGGACTTTCAAGTTATGTTTTCTTGGAGTTAATTTATAATCAAAACTAGAATATAGACAGAAAATCCTACTGAGACTGTGAACCCAGTGTTTTATCCTCTTTATCTGGTAAAGCAACAATATCTTGATAAAACTGTGTCTTAGACTTCTTCAATGCTCATTTTCCTTATTTAAATCTCAAATGTCATTCTTCAGTGCATGCCTTGGAAAGATTTAACTTCGGTGTCACTGGGATAGCTCTTCAAAAATATCAATATTAGTATTCTTTAAAGGATGAGACTAATCAGGAATTTACAAAGAGTGGTGTCTTGGGTTTTTCACATTCCACACAAAAGACTTCCAAATGACACTGTACAAGCCAGAAGAAGCAGCTGGAACTTGATCTTCTCTGACTAAGGAGGGTTCCACTGCGGCACGTCAACGCCAGCGATGCCTGCAGTAATGTATAATGTGGCGCAGCTTGGGCAGATGAGGGAAGCAAAGCCATGCTGAATTAACTGCTGAGACTCCTGACATTTCCACTGTATGTGGTTTGTGAGTTTTACTTTGGACTAGGTTTATTTTCATCCTTTGAACTGAATGTCCCATAGCTCACTTCAAAGCCATCTGAACATAACTGTCCCAGAAATCTTTGCTTCCTTGACCTGTGGATTCCTTTCGGAAATGCCATGGTCACTCTTCATCTGTCAGCGGCTTGGTTTCTCCCTCCACTCGGAGTGGATGTTGTCCAAATAATGGACTTTTAGAGGAACAGATATGCTGTAGGAAATGTGCAGAATGCTGTGGGCTATCCTTCACAAGTGCTGGAAATTCCTTCTGAGGCAAATGGTTGTCTGAGGCACGTCTCTTCGGCGGAGTGAATGCCATGGCATCACTTCTGATCAAACGTTAAATCCATGCCAAGCTGATAAGCATTACATAGTTCCCATCTCAACCCAGTCCCTCCTTGGAGACACACAGTCCACAGCTGATCTCCCAAACCAGAAAGGAAAATAGTCCTTCCCAAAAATTCCTAGCTTTCTCTCAATCCAAAGAACTTCTTGGCATCTGAAAGAAGGAAGGAGAAATGACTGCAACTAAATGCAATCCCAGCAGCTGTCTGTGTGAGAGAGAAACAGAAATCATCTGGATTTATATTTTGTCTCATTGGTGGAAGGGTGTACCGGCACCACTGCCACCACTGAGTATGTCCTTTGTACACTGCATTTGAGACAGTGTGGCTGGGGTTTTGTGCAGAAGCCTAGGAGGGCTGTTATTAAGACATGCCATGTCCATGGCTTATGCAGTTGCCAGGACTGTGCCTGGCACACAGGCAGAGCTGGGACAGGCCAGATAGTCTCTGACGGAGCTTGTTGCACCATAGAACTTCCCTCACAGCTCATGGCCCCTTGGGGAATCATCTGTCAAGGTGCAGCAGGTCTCACAGTAAATCCAGAGACTTACAGCAACTTTCCATGTCTCTGTGATCAGTGCCCAAATTCTACTAGAAACCTCCTGAACACAGCCCTGCGCTCAACACATGCACAAGAAAGGAGTATGCACATTAACTCAGGTAGTCATCTGGATCACAGGTGTACAGTTCCCATTGCCTGCTGGGGCAGAGATTAGGTCAAGGGGATGTTCCTGTGTGTTGTCTTGTGGTGGTCCTCTGGGGCTTGCAGGCATATAGACAAGTGCAGCACCATTGTCGTGCTTTTCTCTAGGCTGAGTCCCAGGACTGTTGATCCTGGGACCAAGGGCATGAAGGTCCTTGGATGCCTGTGGATGAGCTGTGGGCTTGGTGGAGTGTTCTCCCCTCCCCTGAAGATCTCTTCAAGATCTCTGTGGCAGGGGCATGCAGAGTGTGCCACCTCTGAAGTGTGGTTTTGACACCTCAACGAGGACATGGCCTTCATCTATTTGAAATGAATGCAGCACCACTTGCCAGTCCTCTCCCACCTGCCAGAAGGCTTGACAGTAGCAACAGGGTGATGTGTACACTGGAGAAACTTTTGCAGTGGTAGGAAAAGGAGGAAACAATAATTAAGAAGAATAACACAGGTCGTTTCAAAAAGTTGGACCCAATTTCAAATTGGATTGGATTTCAAATTGGGTCTGTCTTTTTGAAGCACCCTGTAGAAGAGTGCAGCAGCTGATCAAGGGCCAGGGAAAAGCAGCAAAGAGTACTGTCTTTATAGTCCTGGAAAAATGACACAGTGGAGAAGCTGAAGAGCATAAGGCAATTTACTCCTTTGGTTTAGAGGAATGCATAGGTGACATGGCTCTTTTTACACCATGAAATGCATTTTAGGATGTTTCAGGAGCTCTCGGTATTTCAAGAATCCTTTTGGTTGTTTAACTTGTACTGAAGGACTCAACACTGGTGAGACCCAGTCATTATTCAACCTGGAAAGATTTGAAATTCCTCTTTTGAGCATTTGGAGTGGAATTTCTCTTTTAGCGACTTCTAAGAAGAATTGTTTGGGCATGGATCAAAACTGCTTTTTGTAACTACTGGCGACAGCCAGGTAATTTACTTCAGAACTGCAGCACTTCTCCACACCTGAACAGCTAATACAGATGTAGTGTTTGTTTGGTGGCTGGGTAAAAATGAAGCCATGTTCACTACAGACTTATATTTGATAGAAGTGTAATTTGAGCCCAGATCTTCAAAACTGAAAGCCTACTTGAGTTTCTTATTATATCACTTGGTCTCAAGTGATTTTATTACTGAAGTGTCAAATATATTAAAATGATAGAGCAATCTTAAACTTGAAGAAAAGCAGAGAAATAGCATGCTAGCGGGAAAATAGCAACTGTAAAATCTTGAGTGATAAAGTATGCTGTCTTAATGTAAACCATAAATGACAACACACTGTAAGAAAGTGGAAGGTTTCATGGCTTTTAACAGTTTAATGAATGTCTCTACTCACTCTTCCCCTCCTTTCCTAGAAAGAGTAATTACTTGGATGTTTCACAGTTTCCACATCAATCATAAGGGCAATGTAAACATGTTTTATGGTGTTCTGTAGTCTTCCAAATAGGTGCAGATAGAGACAGTGTATATTATGTAGTCCAAATGCTCCCTGGCTGTCAGAAGAATGAGGGAAAGGGCATAAGGCGAATCATAGATACCCGATTATTGTATTAGGGTATTATTGACTTTGGTGACATTAAACTCTCTAGGGTGGGGAGGTTAAGTGCAGGCAAGTGGTTACTGAGTTTGCATGGAAGACATGTGGTTCCTGTCTGCAGCATGCTACATATATTTTACTTTAAGTACAATTTACCCATGATAGGTTTCAATAAAAATCACATACGTACATGCAGATCTCTTAACTGTCTCCCTCTTACAGCCAGAAACCAAAGTTATATAGCTTGTGTATAGGCACTGGGAGTCTTCTATTATGAAGTTACTAACTATGATCTTTAAATGATGCCTTTTTACTTTAACAGGCAAACATTGTCTTTTTATTGTTGTTAATATATGTAAAATGATAATAATGAATTATAATACTAGTCCATTGTGTTTAACTGCTTATTGCCTACTATCCACACTTACACTGAATATAAAATCAGTCATTAAATATTGTTTTCATTGCCTGTGCCCTTTTGTCAATGCTCTACTTGAGAGTCTCATAAGCAACAAAGATAAGGATTAGTTCTCTCAGTTCTTTGAGATAAGGTGATATTAGCTGTGTTACAGTGAGTTTGCAGATTTTAATGTTTTCACAGTAGGAAGTATAGAAAAAGGATTCACCTTTGAAAGTAGAGTTGTTCTTACAGTTTTTTTCACCAATCCTATTTGGAAATGACAGTAAATACCAGTGATGTGGCAATAAATTCTAGTTGTGTACATGTCCAGACCTTGTTGATTTTTGCTGGGTTTTGATAGCATATGTCAGTTTCATAAAGTATTGATAGGTCTATAATTCAAGATACTTTCTTTTGATAATCCGTAACATTTAGTACAACAGGTTTGTTACAAATAGATCATATACATACCTTATTTTGTGTAAGTTTCCAGCTTGGTATGGTGATGACTTTGCCTTATAAACATATTCTCTCCTGCAGCTGAAAATAACAGCAGGGATTTCTGCATTTTTTATGCAAAATGGAAGCTATACTGTTATCTTCTGGTGAAAGCATGGGGCTTTTGTGTTTCCATTTCCTTACATCCTCGGGCAGAAGCATAGAAATATGCATAGTGTGATTGTGGATGAGCTGTGGATTTAATGCAAACACAGGTCAGATGCATCTAGAGCTGCTGGTTGTTACTGTCACAGGTTGCCGAAAGTATGAACAGGTGTTCACACTGAAGAGAGAAGAATGAGTAATGCTATATTATTATCTTCTTCAGTACATGTGTCAGATAGGCTTCTAGGATTAGAGGTAATTGCCCCAAGTTGTCTTGAATATGACTGTGAAGGAAAGAGCCTAATGCCTACCGATCTTGGAAAGTAACAGTGGTATTAGAATTTGAAATAATTAACTGGAATAAGGTAATTCTAAATAAAGAAAACTCAAATTTGATGAATAATATAAATGAAAGTAAAATATTTCAAAGATAATCTACCCTCCTGAGTAGCTCATCCTTGAAAAAGTGGGTCCTTCCCTCCTGTCCTGCTGGCACAATGTGAATTAGTGGCCTAGGCTGCTCCCATTGCTTGCATTATTTGCTGAGTCACTGGAAATGTCTCTTACTGCTTCAGAAGCTTGGATATTTTGTATTCTACAGGCAACACCCCCCTGCTGCTCTCAAGAGGTTTGTCTCCTCTTTCCTTTCTCGCCAGTCTGGTAGTACCTGAAGAACGTCTTTCACGAGACTAAATTTTACTTGAAACCTTATTTATGTGATATAATGAATAAATAAGGAATAATGCAGTGCAGGTAAGATGTGAGGAATTAATATAGGAGTCGACTTACGTTACACTGATAGTTAAAGAAATTAGAATGTTTAAACTTCTTATGTTTATTGTAGTATTTTCTAGTGAATGGCAACCTCTTAAAGAAGAGTTTTACTGCTGTAGGTAAAAAGAGTTCTGCTGCAAGACAGAGCAACTCCTTTGTTCTGACCTTAGATTTATATGTCTTCAGTTATCCTAAGAACTTCCTAGAGAATTTAACTTTTTTGCCCTATCATTAATGTAAAGTGTTTGCAAGCAGAACTGTTCTTGTTATGTCTGAATGGCATGCAACCGTGTGTATGGAGTATTCCAGTTTATGACTTCCCGGGATGGTTCTACTTCTGCCCTGTTTCCTATTAGGTCATTAGTTTACTTTGTTTCTTTTTTTTTAGTCTTCTTTTTTTTTTTTCCTGTTAGCCTATGTTTTATACATAGTTATATGCAGTTATACCTCTATTACTTACACACCTCTACATGCTGATGTCCAATTGGAACATTTAAAGACAACGAGCAGGTTTAGATACTGAGTGTTACGCAACTGTCAGCCTCTGGAATTTGAGAAACCTCTGACAGCTGGGTTCATTCAGTTGCTCTAGGGGAATTAGGTATTTGCTTTTCCTCTGGAAGATGCCATGTTTCCATGCCAGAACAAGCAGGTTGGGACAAATGCATAGTGCTTGTCACAGGCTCCCGTGCTCACTCTAACAGAACTTACTAGGTGGTAAATTGTCTGTCCTGCTGTACTAATGAAATATTCAATGCTAGTTTTGTGACAGAAAACTATATGCTGTCAAGTTAATAAATATTTTCTCCTGGTGATACAGATGGCTGACATTGCTGCTCATCTGTCATGTTTCTAGAGTTCCAGTCCTTTGCTGCCATTCACATTCTGTCTTCAGGCTTCTGCATACCAAAGATGCAAATGTTAAAGTAAGGGGAAAATGATTGTTTAAATCTAAATGAACTTCTCTGAGTTTGTATTTACATTTGGTTCAGGGAATAAGATTTCTTCTCTCATGTTCTGAGAAGTTTGCAACACCGTAGTAGAAAAAATATTACTACATATTGATTTGTGTTTCAAACTTATCTGGTTAGGACAGAATTTGAGTTATGAAGTGCCCTGTTTACATCCATTCTTAAAAGCAGTTATCAGGATAAAAGAAATAACGGTTTGTGTAATTCAGAATTTTGCAAAACATTGCTATTGATTTGTTGCTCTAATGTGTAAAATAATCAGCTTCAGTCCATTCTAATTTTACCAAAATAGAGAGATGTATTACAGTGCTTTTTGAAAAAAAGGAAATAGTCTTAAATTTATTGAACCTGGATTACATCATCCATCTACTTTCTGTATCACACTGGCTTATCTCCTTAATGTCCTGTGTCTGTTGGTTGTGTGAAAGTTATTTTTCATGGGGAAACAGAAGATCTGGAAAAATTTTTAATATGTTGTGAATGTTTTGTCAGTACAGGTCTCCAAGTTAGCTGATGTCATGGTCAGACATGGTGTGAAGAAAGGCGACCGTGTGGTCATCTACATGCCCATGATTCCACAGACCCTGTACTGTATGCTGGCTTGTGCAAGAATAGGAGCCATCCATAGCCTGATTTTTGGTGGATTTGCATCTAAAGAGCTTGCTGTTCGCATTGATCATGCAAAGGTAATACGTATTTGGAACAACAAACACCATTGCATTAGTTATTCATATAAACCACTGCCAAAACCCTTTTCTTGCAGAGAGGGTAAGATTTCTCTTTGTGTGGCACAGTCTCCATTTGCTTATAATACCTAACAATGAAATGTGAATTATTACATCTGTACTGACAGTGATACTTTTATAGCAGACGTTGAGATACAGATTTTGACCTCTTTTAAAAAAAGCATCATTTTATTAATTACACACTGTTGTCTGTTTAGAGCATACTTTCTTCTCGTGTTTGTCAATCTTTGTCTTTCCAAGCATCACCTTAAAATGGGTTTTTCACCCAGCATTTTCCTCAAGTGTATGAGGAAAATGCTGCCAGCCCTAAATTACTTCATTGGTTTACTTGATGTTTGTACATATTAAGTAGTACCTTTTTCAGCTACATAGCTACTTCATCTATTTTGTACATGAATCAAGGCAGCTAGAGAACCAGTTGTCTTAAGTGACTCTGCAGAGAACATATTTAATAGAGGTGAATACTTGAAAGGCTTCCATGTTTGGCACAAGTTGAACTTGTTATTGAAACATTATGTAAGTCTCTGTAAGTGAAAATGCAAATAGTACTTTAATAACCTACATAGTAGCTTATATGTGCATGTTAGTAGCTTGTGTGTGCATTAGTTTCAGATCAGCTAGTGGTGTTTGTACTAGAAGTTTCTGTTCTTGGTTTCTACCAGTGAACAAGACAAAAGTCCTTGTCATCTTGTTCCGTCACCTGGATCACTCAGACCATCTGTGGTCGCTGCCTATCACTGAATCACTTTGGTTAGGTGTATAAGCCAAAACATTATGCAGGGTGAAGTCCACAGGATTTCTGGAACTTTTACTTAGATTTTTTGTGTACAGAATTGCTTTTCAGATCCCTAAGGCTTGGATTTTATGAATATTTGTGAATAGGAAGTTAAATGCATTCCCCCTACTCTATAAATAAAACAGCTGAAATGGTTTGTTGGAATTGTGAAAAAGAGCTAGAGGAAGACTAATGGCAGCTCCATAGTTTTCTCTTTCTTCCTGCTCCCTCACTTTTTCAATGAGCTCTAAAAATTAATTTTAACTCATAGAAGCTTTTGATTAGGAAAACATAATGCAGAAGAAAAAATGATAGATTTTAAAAATGGAAGTTGCTACAATATGGATGTTTACTTTTAGAGCATTTTGCAAATATTGGCTAATTAATCCCAGTGGACTCTCTCTGAGGAACAAAGGGAGACAGCACAGTAACCGTAATCCTTGCTTCATGCATTAAAAAGAAAACAGAGGAAGTTTGATTAACTCAAGGTCACACAGCAAATCTTTTGCCAGGTTAGCTATAGAATTACCAGCTGCAGGCCATGGACTAAATCCTGATTTTAAACTGCCTTCTTCCTTTTTCTTTAAAAGGCACACCTAAATATTTTGGATGGCTTTTGCACCATCCGATGTGTAATGACAGTGTAAGTAAAGAGGAGAGGCACATCCTCAATCTAAATTTCAAAACATGCCCCAGTTTCGCAATACTGTAAAGCTTTATTGATAAGTGAATTGCACACTACTGAGGTTATATTTAAAGTATGTATATAAGTAGCTCTGATAGATGGTATTTTGCTGAACTCAGAAGTTAATTGAAGCAGTCTCAAAAACCCCTAACCATTCTATTAGGCTTTTATGTGACTTGGTTTAGATGCTGCAGTGTAGGACCTGATGTTGTTAAGATTAATTAGAAAGAGTTAAAGATGTGGAATGGAAGGCTGGCTGTGAGATGTTCTTGTGGAAGAAAGGTCAAACTTCACATTTTACTGGAAGATGTAAGTGAAAGAAATAACAAGCACTTTCTGGTGACTATGAAAACGTACATATACTTTACCAGCTTACCTTAATTTATCTTGACTTTTAAATAGGTCTGGGAATGCTGCAAAGTCCTGCAGCTGTTAATTTTTACTCTTGTCAGGTATTGGCAGGTACTGACGTTCTGCAGTGAATTGTGATGAAGTGGTACAGAGCATGAGAACAGGCATTTCTTGTCACCTTTCTTTTCACCTGAATGTGGGAATATATAATTTGCAATATCGAAACAATACGTAGTTTTGAAGGACATTAACTATATTTTGAGAAATTGACATAGCATCTGTTTAAGCATTTTATCTTAGTAAACTAGGAATACTGAGAAGGATACTTAAGAGCAATATGTTTATATGCGTGTTTGATAGGGTAGTTGCTATGCCTTCAGCAACCAAATTTTCTCATGTTTTTTTGAATCACAATAATTATATAGCAATCCCAGGGGTTTTTTTTAGATTTTAAGTCCAAACCCTGAAAAATAAAGTGCAAGTAATGGAGTTTTTCAGACATGGGATTTTCAGAAATGCTTCAGCAAAGCAGTGTTATGGTTTGCAAGTGAAGAATAATTCTTTGAAATACAAAGTGTATGAGACACCCAAGTTACTGTCTCCCATTAGGGTCAGAAATACTGTATTCCTCAGTTATTTAGAGTTGGCACATTTGGAGATTTTGATGAGTTCCTTGAGAAAATGAGCTGATTTTTTTAACGGTTTATTCTGAATAAGGCATAGCTCCTGCACACAAGTATAGCTATATACAAGTATACCCCTACTTCTCATCATAAGACAATCCAATCTTTTGAGTGATTAGGCAGATAGCTCAGCTGCTGATACAGGAGATGCCCAGTTGTCTTATAATAGTTGCAGTCCTGTCTTGGCTTCTCTTGAAGCACCGTTTATTTTTGGAATATGTATTGTAGATTAAAAGGCAGTGTCTTGCTTATTATTTTTAACTACTTGTATGGTATGATTCGGGTCTCTTTCTTTAGAGCACTGGGTAATACCTGTCAGAACTACATGTGCATGTTCATCTGACATGGATCATCCAACTGCAAAGCCAGAGCAGTATCAGCAGGTGCAGCAGAACTATATAATGACTGCATGAGCACCGGATATCTTAAAATGCCTGTCACTTTTTTTAAGGAGGAGAGAAGCACAACAAAAGTGCAGTAAGTTTGAGCATAGCCCTGTGATCAGATGTGTGGCTGCGGCACAAGGAGAAAAGAGGTTTTTTGTGTTGTATAGTGAGGGACTGAGTGCTGGAGCTCTCTGCAAACCTCTTCATGAAACTCTTGACATTTTGTGCCCCGAAGGTTTTCTGTGTGGGCTTTTTGCAGCTTCATTAGTTGGCCCAATAAAATATATTTATTTTTCTAAACTTTGCCGTGTGTGCTATTAGACACTACAGGGAAATTTGTAGCAGGTCTCTTTACAACAGAATAAAATTGTTGGTCTGGTACTATTTGGCCTTGTTTTGTCTCATTTCTACTTTTTTGTACTGTTTAATGTTTTTTTTCCTGCAGCTCACTGTTGCTGGCATTCCTTTACCAACAAACCTTTGAATTTTCCTGCTTTTCCTTCAGACTAGCTATATTTCAGTCTAATCTTATTGTGCAGGACTACGTGGAGCCACAGAAGAAGTGGGAGATGGGTGTATAAAGGCAACATGGGAACAGAGATGCGGGGAAAGTAAAGTCAGTAGGCAGAGTGGTAAAACACTGGAAAATAGCAGTTAAAGCCAGTAATGGAGCTTTGATTTGCACAGAGTGATCCATGATGCTTCCAAGTAGTACCCCTCACTTGGGAAATACATCACCTTAGGCAATTTAGTATTGGTTATTTTTAGACTTCCTTGCGGCATATGAAGTACTTGATGTGCAGAGGCGGCACTATTTACAAATGACTGTAAACCTGGCATTGACAACAGTCTTTCATCTTAACAATTGAATAGAGCTGTGTTAATATCTTTCATTAATTACAGTCTAATTTCAGGGTAGCCTCGAGATGAATTTTCAGCTTAACTGCATTGTATTGTGTCATCTTTCATAAAATCAGTACATTGCAAAACAGAAAGATGACAAACGCTGAAATTTTAAAGCTCGTCTGAAATCTTTATTTTGAATACAAACTAATTGGCAAACTTCCCTGAATGGCAGATTTGGATAGGAAACATTTTATTATTGCAAAAGAAAACAGTTTAATCTGTGCTTTCTGTTCCGAGTTTAATGCAGCCTTAACTGTGGCATTGTGGTTTGCGCCTACTTAATGAGATTTATGCTAATGCATACAATTAGCAAACCAGTTTGATCAAACTGAGGGGCATAAGATAAACATACTTTTAAAGCTCCAAAAGCAAGGAGATTGAAGACTCATTCTTCTCCAATTAAAATATGTTCTAACACATCGTTTCTTTGGTGTTACCTTTTGTTTCCTGAAAGACAAGAAATAAAAATACTGATTTTGGAGCTAAGTCAAAATAGTTTGTATGCAGATTTCTTGACTTAAGTAATCTTGTGTAAAACCTCAATAACAAAGATGCTAAATCCACATTTGTAAATATAAATTATTCTAAAAAAACCCCAGAACTATAGAAATCTGATTTTTAGTGGTTTCCCATCCTAAATTCTGCAGCCATCACTTGCTTTACTTCCTTCATGTGCCTTATGACTTTAGCTTATTTTCTTCCTTTGTTTCTACTTTCCTGTCAACTCTTGTTTGCGTTCTTTTTTCTCTTTCCCCTGTTTTCCCTCCTGTTCCATTTAATTACAGGCTGGAAAAGAGCCAGCAAAGTGCTATAGCTAGTTTTGAAATATGCCATTGCGTGCAGGCAGATAATTAGAAAACAGGCTGAAGAGGACAGATAATTGTTGACATCACTGTACCGCTTTTTCTTAATGGAGAGACTGAGATGGAGATGGGCTTTTCTCTCAGTTCATTAATTTTCATGAAACTTGAAAGAACTTAATGCTGCTGATTTCTTACTCAAATTTGTTTGAAAATGGTGAGGAGTGTCAGAAGTTGTTAGTGTGCTCCTGAACAAAAAACGGATGCGTGGATGGCAAGATCACACAAGCTTGACTTCCTTACAAAGCTGGTCTAAACCCTGTTTCTAATTATGTGAAGATAGACTGTATACATTTAGTGTCATTAATCAAAGAGTTTCATGGAAAAGATATTATTAGGTTGCGTATATAGAATATATTGCAAATGTATGTATTAACAATCTAAATTCTTTATTTTAGCCCAAGCTTATTGTGACGGCAAGTTTTGGAGTAGAACCAAAAAGGAAAGTGGAATACCTATCCCTCCTAGAAGCAGCACTGGCAATGGTACAGAGAAAACCTGATAAAGTTCTTGTTTACAAGCGACCTAATTTGGTGGGTGTACAATTGTTGTGCCTTTATGTTAACTTTCAGATGTACATGCCTTCTCACTTTTACAAGTAAAATTTTGGTTTGTAGTTTGTCTTTGAATTTTATGGGGGAACTTTATATTCATAAGATTTAAATAGTAAATAGAACTAATGCAGCAGAGAGGTTACGATACAGAAAATTGAATAATACTTTACAGGAAATTGAATAGTATATGTTTTTTGATCCACTTCTATTGATTGTCTGTTTTTCTTTTGACGCTTTTCTATTTTTCAATGGGCAGGGCTCTGTTCCTCTTACCCCAGGACGCGACCTTGACTGGGAAGAAGAGCTTGCAAAAGCACAGTGTTATAAATGTGTCTCCGTTTCCTCAGACCATCCGCTTTATATTCTGTATACATCTGGAACAACGGGCTTGCCCAAGGTAAAGGACTATCTGTAGTTTGAGTGCTTGTGACCAACCTGTTTGCAGTTCCACTTGAGAAAATAGTTAATTAAAAAGGTTGGAAATGTTTGCCAGTGCTCAGTGCTATGAATGATAATCATTGCTAGAAATGGTTTAATCTCATTTATTCACATTTCATTACTTTAAAGTCAATGTCTAGGAATAAACTACATTTGTTTATTTAAATATAAGTAATATAAAGATAAACTGAATTTACTTCAAAAAGTACAGTATAAACTTGTGAGGACAGCAGAATGTCTTTTATTTATTAATATCTTCTGTGTTCTAACTGTTTGAGATGAGCATAGTATAGTCACTTAATGGCGAGATTAGTTCATGTATCACTTGTGTGATAGCATTTATTGCTGAATAGTCTTTGCTTATTTGTTGTTTACATGTTAGCTAATCTTCCCATAGATAAGATGTAATGAGTGGCATTACAGATTAAATGTAATTAAGCATGTTCTGAAGTCTTGTGATACTGAACACTTCTGAGAAAATAATTCCTGTGAAAAACAAAGTTTAGATTAAGTGAAAACTGACAGAGAGTGTTGCTTGAAAATGTTTGCTTTAACATATCAATTAGTCTTACAATGATTTTTTGTTAAAAGATCTTATTTTAAAAGCAAACTCTTGAGTGTTTGCTTGGTACTTAAGTTTTTATTTTAAAGCTCAGTATAATTTTCAGGCAGTGATCTTACCACCACAGATTTAGAGACAAGTATCGCACGACCAGTACTAGTCTGAGCACTGCCACATCCAGGGATGTGTGATACCGGGCACTTTAAAGCAAATTAATAATTTTATTATAATGTCACAAAGTCCAGTATAAGATCATTTGTTACAAAAGGTGTTTTGCTCAACTGCTAGTTTCAAAATACAGTATCTCAGAGATAAAAGGTGTCAGAAGTTTACTTCACTGTGTTGGCTCTCCACAGAGAAAAATATAGACACTTTGAATGAAGCACCCGTCTGAAAGGGAGAGTGTCAACTAGCACCATGCTACAATGAGTAACTTAATGAATAAAATAACTTTTTTATTCATGTGAAGAAATTAGTTTTAAATGGTCATGCAAGTAAAATTACTCAGTTATGACCTTCATAACAAAACCTTTTTTAATCTCAGAGCAGGGACTAAGTTAGAAGCTGAGCCTAACACAGGCAGTCTGCTTCCTGAAATTCGTGACGTGTTAGTTAACTGTCCTCTGCTGTGGCAGTCTCTATTTGACTGAGTTAATGTGTGTCTACAGTCCCTCCTCCCTTGGACCAGAACTGAAAGTGACTATTTCATTCTATTAACTACATAAAGAGAATGTATCACGCCCAGCACAGACAGAGCGCTGCGTTGTAATGTCTGCACTGTAGACATTTTTTTGGTTAGAGGAATCTCACCTGAAGTTTAGTTTATTCTAGAAACAGCATACTAGAAGATGATGAAATGTATATTAAACATAAAAATATTACAAAATATTTCAAAATTTGTCTAATTAATGGTGTTTCAAAGCCAGTTTTTGGCTTACTGAGGTACACAGTGCTATTGCTACTCTCTTGTTCTAGTTTTCTAATCCCTCTTTTTACTAAGACTGGGATGTTCTTCGTTTGCTTTCGTATGTGTACTTCAGGCTAGATATTAAACCTTTCAAAAATAGACGTCTGGTTTAAGCCAGTTTTATAGCATCTTTAAAAAGAGCCAGTGCAGAAAGAGGGGTACATTTCAGGGAGTAATTCACTCTAGCTATTTTAAGCATCGACTACTCCGCAAGTACACCTATTTTTCAGTGATGAGTTTGGAACATGCCTAGCATTTAGATGGCCACAGTTTAATTGAGGTAAACACTCACATCTCTTTTTTTTGTGTCAGCATACATTGTCCAAATATTTGTATATCTGATTTTAATGAGAGAATTCTAGGCTTTGTTAGTTATCTTCTGAGAACTATTGTCATCTAGGGCTTGGGTTGGTGTTTTGTTTTGTGTTTTTGTGTGTGTGTGGTTTTTTGTTTTGTTTGTCATTTTTTGTTTGTTTGGTTGGTTGGTTGGTTTTTTGAGTGTGTTTATTTATTTATTTATTTATTTTTATTGTACGTTTATTAGTTCGTTTTCCAAAATTACTTCTTCAGTGAGAATGCTAGCACAAGCATGTACTTACTGGAATGGATCCTTTTCTTAAGTGAGGAGTATTGAAATGAAACAACTTTAAGTCTATTACTGCTAAAAGCCACAAAATTTCATTGAAGACAGGAATATCATTGCATTCTTGAAATGATCTTAAGTATTCAAATTTTCTTATTTAGGGTGTTGTCAGACCAACAGGTGGCTATGCAGTTATGCTGAACTGGACAATGTCAGCTGTATATGGACTCAAGCCTGGTGAGGTAATTCTGTTTTAATGTCGCGTATTTTTTTTTAGCTCCTCTCAGAAATGCCTCACTATATTTATGTTTTTATTTCATTTTAGGTGTGGTGGGCAGCTTCTGATTTAGGCTGGGTTGTTGGTCATTCCTACATTTGCTATGGACCTCTTCTTCATGGGAATACTACAGTTTTGTATGAGGTATGATCCATTCTAAAAAGTGAGCCTTTGAAAAGGCAGAATCTCCTCCCGTTGATAATCTTCATGATCCTGTTTATGCCTCTCCATTCTTCATGCCATATATATTTAAATTGCATTTATATCTTCAGTGTTTATACTCTTCTTACAGTAATTCCTAAGGAAAACTTACTTCACTATCCTTCCAAATTACCTACTTCATCTGGGTGACTGGTCACGGTCAATGGGGCAAGAAACACCAAAACAGCAGACCTAGAAATGATAGGTGTTGGAGTGTACTTTTGTTGCTGAGGCTTCAGCCACAGGCCATTAGATTGCCTCTATTAAGGATCTAGGAGAGGATGATGTGTTTTGCATGTCTGGAGATGACAAATTCTTACTGGATCTGAGTTGGAGGCAACTGGAGCCAGAACTCTTTAGGATTTGTCTTTTCTTTTCCCCCTCTACTGCTCAAGGCATCTGACATCAAGACTCGGATGACATTTAGGGCTTGGCCCTTCTCCTTGGGGGATGAAACTCAGTGGGATGGAGAGGAGACTGGTCCAGTTAGAGTGGCCTGTTTGGTGCTCACAAAAGCAATCACGCTGCTTTACATGGTTATTTTTTCAGAAATTATTGTTGATTCTCTAATCACTAGCCAAGAAGATACAGTGTTGTTTGGAATGTCTTTATTCTTCAGAAAGTGAATCCAGTATCCATCAGTGAAAGACATTTTATGTAAAAGCACCAATGGTGTTAGCTCTTAAGCATGCTGAGACTTGGTTGCCTGCATTCACCTGACATGAGGAATTCTGGATATATCCCAGCTTCTGCAATACCATGCAGAGTGAAGCCCACTTAGTAATTGTTCTGTCTTTTTCAGCAGTCCTAGGGGCAGAAGCTGTTTTAGCTCTGCTATTGTGGCATGCTCATCACCTGTGTTGATTTGCAGTAGTAATTAGAAACCTGTGAACTGTTAAAGGAAATTCAGTGGTAACTCATGGGAGAGCATGGAAGAGCTGTAAAAGTATAGTGAATGTATTGATACTGAGGGAATGAAAAAAGCTTACAAAACAAGCTTTGATGACACTGTGAATACAGCAGTTGTTAGAGGACCATTTGTAGCCAGCGTTTGTGGAGCAGGGGACGTGGTGGAAAGGTACTGGTTTACAGACCATCAGAAGTACAGAAGTTCTGCATAAGGGAGAACTTTCTCCATCTCTCTGCTAATACACCACACAAGTGAAGATGACCATACTAGAACAGAAATGGATTGTTACTGTTTTCAGGAACAAGCATCATCAGGACAATCCTTTGCTGTGTGCACAACCAGGTAAGGCCTGTGCTGCACCATGGTCAGAGTGTATTTTATGTGAAGGGGCGCAGGGGTATGCGGTAGCTATCAGGATGCTCTTTGGCATTGAGGACATAATGAGTGATGCTGTCCCTTCCTGGCAAGAAGGCACTGGCGTATGTTTTGGTTCTGTGACCAGAGATATGGAATATAGGGCTTGTAGAAGTTTTATGGTGGAGCCTACTGATGATGTTTGAAGTGACGTGTTACTGTCATCTGCATGAAGTGGAGGAAAGGGACAGCTTGAAGAGCCTTCAGTCAGGACAGCAAAGATCTGTAGGATTATTTGAACTGCATTTTTGGTCCAGTGAACAAGGATAAATGTAGTCTAAAATAAACTACAAATAACATCTAATGGAAGATGTGAGGAGCACTGGAATTAAATGGTTTGATCTACTAATCTGCTCTAATTCACCTCACTACTTGCTATGTAAACCAAGTCTGTAGCACCATATGCGCTCACATTCATGTTTAATGTTATTAATTCACCTGGTACTAGGTTTATTTGTACCAGTGCATGTAAAAGGAAGAAGACTGGTAATCTCTCATAGAGCAGGAGATTGTGCCTAGCTGACACCTATGTATGTTGCTTTGTGCAAAATCCTGTTCTTTGTCATTTTAATAACAGAAGAATATAAAGTAAGAAACAAAATGCAGTGTTTAAAAGCAAAGCAAATTCTGAGGTCTTGAAGCTGTGGTTTGGTATTTGTTCTTGTCTTTGTGGTTAACTTTTAAAAGTGTTAACTTCTTTTCACGGAAAGACTCTGGGAAACGTGTTAAGTTGTTCTATGAAACAGAAAATGAGCTTTTTGTCAGGATGTTTTTTTACCACATTATTTTGAGATCTGTAGGATCTGAAGCATATAGCTTTGTTTTTTTAGCTTCTAGACATTGAATTGATATTTCAATACTCTCTCAGAAAAACAAGTTTGCAAAACAAATATTTTTTTATTAAATATTAAAGTACACAAAGTGATATCAACAAGTACAAGGTTTTTTTTTCCTTAAATGGCTTGGACAGAGAAACTCAAATGCTTTAATGCTTCCAGCCAACAACTGCAGCAGCTGAAGAAAACTTAAAACAAATGGCTGTTTTTAATTGGAAATTCAATGTCCTTTCTGTTTAGATGAAGTTTACTAACTTGCTTACTATGTTAGTGTTTGGCATGAAAGCTTGCAATGAATGTATGACTGAAATACATGACACAGAGAATATCTTCAATGCAACTATGGCAATAAAAAGCAACCATTCGTTTGAGACTTGCTTAAGCTTAGCTCTTTTTTGAAGAGTCTCTAACCTGGTGGAATCCACTTGCTGCTGTGAATTTAAAAACTGGATCACCGTGGAACTTTTGAAAGCTTTTGAGTCAATGACAAATGTCTCCTTGCTGATTGCAGGACTGAGGCTTGGTTCTTAGTGCATGATACAGCTGCGTGCTGGGATGTATGATGTGGTGGAACATACGAAAGTTCTGAAGGACATGATGAAGCAAAGTTCTTTCCAGGAAATTACAAATGAAAAGTAATCAAGTAGGTTTAAAACAAAGGAGGAGGGAGTTTGTTTAAAAGTGTTGGGGCAATGTTCTAGGAAAAGGAAAAAAGGTAGAATTCAAGAGGAATGGGTAAGTGAAATAACATGTTAAACTAATGAGGTAGACTCCCTTACAGAAAGGATTTTGTAGTAACTTTATGTGGAAAAGGGAGTACAGTAATTTTCCCAGAATTCATATGTTCAAATACATATATACACACCTACATTTGTATAGATGGATAAAAATGTCCAGAACTAACACTATATACTTGCATACTTGAACTTGCAAATAACTACAGATGCAGAGATGGATTTGTGACATTTTGTAGTATGGGCACATACTCTACACCTTTTGCTTGTCCGAGAGGTCATTTTTGTCATATTCTTCCTGTGTCTTGTTTGTTTATGTAGGGCGAGCATGGATACATCTCTTCAAGGTTCACTAACTAGTTTGGGGATTGATTTTACTATCATGAGTTAAATCATGTAGGCTCTCAATTAACTGCTAATGAAAGAAAGAGATTTCTATTGCACATAAAAATATCATTTTTCCTGTGAACAAGAGAAACAGTCTGGACACTCTTTTCTGCGTTATTGTGGTAGCAGAAGAGACCACTGTGAACAAGAGGAATGAGCTTTGGCTCTGAAAAATTAAGTGAAGTATGCATGGCTTTGCATACTGAGGTGTTCGGTGTACATTTTTCACCTGCCTTTTCCTGAGGTGAAAGGGTGAGGAAGAACAGTCTGTCCTGCATGCAGATCTCACAGAACTCCATTTGTCCCTCTCCTGTCAGGTGGTAACCATCTTGGCTGTTACATCTTCGTAGTATGTAGAGACCCCGCAAAATCTTTGGAAATTCAGTATCCTTAAGCAAAAAAAAAAACCTGTTCGAAAAAACCTTGTTCAGTTGTCTGGAAGTGGAGTCTTAAAAGGCTATGTGGACATCGCTGTAAGCTATATTTAATTAAGTACTATCATGCTGTCCTTCAATCTTGAATCTGCTTTCCCAACAACTTAAATTATTTGTATAGGTGATCAGAGTTAATAAGGATGTTCCAGATTTATGAGGCAGAAATATACTCTAGGAAAATAATATCTATTCTTTGCCAGTCTTATAATTGATGACATTTTTTTGTGTTAGATAGTGTGGATCAGTATGTGAGATTAATTTTCAGATACTAATATATGCTCTACACGCAAGACAGGAATCTTTGTTTTCTTACTTCACTTGGATCTGTTTGCACAAATAAATATTCTGGGTGAAGTGAAGAGGCAGACAAGCACAGCACAGGGTTGTGCCTTCTCAGATCAACTGTTAACATGGGTCACCAACTCTGCAGTATGGAATAGTCCTCTAGTTAAGATCATTGCTGGGTCTGCGGGACAAGAAATGGTAAACTGTCAGCTGTTTTGACTAAAGACTTCGTAGGCCGAATTCTTATTTGTATGTGTAGGCGTGTGAGAAATCTCAGCATGTGCTGCTAGGAGCTTGTCCTCGCAGTGTCAGCGTGTGTCATACATGTGCATTCCCCTATGCAGATGGGTGTTCATAAAGGTAAACCGATGTGCTATGTAACTATACCTGTAGAGATAGTAACCTTTTTTTCTCCTCATGTGCATGACTGTTTCGTATATTTCTAAGTATATTAAATCATCCACAGTTTTCAGTTGATGTATTCAACTGTTCTGTCTACTAGTCAAGAAGTATTGCTTTGATTTTTCTTTTTTCTTTTTTTTTTTTTTTAGTATTTTAGAATCCTTTTACTTTATGAATAATCTCTTCTTTTAAGTTCCTTTGCTTTTTAATCAAGAAATTTTGGAGAGAGTGAACATACCCATTTGGAGTGTATTGACACTGAATGTATGACTAGCTGAAATTTGGAGAAGAAAGAAATTGAGCTCTCTTCTAGGCTGATTTCATAACTTGCACAATTTGCCTAATGTTGGGTACTTTTCAAACCCCATCTCCATCTTTATGTTATCTCCAGATGCTCAGTATAGTTCTAGTATGCAATTTCGGGGCCTTCAGTGGTGTCAGGATCTTTACAAACAATTAATCACAGAACTGCAGTTATAAATGACTTTCAGTAGAAAAATAGAAATGAAATAGTAAAAAATAAATAGACATAGTTTTTAATCCTTTTCAAGTTTAATTCTATTAAAAAAGAGTTCCATTTTCTATTTTATCGAGAAAACCTCCAGTGGTTTTCCACTAAATTCATAGTATTTTAAGACTGGGGACCACTGTGATTGATTTCTCTGCTATTCTGAATGATAAGGAACAAAAACGTCACCCAGTAGCAGAAATACACATTTACAGAATCAAATACCATATTAGCTTGAGTATTAAATTACTATAGTCTAATTAATGTTTAAACACCTAATAGATGTTAATTAGACTCTTAATTCCAAAGGGATTAACTCGCCACCACCATGCTAGTTAAATAGAAAAGGAAAGCCATGTGAGAAAAATGGCAGTTTCTCGGAGATAAGGAAAAGACTTTGATAGTTTCATAGTAGCTATTTTTGACCACTGGTACACTGGGCCACATTAAAATTGTTGCTTGAATTTAACAGGAAAGAATCACTAAAGTAAATACGTCAATGAAGAGGTTTTCATTCTAGTAAGTGTAGAGTAAGACAAAGAACGGAGGAGAGTAATGAGTTCCTGCAGCAGTCTCTGTTACACAGTTGTCTTCCAGTGAAGTTTTGTCTCTGTGTGAATGTGTGGGAATATTATCATTATAAAGGCACCTCTGAATTTAAGATGTGGTGGTTTTGGAAATAAAGAGTAAAAATACTATTTCTTTAACAGTGAATGTTAAAGAAAAAATCAGAGTTGACCTGCATGTCTGCTTTGTGACTTTTGCTATTTGTGAGAACATTATTAAACAGCGATTGTACATTTCCCAATTTTCTTTTTTTGAGATGCCACCAATTGAGTCTTCAGACAGTGTTCATGGCATCAGTGTCTTTTTTGGGGGATTAAAAATGTGAAGAAAAGGAAGGGTTCTGTGCACACAGGGAGAAAAATAATTTTTACGAAGAGGAACAGTGTATAATTTTTCCTCTGCTCAGAAGACTTTCTTAATGGTGACTATTCATAAATTTGTAGTCAAAGCTTTTCCTAAGTGATAGCCTAATGTTGGGTTTTGGGTTAGGGAGTATCAGTATGCTGTTTAGGTACAGGGAAAGAACACCTCATCCCTTTGCCAAGGGACGACCACGAGTGAATATCAACTGGGCTGACTTCATAACCTCGCTTCTTAAAGTGATTTATTTTTAAATTACTTAGTGGGTGACAACTTGTCATTTTAACAATTGCTATGGAAACTACCTGCTTTCAGTTTTTGCTCGCTGTAACAGCATTGTCAGGAACGTGAAAACAGTAATGAATTCCTTCAAATACAGCAAGGTGGTTGTGTGGTGTGTTGTTTTTTTGTTGTTGTTGATGTTGGGTTTTTTTTTGTTGTGTTTTTTTTTGTTTTGTTTTGTTTTTGTTTTGTTTTGTTTTTTGTTTTTTAATCTCTCCTGGATTGTTTTTCTTCAAGACACGACAAACTTGACAAACTTCAGCTATAAATAAGCTACCTGAAGTCTCACAGCCCACGCTGGGTTGCTGTCGCTAATGGAATTGCAGGCTGTAAGCAACAGGGCAGCATGAAGAGAAAGTGTAGCTGCTATCTGAGATCTCAGGAAAGAGGCAGCATTTTGTTAATAGCTACTGCAATGCTTCGGACTTTGAGTTGGAGCTTGGGCGAGGAAGAGGATGCCCACGCTTGCCAAGAAGCCGTGCTGCATTTGAGTGGTCCAGGACAGAGAAGGAGCTGTTGCCACACACTGAGCTGTAGGAAGACACATGGAGCCTTCCTCACAGTGCTCTTTGGGGTTCTTCCAGTCCCTGGAGTTGCAGCAAATCTGAAGGGTAGAAAACAAGAGCAACATCTTCAAAATTACTCTAATTTGGCACAGTTCTTTGAGACACCCAGTCTTTCTACAGTTATTGTAAGCCATTATCATCAGCTTACAAAGCAGACACTGTCTCTGAAGTCTGCCAGTTTTGTGATGTTTCTGCCATCATCAACACTGGCTGTATTTGTGAAGTGAGTTCAGTAGGATGTATCATCTCAAGTCCTTAGTGGAGGTTTGGCAACAGGACCAGCAGCAGGAGGATGAATGCCTCTGTGAACATTTCCATTTGAAACCTAATGTGTCAGGATTTGGTATGTGCTTTGGTGTCAGCAGGTTTTGGTGGCAAGGAGTTCCATGTGTAATATTTGCTATGCAGGGTATTTCTTCCTCATAATTTTGAATTTAACTGAATAGCCCCTTGTTGTTAGGAATCAAACAGAAAGGGCATCACTGAGCTGTTACTGATACATTGCTGGTTATTTTATATGTCTCTTCCCTTAAATGATCCATCCCAGTGGCTTCCAACTTTCTCCATAGGAGAACATTTCTATCCCCTTGATCGTTCTTGCTGCCTGACTATGAATCTTGTTTCATAATCATGTATTATCCATCAACACATTCTGCCTGAGGATGTTTGCTCAGCTGGTAGACATCTGACAAATTACATGCTAAATCTAGGTACATCCAGAAGGATGTTCCTATTTGTCTGTCTTAGAGTCTCTTGGTATATTATTGAGAGAAAGTATTTTCTACTTGAATCCTCCTAGCTGATACAAGAAGTGTCTGTGTCTACTTTTCCTTTTTTAAATCAGGTGAGGTGGACAGCTCTCTAACTTGTTCTTGTTTACCATGCTCTTGGTTCCTGACAACCACAGATAGAATTTCCAGTAGCTTTTAAAATAAATTTTCATTTCCAGTATTGATGCAAATACTGAATAGCAACAGGTCTTGATCTGATCCCTGCAGAAATCCAGTGGAAACATTTCAGTTGCTCATTGTCCCCAATTGACTCAGCAATCTGTCAGCATATTCTGAATTCAGTTACCCTGTGCTTTCTTGTTTATATTGCTAACTTTTTAAAAATCAAAATTGCAAGTGGTAATAAGCCACTCATGGCATCTCGCAGTAGTTCTTAAAATTTTAGTATAATAAATGAGAACTCTCTTTGGCGATTTTATTTGTAGGGTTTTTTTGCCTTTGAAATCATTTCGCACTGTCTCAGATTTGTTTTGCTTATCTCAGTTTTTGTTTATGCATTTTCTAAACTGTGAACAGCTGCCAAGGCATAGGGGAAGTTTTTCTGCAGAATCAGTAAGAATATTTTACAGCTGGGACAGATTATTTTTTGTTGTTTTTTTTTTTTCCTAAATGGATATTTTAAGTGTCGCCTTATTCTTTGGGTATTATTTGTTATTGACTGTCAGGGGAACTTTCTGTTCCTTTCCTTATGCTGTTTGTGTTGTTTTATTTGTTTTTCCTCTTAGATCTGAGAATGGTGCTTCTCCAAACCAAAGCCATTGTAGCTTACCTGTGACATATAAATGTCAAGCTGTCAGAGCCCTGCGGGCCTCCCCACACTCTCCTGAAGGTTCAGCTGCTTGTGTTGAAGATGCTCCAGGGCTCAGGCTTGAACTTGCTGGAGGTGTGAGGCCCAGGCACAGCTGCAGTGGAGCTCAGTCAGGGACCAAGGGTGACGACCTGAGCGTCACTCACCTCCTGAGCAAGGGAAGCTCCTTGCTGCTCTTGTCACAACTCTGCTGTTTTCCTGGTGGTCTGGTCCGAGGTTACACAGCTGCACCATGGCAACCCTGAGCTTGAGCTCCAGCAGCCAAGCCAGTAGGAGGGACTGGATGTGCTCAGGGCTGGACACAGCCCTTTTATAGGGTTTGGAAACTTCCCTTTGGTTAAAAATGCTGATTAAGGGAGTGGAACATCTCCATTATGAGGAAAGGCTGAGGGAGCCGGGTCTCTTTAGTTTGGAGGAGATTGAGGGGTGACCTTATTAATGGTTTAATAATTTAATATATTAATTAAATATATAAAGGGTGAGTGTCAGGAAGACGGAGACAGGCTCTTCTCGGTGACAACCAATGGTAGAACAAGGGGTAATGGGTTCAAACTGGAACACAAGAGGTTCCAGTTAAATTTGAGAAGAAACTTCTTCACAGTGAGGGTGACAGAGCACTGGAACAGGCTGCCAGGGGGGTTGTGGAGTCTCCTACTCTGGAGACATTCAAAACCCACCTGGACACCTTCCTGTGTAACCTCATCTGGGTGTTCCTGCTCCAGCAGGGGGATTGGACTAGATGATCTTTCGAGGTCCCTTCCAATCCCTGACATTCTGTGATTCTGTGAAAAATAACAGCCTACATTACTCCTGGCAATCTAACCAATTTCAGATTGCTCCACAGGTAGGTTTGTTGCTGTCCGGGATGATTATAAATGGTGCTAGCTCAATTACATAATTAATTAATGAGAAGTTTATGGAAATAATATAATTTTTCAGTCTGAGATAATTTATGTGTGTGTTAGTGATGGGGGCTTGAACTCCTAGCCAGATGGTAGCAGATCTGCAGGTATAGTGAACCTTATGGGGAGGCAACATGAACTTGAATAAAGAGGTTCAAGAACAGATATTGGTGAACACTTGAATGAATACATGAAGGTTGTGATGAAGAAGTGTGCTAGGAGGACGCTAAAGACAGTTTTGTGAAAGATTTTTCTTTGGGGACTGTGCATTATATGACAGAAAAAAGGGCATAATTCACTTTTTTGGCAAGCGATTATCGTTCTTTTCTTTTTGGTAATTTATGGTAGAATATTAGCAAAAAGAGAGTTTTTTGTGTTGGTGATAATCCTCCCTACTACTTTCTCTCCATTTACTACTCCATCCTTTAAAAAAAGTCTTTTCAATTGTGCATTATTTTGCCTTTTATTTTTTTCTTTTTTTTACGGTGATCCTCTGCTGCAGTGCTCTTCTCACTGGCAATATCTCACTGTAGGGCTGCAAAGCCTACTGTACCTGTCTGACCTTTGGGATCCTGCATTCTTTAAATCTGCCAAATGGTTCATCTGTGCTCTTGCCAGTGTTGAGGCGCAGGTGGATGCAGAGTAAGCTGGGGGAGATTGCAGTGGGAGGGCAGGTGGGAGTGAGGGAAAGGGATGAGTTCCCAGGAGCTGTGTCACAGTCACGGTGCTGCTTTTTGTGTGGGGACAGGGCATCTAACTTGATGAGTGTGTGTTTTCATAAGGACATTTACTGTGTTAGTAGTGCCTCATTAGCAGAGTGAAACTAGTGGATTTAGCAAATTCTTCAAGGTGTTCAAATGCCTGTGTTTGTTTTGCATTTTGGTAAAATGAAAGGATTAATTAGAGTTTCATATGCTGTTTTCTTTCCACTGGTCCTATTGATTTGTCTATTCCAAATTTGCCTTTGACACAAGGATGAAAAGTATGAATTTGTCTGTGAGCTGCTGTAAAGACAGTGAAAGTTTCAGTAGTGAAACTTTTTCTGTATTGTGACTTCTTGCATTAGAGCGCTGACAAAGCTGTGTTTGCAGTATGAAAAGCGCATATTTTTCCTAACTTGGGTGCTCTGTCAGATTTCACCTTCCAGGTGTGGCCTTTCTAGTGAAAAGGTTATGGCAATATCTGTAGAGCTAAAGCTCATTCTACATTAACATCATCTTTTCATAAGTTCAGAATGTGTTTGGAGCGGTTTGTGCACTGTGGTAATTACATACAGCAACACTGTGATTGTATAATCCTGTGCCAACTGCTTTTCCTATTTGTAGCACCACAGAAAAGTATTTTTTATTATTTTTTGTTATTAGTACTTACCATTGGACAATTCGTCACGTCTGATTACTTCTGTTTGTAATTCCCCTGACTGTGTCCCCTAGCTCAAGACAATGTTTGGTTTAAAAACACCCAACCACAAACCTGGCAGCGCACTAAAACAGAAAAGGAGTCTTTGGCTTCTTTTCAGTCTTCATGTGGGGCAGCAGCACAAAGGTGCCAAGAAGCCAGCTGTAAGCAGCTAAGTGGGAATTTTTCCAGAATGGGGAGGAAATTACTAGGTAAGAAAAAGCTGGCATTATGTCCTGTGGGGCTGTGCATGGGGAATATACCTGGAGTGCTGCTGTGTGCAGAGACTCCTGGTTCAGTGGGACTCTGTGTTTTACAGGCTGTTTTGCAATAAGGGTAGATGGAGACATGGCTCTCTCTGCTGCCAGTGTAATAACCGCTCTTTGTGGCTGCCTTTTCATTCCCGTGTCCATTTGTCTTATTTTTTGAGGTAGCAGCTAGTATGTGCTGTGTTCACGTGAGAGATTGTGCTCAAAGCTTGTGAATTTATTAATATTTCTACAAGAGAATACACTCACAGTGTATTATTTTTAACAAAGCCTTCTTTACAGTCTTACTTGAAATTACTTCTGTTGCTGTGCTACCGCTGCTGTTACACACTCAAGCCTTGAACTGTCAAGGAATTATGAAGTATTTTTATCCTGTGACATTTTAAATTATTCTCTCCATAGGGGAAGCCTGTGGGAACGCCAGATGCTGGTGCCTATTTCCGAGTGCTAGGAGAGCATGAAGTAGCTGCCGCCTTTACTTCACCAACTGCAATTAGAGCAATCCGTCAGCAGGACCCTGAGGCAGCCTTGGGAAAGCAGTACTCTCTGAAAAGGTGAACTAAGGATACACTGGAAGCAGTTTCTTACAGAAACAGGCTGGATGAACTAAGAATAGCAGAGTGTCTGGGGCTTTGCCCACCTCTGTATAGCAGAATTTGGATGTATTCCTGGCACTTCAGGTGTACGTGTATTTGCTTGTAAGTTTATATTGTTAGTTTGGAGAAGATGAAATCTGTTAAAAAGATTACAGCTCTAAGGTTAAGAGCTCTTACTGAGTTAGGGTTACTTGCTCAACCTTAATATTACCCCACTGTGCTTATTTATACCCTGTAATACAGTCTTGGATTACATGATCCTGTACTGTTTTCCCACATGACCTCATTTCATTGAGTGCACAGGATTTTAGTGTTCCTTTAATCAACAGCTAGTCAATGTTTTGTTTATCCCCCTGTAACTTAGTTACTTCTTATGCTTATGTGCTTCAAAGACTGAGCTGTTTGCTTTCTTGTACTCTTTTTAAGGGGTTTATCACTATTGTAGCAGCACGCTTCAAAATCGTGACTGAGTTCATCCTCACAAATCCCCTGTGAGATGAGAGAGTGGTATTATCTGTATTTTGCAGATGGGAAGCTGAGGCACGGAGAGATTAAGGTCAAAGTCTTCTATTAGTTTTGAATATCCAGTCTGAGCCACTGAACTACCACTATTTCAGAATTTTTAGCAATATATGGTTAAAATGTGTTATTAACATTTTATTAATAAAATGCCTCTCACACTGGCTTGCATCTGTGAATGTTTAGTGCTTTGACAGATCAGGTTTCTGTGTCTTATGGCAAACAGACTACATGTGAAAAATATGGGGGGTTGTCCCACATCAAATCTTGAATAGTTTGTTCAGATCCAACAAGGACTGTGTCAGACTGTACAGGCAATACTCAGTCATAAGATGTCTTTTATCACACTTGTCCAAAGAGAAGGGGAAGATACAAAGCCATGTAGCTTCATTAGACCTTCACGTTCTTTATTGCTCAGGAAAGTTTCGTCTATTAGTAAGATGGATTTATTTCTGAGGTATTCATTACAAGTTAATCATTACTTTCTTCCATCTGTTTTGAGATGATTTCAATATTAACATCCAGCTAGTTATAGTGTATGTCCATTTTAAGGTGCAGTTGTTAAGAAATGGAGTCCAACAGGTGACTAAAAATTCCATTTTAGGGAAATCCTTGCTTGTGGGAGTTACTTGGATGGACTTTTCAATCCAAGGTCAAATGAATTCTGCCTGTTTCAGTTTGAAATCAGTCTTACTTTTAGTTCATTTCCTTGATCTATGATGCCTTCTTCACTGTTATATGGTGCAAAATCTTTGAAATGAGCTACCTACTTTTTTTTGTATCTTTACCTACTCTACAGAGACTCCAGAACACATGTTCAAGAAAGCAGTCCTGAAAGAGGTTTCCACATAGTACATTTCATTCCTGAAAACTTCTATTAAAAAACTAATAAAAGTCAATATCACTTTTAAAAAATCACGTTAAAAAAGAAAATAAAATGATAAAGAAAGATAACAAAAGATAATACTAATAAGATACAGAGTTGGTAGGCAATGCCACCTTCCAGTATACAAGGGACTACCTGATTTACAGAAGTTAATTGAGTTTTAAGCAGACTTGCATTCTTTTGAAATGACATAAGGTAAAAAAAATTTCTGTTAAGAACTGATGCTGGTGGCGTTGATGTCCTCTGCACAAAATTATATGTGGGGTTTCCAAAAGTTCTAGTACACATCTCAAATTCCTTGTTGGCTATTGGAGTAAAATCTTGAAATTTGTTTGCCTTTGACACAAAACATTACCTATGTCTTAAACACGACCCAGATTTGTTATACTGTAGGATAAAAGCCCTGTTTAGCCACATGCTGCTGGAGCAGGAGAGTCAAACTCATTTTCACTAGGGGCCACATCAGCCTCACGGTTGTGTTCAAAGGGCTGAATGTAAGTTTAGGATTCTATACATCTAGGAGTAGTTAGTTACAAGCTTCCTTGGCTTTCTTGACTTAAGGTCAATTGCGAATGTTCTGCCATTTTATATCAAGAAGATGTAGAGATTCTAGCTTATTCACCTGATACCAGATATTCATGCACTTGATTTAGGAAGAAATATGAGAATGCATAAAAACTGTGTAGAAATAATGAGTACAAAGTAGATTAGGAACTCTCATGTTCTGTTTCATAACACAGGAACAAGAGGACGTGAAATTAAAGTAGCAAATTCGTAACTATTAGAAGAAAACACTTTCTCATGTAATTGATGTCTCACATATGCTGCTAGAGGATGTGTGATTAAGACCCAGCTGCATTTGTGAAAAGTCTATGTGGAGATCCCCTTTACCCACACTCTGAGAAGCTGAGCTGCAGTTGTGTTCTGTCTCTTGACTCTGTCACCCAAACCTCCAGTGCTTGGATTCTCATGGCCAATGTAAAATCTATTCAGGGAGGAAAATGAACAAACACATAATAAAATCATAACTAGTTTGGGTTGGAAGGGACCTCTAAAGGTCACCTAGTCCAACCCCCTTGCAATGAGCAGGGACATCTTCAACTAGGTCAAGTTGCTCAGAGCCCTGTCCAGCCTGGCCTGGAATGGGGCATCTACCACCTCTCTGGGGAAACTGCCAGTGTTTTACCACCCTCATTGTAAAAAAATTCTTGCCCATGTCTGGCCTGAATCTCCCCTCCTTTAGTTTAAAACCATTACCCCTTGTCCTATTGCAACAGGCCCTGCTAAAAACTCTGTTCCCATCTTTCTCATAGGCCCCTTTTAAGTACTGAAAGCCCACAAAAAGGTCTCTCCAGAGCCTTCTCCAGGCTGAATAACCCCAACTCTCTCAACCTTTCTTCATAGGAGAGGTGTTCCATCCCTCGTCAATGGAGAAAAAGCAGATGAAATGAAAATATTATTTAATTTTACATGTTAAAGTGTCTGCAGTCTCCAGGTGCATTAAGAATTAGTAAGAATTCTTCCTTTCCAGTTTAAATTAAGAAGTGCAAATGACTCTTTATCACTGTCTTTGCAGGAAGAAACACTTATTTAACATGATGCAAATAGAGTTTTTCTTTTCCAGAAAAAAACTTGCGTATGCATTCCAGAATTAAAAGAACTGCCATGATCTTTTAATTTGGAAAAGTGCAGCTCAAGTTATTACCCATGTGAACACTCCTGCTTTTAGGAAATGGTTTGGAGATGCGGTTTCTTTTGTGCTTGGAGTGACACCAAAATGTACATGCTGTGTTGAACAATTTAAACTACATCAGGGCTATTAGGGACTTTGATCTGTCCCCTATATCAGGTGATACTTCAAGTCCAATCTGCTGGACTCTTGAATAGGGCCTAAAAGCTTGATTGCACTGAATTTTATGTTAAGAGTGTAAGTTTTTCAGAACAACAGCTTAGGACATATATATTTAACCGAGAGGTTTTAAGACTTTTTCTTCCCCTTTAACTCCATTGCAGTGACAGATGATTGCAGTAACAGGTGCACTGACATGCTTTCAAGTTTTAAGTGGACTGTTAAAAAATTGTTCAGTGGGACATCTTGTAACCATTGCCATCTCTCTCTCTTGCTATACTGTGTGACAGGAGAAAATAATTCCATAGTTCTTACGCTTTGTTAGGCTTGTGGCACTTTGCTCTCGTATGCTTTTTGATGGTTTTGTGCTGTAAATTTGCCAAGGAGCTAATCCCTCTCCTTTTCGCATCGTGAAGTTGTTCTTGAGCCTGCAAATTATTAAATCTGATTGTTAAATTCAGAAGAGAGGAATTCTAGTTTTGGCTCAGAGGAGAACGTGACGTCTTAACTTTTTCATCAAGTCAGTTAAATTCTTGGTATTTTAATACCCCTATTTTTAAAATAAGGCCATTGAACAGAATTTTTCACCAGTTTATAAAGTTAATGAATTAATAAATGTAGGGTTTACATTATAGCTGAAATGTTGTGTTTAATATGCCTAATTATAGAATATTCCATATAATGTAAATTGAGAAGTACTTAACAGGAGTGCCCTGCATGTAAAGATGAATCTTAAAAAAACTTTTCATAAAATATGTATTTGTGGTTTTTACTTACACAATATTTTGTTCTCCTCTATCATAAGTATTGATCTATGATATAACTTCCAGTTAGCTATTAACTGTAATTATCAGCACTGGCTTGTACTTTACAATAAAAAGCATTCAGGTACGAGATGTTGATTGGGGTCACACTCATTATAATAATTATCTCCTAATGTGGGAGATGTGCTCAGAAAGCAGTTTGCCAGTAATGTTGAGTAGTTACGGGTATAGAAAACAATGCTTATTTGATGTGAAAGGTGCTTATACCTTTGACTCTCTACCTTCTGTTCCAAGAAGGAACTTATTCCAACCCATCTTGGATTGTCAGAAAAGAATGTTGGTTGAAATGCTCTTCTGAACTTAAGGAAATGGAATTATTTTGTCTGCATGTTCATGTTCAGGATGAACTTGATGTTCTGATGTTCAGAAGTTCATGACTAAATGTACTGTCAGTTGATTTCCATATATCAAAGTTGGCTACCTCTATGATTGTTACTTCTGCTTAATTCACAGATAAGACCATTCTCAGTTCATTATATTTAACTTGTGCAGTGTTCTTACCTTGGTTATTAGAGTTCCCAATAACTTTTGCTTGTGGAAGTTTCTCTTCCTGTAGTCTTAACTATGGATCTGTAAATGGATCTAAAATACAATAAACTCATCATGTTTTTGATGTTGAGGCTAAACGGCACTGAAAAAAAGGCTTTTAAATTTTAGGGCACGTAGCTTATTGCAATTAATAATGTTTCATCCCATGTTTCACTTATGTTGCTTCCAGATGTAGCTTTATTGTGTATATTCTTCTGCCTTGTATCTGCACAGCAAGCAGGTCACTACACTAGTCCTTACACAGCGAGAGGCTGCTTTTTCTGATAGCAGGACGTGCCTGTCCTCTGGAGAGGAATGGGGTGAGAATATTCAAAGTATGCCTTTTGGCTTAGGCAGCCTTGCTGTACAAGGTCTGTGGTCTGTAGATAAGAAGCCTTTGCTATTGCGAGGTCAGCCTTTAGGTTCCTAGAGATGACAAAATGTCCCTGACATTAATCTGGCTGTGGAAGGGTGTGCTGCAATCCTAACAAGGGGGCATTTTGGAGAAGTGTGTTATTGGGTCATGTGAAGGTCCATTCATATCTTAATGAGGCATACAGTCATCTCAGAAGCCTTGAGGATTGATGCAGTACTTGGCAGAGTGTCTCTGTAGTTTCTGTTAACATGAGAGGCTGTTCATAAAATGTTTAGTCACTTGTGGTGCGAGTGTATACCTGTGCACTCTCACTCAAAGAAAGAAAGGTTATTTGCTGGTAAACAGAGTTCTTCTGATATGGGACCTGAATCTATGTTTCTTTATCTTTCCTGTCTTCCCTCAGCCCTTTGAGGTTTTGAACTGCTCTTCTAGGTAAAATGGAAGTGCTGTCTTTGGTCATACACCTAGTACAGAGGATTTGGGAGGGGGAAGGCATGAGCCCACCCATGCGGATACTACAGAAGTGAAGCAAGTTCTTTGGTCTGTAGCAACAGGGCATGTGTGTGTGTGACAGCTCTGCATTCAGAATTCACATTATTCCTTGTGGCAGGATTGCACCGGGGGTAACAGACAGGCATTAACGTGGCTGAAGTGTCTCAGGTTGCCACACCAGCCTTCTGGGGGAGGAGGTGCAGTTTTCCATTCGGATTTATCTGTGGAAGTAAACCAGAAAGGTTATGTCTTAAATTTCCCTGGTTTAGATTTTGTTTCCCAAATAGATTATTTCTGTTTCAAAACCTTGTACAAATAGGAATATGTTTAAGTGCTCAGCAAAATAAAATGTCCAAAATGTCAGGTGTTCCTGATTTCCTTTTTCTGAGATGTAGGAACATCCCTTTCAAGTTACAATGCAGTAGCTGTACAATAGCTGTATCTATCACTAACTTTTTAAACAGTAACTTAACAAAGTCATCATACTGTAGCTTAGTCATGTGTTTGTTAGTGTTGCTAACAAAAGGGCCTTGGATTTTCTTTAATTTTGGTTTTAAATTTGATTTTGTTATGTGAAAAATAAATCTTACCCTTTTGAGTCTCTTCAAGGTAAATTACTCTCTAAAGTTGCCTCTTGTTCTTTGTGTACTGTGGAAGAAGCCTAGAGAACTATTTCAGCATAGACATATATTTATGATAATAAGAGCCAAGTAAGATAAATACCATGCATTGCTCTCAGTATAAACCATGCTATCACAACACAGACTAATGATAAAGTATTGAATATAAATCAGCAGTTCATCTCAGTATAGTTGGCCATTCATTTTCATCTGTTTGTCATGAGTCTGAATTCAAAGTTCTGTGTTTCTACCTGAAGAGGATTACTTATTTGTTTGTTGTGACAGTGACAGAGGTGTGAGGCAAGATTGTAAATGATTCTTCTCTTTAGTACCTTCTTATTACGTGACATTGTCTGTCCAGTGTCTTGAGTATCCATGAGTTTATATGCAGTTTAACAGGGATTTAAGTTGCTTATTAGGAAGTAAGTGCAAAAAATCTGCTATGACATGAATAAAGCTACTGTCCAAGTGTTGGAAAGATCAGAACCTTGGCAATATACAGTAACGACTGGCCTCTGAGTACTGATAGTTGTATTTAAGAGAACTACCATTGACAAAGAGGATCTTATAATTTTAAACAGGGCATCAAGTGAATTTGTAATGCTTATTAAAGGACAATGAAGTGTGACTAAGCATCCAATAAAAGATGATGAAGTTTAAAGACTGTATGAGTTTAATACCCAGTTATATAGCAATGCCTAATTCGATGGTACAAAATGGCACAAAGTCAGAACTGCCCAGTGTTGCATCTCTTCTCTGCCAAAGTTCGCTGCAACATGTCCAGTGAAATGAGCTGAATTCTAGTACTATGATCAGATACCCAGTGCTGCTGAATATTGTTCTGTCATCAGCATCATCTAGTAGGACAGTAGGATTACTTTTTTTTTTTTTTAATGGGTATATAGCCAGCCTCTCTGCAGGAAAATGGCTTTCTGTCCCGTTGTTTCCCCCAAACAACTCGAAAACTACTAAAATCTGTTTAAAGAAAACATTAGTAACAAATTAAAGCTAAAAGCTATGCTACAGTTATTTCCTTTTAGCTCTCTTTATTTCTTTACTAATTTTTCTGGTGTCTCTTTCTGACCCTTTTTTGGTATTTCATTCCAGTAGATATCTACCTGGTTCCTGTGTATAGAACATTTATTTGTTACTTCCACTAAAAGTTGCTTCCCCTGGTCTACCAGGGTCTTTGCATTCTGAAAATAAAGCTTTTTTTACATGATATTTTAAGCAGCATGAATTAATATTTCTAAGATGCTATTTTTTACTCAGTAGGATGGAGCATAAAAGGACTAAGAGTTCTCCCTCCCCTTTTCTCTTTATCCCATCTGAGAAACCAACCACAGACATTTATTAAATTTGTTTTCCTTTTTCCATCCTTTTTCATTTTTATTTAAAGGTTCAGAACGTTATTTGTAGCTGGTGAGCACTGTGATGTGGACACGCTAGAATGGTCAAAAAAGGTCTTCAAGGTACCTGTCTTGGACCACTGGTGGCAAACTGGTGAGTGTTTTAAATTACCAATTGTAAGATAACGGTGAGGAGATTTTTTCAGACTTGTTTCCTGAGTCTGCAGGTAGAACTGGTTTCCCTTTCCATGAACATTTAAATAGGCAGGGTAAACGATGGAAATAAAAATTCAAGGAGGAAGAAAGTTTTTTGGAAGTGGTCTAAAAAATTACTTCAGGATATAATTAAAACACAGCATTTTTAAAAGCTGTATAGAAAATAAAAAAGGTATTCTCTAATGCCTGTGTTTAAAAAAAAGAGGTTGCATCACTATTTTTTCCAGGTGTATTTTTATGTTGTTTGCATGTGTGACTATTTTGTGACAGAAAATTTAGTATTTAGGGAAGCTTTCAGGTTTAATTACATTTTTTGCACATATAATTTGCGTAATTAAAAACACACAGAGCAGACTCCTTGATTTTTAATACTGTTCTGTATGGATCTCATCCAACTTCTATTGATTATCTTGGAACGTCTCCCATTGATTTCACTGGAGGAGGATTAGATATAATACTTCGACTGCAAGGAAGGAATCAGACTACCAATCTGTGTGTAACTTTGCAAAAATCTCAATTGAATTCTGAATTAAGGTTTGACCAAATGTATCTCCTAATAACTATGGATTAAGGTATCTTAAAATTTCACTATTACAAGATCAGATTCAGCTTGTGCTTCTCGCACACATTACTGGTATTTAAGCTAAAGGAGTGAATTATGAAAGCTCGCTCTGCTCCTCCCTCCTCTGCTCCCTTCTCAGAATACTGCTTTGGTTTTCTGTGTGTCATTGTTTTGAGATGCAAAATTTCTTTGGTGTCTCTCTATATGGAAGAAAACATTTTGATTCCTCCATGATGAGTCAGATAACAGTTATATAAGATTAGAATAAAAAGTGGAAGACTCTTCGGTTCATCTAGAATATGTGTTATGAAGTGAAATCAATTGAGGTTTAATATGTATCATTTTTATTAAAAACCCCCACAATCTTAGATAAATACTGAGAAAGTACCGGAAGATAGTAGTGTCATTTTTTTTATTTATTTATTTTATTTATCTGTATTTTGCTCACTTCTCTATGATCCTAATGTCTGTAGGCAAGAACAGGCCTCAGTGATGCAGAATAAGCAATTAACTGAAAAAGATTAAAAGATCAAATAATGTCTTTGATTACCGACTGAACTGACAGTAAACAGTATTACTATATGTAATTTTGCATTTGTTTTTATCTGTGTCTGTTCACATACATATATATAAAATTGCCTGTAGCTTTGATGTATATTTAGAGCAAGGGTTTAATATTACTGCATTCATTTGGATGTATCTCAAGTATCAATGAGAGATCTTAAGCATGTGGACGTAATTATAGTGTGTAGAGGTAGGACTGTGTGTGAGAGTCTTTTCGAAGAAGAGCACGAGCTCAGCTCAGAGTATAGTATGCTTGATTTTTATTTTCATGGTGTGCTCTTAAACTGTAGCACAACTTAATGAGCTGAGGCCATTTCAACTACAATGTTTGAGAGCATTTAATAATTTGATTAAAATGAAGACCCATTTTTGTTTCCAAGTGCTTTCTGTAGAAATGTGCGTCGTTGAATGTAACCAAGGCATTCAGTCTGATGGAAAATAAGTAGTAAGTCAGAGTTCAAATCAGAGAACTGAATTTCAAGGCATAATGAGAAAGATGGAAGGAAGGATCACAGAATTGTTGGAGGACCTCTTTGGGTCATCTAGTTCACCCTCCCCTTGCTAAAGCAGGGTCACCTAGAGAGAGTTTCCCAGGATCCTCTGCAGTTTTGAATATCTCTATAGATAGGGATTGTACAACCTTTCTGGGGGCAGCCTTTGCCTGTGTTTGGCCACCCTTACAGTAAAAACATTTTTTTTGTACTCAGCTGGAATTTCCCGTGCTTTACTTCGTGCCTGTTGCCTCTCGCCCTGTCAGTCGGCACCACTGAGACATCTATCTGGCTCTTCTTTATTCCCTCCCTTCCAGTATTTATGCACATGGATAAGATCTCCTCTGAGCCTTGTCCAGACTAAACAGTCCTTGTGTTCTCAGCCTCTCTCCATATAAAAGATGTCAATTTTCCTGGCTATTCACTGGATTCTCTCCGGTAGCTCCATCTCTTGTACTGGGGAGCCCAGAACTGGCCCCTCTAGGTATGGACCCACTAATGCTGAGAAGGATTATCTCCCTCAACCTGCTGACACTTTTTTCCTTTTGCAGCCTAGGATGCTGTTGACCTTCTTTGCTGTGAGGCTGTGTTGCTACCTCATAGTCGTCTTACTGTCCACCAGGATCCAAAGATCATTCATTCCCTGCAGATCTTTCTCTTTTCAGCTCACTGGTCCCCAGAGTGCAGTGGTGTTGGGGTTGTTCCTCCCCAGATGTCACACTTTGCATTTCCATTTGTTGAACTTCATCAGGTTCCTGTTGACCTATTTCTCAAGCCTGTTGAGATGCCTCTGAATGGCAGCACACCCATCTCATGTATCAGCCATTCCTACTAGTAGTACGTAATCTGCAAACTTGAAGGGGGCACACTGTTTCCCATTTTGAATAGTATTCAATTAGACCACCTTTCCTCATTGGCTCTATGATCACCTTTGCCAGGAAGTTATCATCAATACACTGCATAAATCTAGATTACTTGTGCCTTGGCTGTGTTGTCCTTCCAGAAGATGTCAGAGTGGTTAAAGTCTCCCATTAGGATGAGAGCCTGTGGACCAGACTCTTTTCAGTGGTGCTAAATAATAGGATGAGGGGCATCGGGCACAGACCGAAGCATAGGTGGTGCCATCTGAATATGAGGAAAAACGTCTTTACTTTGAAGGTGCCAGAGACCTGGAACAGGCTGCCCAGAGAGGTTGTGGAGTCTCCTTCTCTGGAGACATTCAGAACCCAGCTGGACACATTCCTATGTGATCTACTCTGGTGAACCTGCTTTAGCAGGTGGGTTGGAATAGATGATCTCCAGAGGTCCCTTCCAACCCCAACCATTCTGTGATTCTATGAATGTGAGACTTTTTCCATTTGTTTGAAGGAGGCCTCGTCTACAACCCTCACCCTGATCAGGTCTCCAGCAGAATCTTACTACAACAGCATGAATGTTGGTCTTCCTGCTGGTCTTCACTTGTAAGTTCTCAACTGGCTCCTGACCTGACTTCTGACAAGGCAGAGCCCCTCTTCACGTAAAGTGCAACATCCCCTCTTTGCTTCCCAGGCATAGGAAAAAATGCTTAACAGAACATAAGCAAATAAACAAGATTTGTATAACTTTTAAAATAGAGAATGGTCAGGTGTGGTAAGTGAGATGAAACAGAAATGCTTCTCCCAACACTGTCCCATGTTCTTGAGCTTTCCTTGGGATTAACATGCTGAAATGCCCATGGGGAAGAAATGGGTCCTCCTTCTGAAAGGCTTCGCTTGTCCTGGAGCACAGCAGCCAGTGCAGCAGATGAAAGCAGCCTTCCCTTCTGCTGTTCAGCCACCTCTTTTTTAGCAGAATACAAAATGTATCCTGTTAACTGTGAAAAAACAAGCATTTGTGTTACATTCAGCTGTGTCCGTGACTTGGTAAAATATTGCTGAAAGTGGATTTCCTTGCTCGAAAAGCCTTTTCAACCCGACAGTTCTGGATTTCAGTACACTAGGTTAAAGGTGCTGAATGTAAAATATTTTACAGAGTAGATAGCTGGCTGTTTCACTTCATGTTAGAAATATTCAAGATTAGTGACTGATGACCCAGTAGATGACCCAAAAATTCAGAAATAACAATTTTCCAAACTATCTAAAAAATAAAATATCACAACTATAATCACAGAATAAAAAACCCTAATCACTTCTAGCAGGAAGAGGTCGAGACAATGACTTATTTTACGTAAAGCTAATAAGTTTTTTTAATGAAATTTTTCTTATAACAAAATTCAATTCAAAAACCCAAAACTATTAGATTTTACTAATTACCTCTTTTTTTTGTAATTAAATTGCACACAAAGATATAAACTGTTGTTTTGTTATGCCTGAGACTGAAAGCTGCTGATTTACTTATAGATACAAAAATGCTTTTGAGCTTCAATAATTTAGAAAATTGTTACGTATTCCCCAATTCAATATTTGTCCGCATTCTTCCAAAGCAAGAGCATTGCAAAACTGTGAGAAATGTTGGCATCTTAATTTACCTGAATACTGTAGATCTTCCTTATGCATTTATGTCGTAGTTGGCTCTTTCAACTGAGGCGAAAGTGGAGGATGGAGGAAGAGGGCATTCGGTATCTGAGTATGCTTCTTTTATGATGGGTCATTGTTTCCCTTGTTAATGACTGAGAAAAGGAGGGAAGAGATCAGCTTTGTAGAGGTGGGAAGCAACTGAGTCCTTATTTGGAGGTGGAAATGCATATGACTGAAAAGAAAACACTGATGAACAGGAGTGTTATAAAATGAGTGTGTAAACCCCTTGCTTCTTCAGTTGTAGTAAGGTATCGTCAAAGCTTTTGGCACCTTTGCCATATATTGGAACTAGAAGTAAATCAGTATGGACAAAGAAATGTTGACAGAGTTTTCTTTCATTTTGTCTTTTGAAGATTTATGGCGTATATGAAATCACTGTGTGTTCAAATAGTACTTTGAATCAGAAGAACGCTTTCATTAGAGAACTTCAAAGCAACTACACCTGTAAAGCCTGATTAAAACTTCAATTTGTGTCAATACACATTCATCGATAACACTTACTATACTTGTAACACAAATATTAACATTTAAAATAAGCACAACTTAAAAGCTGTGAAGTGTATGTCACAGGATCAATGAGCAGCAAGTAGCATTTGAGGCAGTAAGGACTGATGAGCACTTGCTGTTTTCTTTGGAGGCATGGCAATGGATGAAAGAACGGTATTTTCAGATCCTGGGCTCATCTGTACCTGGAGACAGGATAGTCTTGTTTTGGATTTGTGCAGGTGTTTGGTTTTTGCTTATTTATAAGGAATGACACTTAGCATTTAAATAGCAATTTTCATCTTCAAAGTAGTTGTGCAAACACATGCCATTAATTCTTTTCACACCCCTGTGAAGTAGAGTTATTCTAGTCTTGCAGACATTAAATTGAGAAAGACAAGTATCTTGCTACAATCTATCCAGGAAGCCATTGCAAATTTGTTTTTTAGAAAATGGAGCTTTTCTTGCTCAGAGATAAATTTTCTTGTCATATTAACATGTTTTGTGATATTTTGTCTGAAAGGGAACAGGAATGCACATTTCGGACCTTGTTCTGCCTCTGTGTGTCGTTATGTTTTAAGGAAATGATACACCAGCTCTGTTTCAGTATTTCAGCTAAGTACCTTACAGGGCACCTTGCCAAACGTATTTGAAATAGCCCAAACAGCGTTTGGGTTGTACCTGTTGTGTCATGTCCTTGGGAGAGGCCTCAATACACAAAGAAATATGAGTTTGCTTTACTTTTGTTTTGTTAATTGAATTCTAGAAGAATAAAAGGGTAACAGCCATGAGGTTGTGATGAGTTGTGGAAGCATGAAGGCTCTGAAAACTTGTGTTAAACATCCTCAACTGCTTTCATATTAGCTATTCAGTATTTTGTAGTAAAAAGAAATAAAGTGAAACTCTACCACATTGTTTTTGACATTTAAAAAAAATGTTAAGTCAGATTTCCATTTCTTCATAAGAACTATAGGATGTGAAGAGTTTTTTTTCTCTTGATATTTCTAAATAGAAGCATTTTGAGACTGTGACAATGTATAGGAAAATTCAGATGAAGCATAACTGAAACTGAAAATTCAGTGATAAAATGTTACATCCATAAAATCCCAGTCAAAGAGATGTTTCCCTGTGCCTTTTTTGGTTGAGTGCTATGGGAATCAAAGCTGCAGAGTATGCAAGTGTAACAGGTTGAAATTGGAGATACCTGCTATATTCTGAGCCTCAGCTCAGTAGCAGGCAGAACTATGAGAAGATTGTATGTATTTTCTGTTTTCTTGGAAAAAAGCTGCCTTATCCAGTAAGGAATTGGTGCCTGCAGCAGGCATTAAGACAAAAACCACATAGTGCTTGCTGTAGTATGGCTGCTGAAAAAGAAGATTAGGTATGCACACATTCTAACAGGACCTTGGATACACTGAGACATAGTGTGATAAAATTTACTGGTAGGGTTTCCCAAGTTCTGTAGCACAATTAATTAATATACTCTATCACTTAAAAAATTGTTCTTGTTCCTTTTCTGTGTCTTACCTCTAAAACATGCGAATAGTATATTGGTAATGTTTTTAATGAGACATACTATTATTATGTAATTCCACATGGGATTTATGGTAATACAGTTCTTTTATTAGGACTATAAAAACAAAATAACTATATCATTGAATTTGGTGTAGAAAATATGAATCGTAGTTAAGTGTACTCACTGTAATATATTTAAATGAAGTACTTCCTACCACAATCATGCATGGGGAAGATTTTATTAATGTGGTCTCCAAGCAGCATCACGTGGTCCCCAGTCTTTAGTTTCCATTTTGTTGTCTTGGCAACGTTGTGCAGAATCGTCTTCTCGTGAGTATCAGGAAAGGTGGATTTTGCAACTGAATTCTGTTAGCTAATTTTTCCAGGTTTCCACTATTGAACTGTTCTTTGGGTGAATTACGTTGTAAGTCTGGACTTCTGTCTCCCCACATTTGACAACTAGATGCCAGATTTTGTTCTTCAATCAACTTCTGCTTTGCTCCTTCCAAAACTGTACAGATCAGTCCAGTGTGTTCCTTTAATATGGTGAGATTTTCAGACCAAGAGGCAGCAGGAAAGGTGATCTAAACAAAGGATAGCTGTTTAATTTGCAGCAAAAGAGTCTTGGAATTCTTGGAAATCTTGTTTTGAGTGCCAGAAATACAGTTCTGTAGTTAGCCCAGGAATCTGAAGCTGAGATGAAAGAGGTGGAACAAAAGTCCAGGCTACGGATTAAGTTATCAGGTAGTGCCTCTGTGTAGATGCAATTCATGCTTTTTGAAGACGTGTATCCTGTCAAGGCGGGGATCATATTTTTAAGGGGAAGCTGATATCCTTCAGAACAATTCTACAGATGTGGGATTTACTCTGCAGAAACTTCTGCAGCACTGCAGCTCTGAGTTACAGAGTCCTCTGAGCATAATTTTTGGTATAACTGAACTTCTATCAGGCATTCATGTAGAGGAAGAGGAGAAAAGTGGTTATTTATCATGTCTCCACCTGGGGGCTTGCATTCTGTCCTTTAAGGGTGCAAACATAAAGGTTGTTTCAGCCATAGTTTGTTGCTTAGTAATCAGACTTGTGCAGGTGCGGACTGTGTGTCACTAGCTATAGTAGCTCGTCATTCCTTCAATGTCGTATTAGGACACCCAGTTCAAATAGATTTTAGTCCTTATTGGAGGAGAGAGAGGAGGAAGTGTTTTCAAGGGCCACAGGCATCACCAAGAGAGACTGACCTTTCAATAATGCAGAGGTGTCTTATTCTGTACTGCGGCCTTTATCATTAGCTTGAGAGAAAGGAAAAAGAACAGAACTTGTATGTATTTTTTTATTTGTCTGTCTGGTCAAAATCTAAGAGCTCTTTCCTAACTTATGCTGATGATTGGCTTATCTGTTGAGGCTAGAGCATTGATAGTTCTTGCAATTTTTATCTTATTATAATTTAACATAACTTAAAGGAGTTAGACATGGATTTAAATTAGGATTTGACACTCTTGTTTTATAGTGAGCCAGGTAATTTGGGCTAAATTGCTTTGGAGGAGCCAACCAGTCTCTTAAAACTGTGAAGAGCAGTTGTGGCTCTCTGTCCCAGTATTCTGGTCATGTTACCACTCAGATGTGGAGCAAGGGTGAACAAAACCGGCCCCTCCTCAGTGTGGGACATTGCAGCCCTCAATCTGTGTGTACAACCCAGACTGTGCTATAATTGCAGAGACAAAATTTCCTCAGCTTCACTCTACTTCCACCCCACCTTTTTGTTTATATCATAATGAAACATCAACAACAACTACTTTAGCCTTAATATGGGTGGTCACATGGAACATTAGAATTACAGAATTTTCTGAAATGAGCCTGTATTTGTAAACAGGTTACTTGTGAAAACCTTAAATTGGAGCATCCTGTTTCCAGGTAGGCAGAGGAGAGAATTAAGTGTTGAAGACTGCCAGTGCTCAGAACTGGGCATTTTATTGCTGTCATCCTTGTTAATCTAATGGTGAAATATTGAATTTCTGCTCAAGCTAACAGAGTTTAGCATCTCCATCCTTAGTAATATGGGTGATGTAGCTTCTCTGATTGTGTTGCCCTCTGTAGCATTTCAGACTTAGAGTCATCTATATCTATACTCATCTTCCAGTCTTGAATTTTTATGAGTTTTCACCATGCAATCCATGTGAAGAGGATACTCCTTCAGAAATTTAGGTTGTATTTGCTTAGATGAGAAATATTTTCTTTACAGAAATGTCCTGTTTATTGCTGTGTACTGCTTATGGGTGTTTTGGACATGAAAGAATGTACATCTGGATTATACACATATTCTCTAAGGTGTTTTTACTTTGAATGATTTATTACAGCTCTGTAGGTTTATTGTGACCTTCGGTGCTGGTCACTGTCTCCCCCATTTCATGAAGTATGTTTTCTCCTCCAAAAATGCTTCTTTCTTGAGGATTATTTCAGATGGGCATTTCACATGGCTTTCAGTTCTCCCATGGATTTTGGGAAATGCACCACATTGCACTGGGTTAGAGATGGAAGGAGTGTTGTAGCTTGAAAAAAGATGTTTCCCTTTTGTTTTTATTTATGGAATTGATAACAGTTTGGCCATGGTTAAGTCAGTAAGCACATTAGCTTCTAGTAAAAAACCCATGCACTTCTGTTCTTTAAATTGCTGGTAAGGTTCTCTTTTGCTCCTGGCTATTCTCATGGGTCAGGACCCCCTCTGTGTTGATACAGATTCAGTATCAGCTGTGCTGTAGACACTCTCTCTCATTCATGCTGATATTTTCTAATTTAGAATAGATAGAAAGTATGTATTAAGCTTTTCTGTTCCCGTTTGACTTCAGTTTCTCAGTGCTTATTAATCTTAATCTTTTCTGATCGTCTTTCCACATGCAGCTGGGGACATGCATTAATACGAATGGAGTATTAGAAATGTTTTCCTCCTTTTTAAAATTTCATTGATGTGGTTAGATGATTGAAAATAAAAGAACTGTAAAGCAGTCTTAAGTTAGAGAGCTCAGCCATGAACTATGTTTAGTGTGCACCGAATAGGCAAATGAAGAAGAGGGGACATGTTTAGGAAAGAGTATGTTAAATAAGAACAGTGCAGACCCACCTGCCTGCAGGAGACAAGCTGTGACAGCACCTCCAGTTCATACGTGTGGAGATGTTAGCAGATTACTGATCTCATTCTTGTTGCATGGCAACTGCTTTTTTGTTGTTGTTCTTGCTTGGAGAATAAAGTGCTCATTAGTGCAAAGTAGATGATTTTCCTGATGATTTAAGAACAGGAAAGCTAGTAGTAAGCTGCGTGGATCTAGTGCATGGAAGGAATGATCCTGTGCAGGACTTAAGGCTGCCCAGCGAAGGCAGAAAGGAAGAGAATAGGAGTTGCTAAGATATTAGACCCTGATACAGAAAATATATTTGAATTGCACAGTAGTAGTTTTATCTATCTTTTCCATCTCTGCAGTATTACTACGCATACAATATATTAAAATTCTCTGAAATTATTAAACAGTAAAAGGTTAGCACTGAGATGTGTAATTACTTTCTATAATCTCCATTTATCTCGTAGTATTTCTTCATATGTCAGTTATGATGTAGGAGGAAAATAAAAATTGGAAATTTGGTTTTAGTCTGAAAATGTATTATAATTCAATGCATTGCTCAACTTAATGCATGTTTAAACATGCAACCTGACATATTCAAAATAACACCAAAAAGCTTTTTATTCTCTGATTACCTTGGCTGTCATTTTGCTATAGGTAACTTATAAGATGCACATTATAAATTGCCATTTGAAGGCAAAGGAACCTGCTATACCTACAAAATGAATGCATAAACTTCTGGTGCTTTAAGACTAGCTTGCCAGTTTGTGATAACTGAACTTATTTCCTTCTTTGGTTTTAATATTTGTCATGGCCCCCCAACCCCAACATCTAATTGAGCTAGTTAGAGCTTCTTTATAGTTACATTTTAAACATTTATTCTGGAGATTTTATTTGGATGTGCTTTGGAATCTTCAGAGGTCTTGTATATATGTATGATACCACAGGAGCACAGTTTGTAAATACATTCTGTGTTTGGATAAGATCATAAAAGGGAGCCTTGGGGGAATATTAATGATTTGGGGGATTGATTTTTGTTTTAAAGGGGTAGGTTGAATATAGCAATAGAACCATTATGCAGGAAATATTCGGCCTTCGCAAGTGTAATATGTATTCATGGTAAGAGATGCATTATGACTACAAGTGGTTTGAAGCATTTAAAAAAATACTAAAAGAATTGCTGGTTTCTCTTGTTAAGAATAAGCATGGAAACTCAGGTACTTTCAGAAAATATATTACTTTACAAACCAAATGGATTTTATTTTGAGGAACAGGCTTCAGATTTTCAAATACCTTTAGCTTATTTAGTGATTATTTTTTCATGTGCTTCTGTACATTCACAATAAATAAGAGAAACGCTCTGGCTAGCTGTACATAGCTGTTGATGTATACGTATTAATATGGCTCCACAGCCAGGTTAATACTAACATCATAATTCCTAGATTGTGCAAACAAGCTTGAAGCTGTCATTCTCAGGGCTGCATAAGTGCATAATAATATAGGAATGTTTGCCCATTTATTTAAATGAATATACTTTAATTAGTGCAACACTGAATATAGTACAGTATTTCCTTTTAAAGATTGGAAGTGGTGTCCCAAATTTGTGGTTTAATTTCCCAGCTTCATTGGAACCAGGGAGTGGGAGGCATTCATCGATACCACTGCAGATTGAGATCTGAAGTTAAACCAATAGAGTATCTGCATAGATGAGCTTTCAGAAAGCTATTTGTCACTAAAGCTCTATTTCAGAAAAATTACCTGGCTTATGAAAGCACTTAAATGTGTACCTGTGTTTCATTTGACATTTAAAATGTAAAGTGATTTCCTAAGCCATGAATTAGACTAAATGGACAAATTGATTGTGGGGGAGGAAATACTTGCGATACTATTCCTGTTTTAAATGAAACATACGGAGATAAATAGCTTGGCGGTGATGGTTTGTCACTGGGTGTGGGATTTGTGCACGGTCTAATTAGTGCAAACCACCAGTGAAGGAGGGAGTGGAGCAGAGCATCTCTCCTTCATCTCTGGCACTGCCCAGGTACCCCTGCTCTTAGGCCAGTCCGACCATGTGTGTGGCCATGTGGTGAGCAGAATTGGAGCATTGATTTAGGCAGAAACTAACCTGGCTGAAAGAATTACTTTGTTTTGTTTAGTTTTTGTTTCTAAATCTGAATCAGTTCAACCCAATTTCATGTCAAAATGGAGGAAAAACATAGATGGGAATGTACAACCGAAGCGTAGGAGGATAATGAGACATGTTTTTTTATAGTTATCTTCACTAATGTGCATTTAAATCAGCTCAAGTCAACTGTGCAGTGTCCAGTTGTGCATTTTAATTACAAAGTCATCCTTCTTCATACAGTGAATAATGAAAATGAATACGGCTGTCACATTGTTGTCCCTTTTGGCTTTTGTCTGTGCTGATCTTTCAGACAATAACTATTTTCTGTGGTATCTGTAGTGTATGGCCCCATTGATGATTGAGCACCCTTGGTGCTGCCGTACAACAAAGAATATAGAGAATAAGGGGAAGTGAATACTGAACAGCAAATTGTCATAACCAGAAGAAAAAGCAAGATTCTATGCAGTGCACTGGTCCTATTATGCAAATATATCTGTACTGTAGAGCCTGTTTAATTAACTGATCTTTCTGGTTTCCTTAGTCACCATTTAAAAAATTGATCGGTTCATTTCCTATTTATATCTCTTTTCCATGTTTTGTGATTGAAGTTTCTACATTATAGTTTCTGAATAAAATTAAGCAGTGAAGTGGAGTTTTTTTGAGGCTGTGCATACAATTTAAGCAAGTGAGAAAGGTCAAGTTTAATTTCATTTTGATGTGAAGAATAGGTGAAAAACACTTTTTTCATGAGGCTTACAGTTAGCTTGTGGAGGTTTTACACTCTATTTTGTAGGGTACTAGTTGGATGAACGAACATGTTTTGCAGTCATCCCACCTCAAGGTAACAAATTGTTCTGATCTTCTGCCAAATGAATGTAAATTAAACTGTAAGCAGCCTGATGGACAAGGTCATGCTTCAAATGTGATAGTCTCTCTAAATAAAGTTTGAGCAAGAAAGTCTTAACTGAAATTCTTTCTAGTTGGTTTACTGCATGTTTTTTACCCTCGCTTTACTTAAGTTTGTAAGGAGCTGAAAAACTCCATCTAAAACAAGTATTAAAATCTTGATTGCAAATCACTCAGCTTGCATACCTCACTTAAAATTTGATACTTCTTGTGGGTTTTGCTAAGATAGAACCCTGCTGCTTGCTTACCATATTTTGGCATTTTGTGTGCACCTGCTATTTATTGTTTTGATGCTGCATGTGCTTAATTCACAAGAGGAATAAGTTAAGAATGAAGTCAGGTGGAGGAAAAATAAATGATAATTACCATCACTGTTCAAGAGTTTTTCTGCTGCATCTGTCATACTCCTCAGAAATAAGGGGTGAAATGAAATACCAAATGATGCATGAAAGAGTTTTTGAAGTTTCACTACCAGCCAGCAAAGCCTTTTAGAGTTTAGGATGACAGATTGTTTTTAATCTAACCTAATTTTGCATAATGTGTGAATTGGATTTAATTTTATACTTGCTTTCTGACAGTTGGTAAAACCGAATCAGGGAATCCTTAAGAATTTACAGTTCTCCAAATTCTTCAATTGTTGTTGTCTCCTTGCAGCTCCTCTCGCTTCTCTGTTACGAGTTACTGCAGTACTGCTAAATATATTAGAAAATGAGAATTTCAGTAAATATAAGCTCTGTCATTAAATTGTACTTCATTTGATAACAGGCTTAAGGAAAATGAAGGGGAAATGAGTAAAATGGATGGGGAATTTCATGATATAATGATCACAGAACTGAAAAGTAATTTTCACTAGTCTTTACTTTTAGGAGGTGGCAAAAATCGTGGCATATCAACATATACTAACAATGTGGGTGCAGCTGTGGACTTTTGTGGCAGTCTGCCAGCTGACAGCCCAGCATCACACATCACTTTGTATTGGGATTATCCGACCTCTTCTCCTGTGTGCCCTTTAGTGCTCTGCGGTAATAGTAGCCAGGTGTCATCGCCTTTAGTGTTGGTGGAAATTTAGCATCAGACTGCTTGTAGTTAAATACTCAGCACTAGCCAGGTGTACTTGGTCATTCTACACATTAATACTGTATCATGTCATGCACCAACCTGGAGCTCTGCAGAGAGTACAGATCTCTTCCAGAGAATAGATGAAAAGTTCATGGCAAAATTATACAGTGGGTATTTTTGAGTCCTTGCAGAGGGCATGGCTGAGCTGTACTGTGCAGAGGCTAAAACGACTATCTCAAATTATCTTACAAGACCAGTAAGCATAAGACTAAAGCAGTGCTTGATCTACCAGCCTGCAGCATGGCTATCTAGCCAGAATTTGTCAGGGTTAGCAGTGTTCAATCACAAGTTATGAGTGAGGCCACCTACTGCTAGTGCAGTGAGAGACTTAGAAACTTGCTTGGGTTTCAGTGATGATGAACTGACTAGGAAACGTTCTTTGCTGTGCACAGTCATATGCCAAAGGATGAAGGAAATGAAGTCTATGTGAATACTTGATGACCTGGTCCCTTAATATTCAAGACCCTCCCAGTACATATTATTTACATGGTGTGTTAGATTTGGTTTTATTATAAGGAAGCAGTATGGTAGGCTCTGATGCAGATTTTGAGTGCTGTAATTCACCTAGTACTGTGGTTTTCTGTTCCTGGATGCCCAGTAGTTGTTGCTGTACTAGAAAGCATATTGATGTAGCTTCAGTGGGTTCTTCATTCCACCCTTTTGGGCATAATTACAATGACCAGTGTGTGGAGTGACCATGTGAAAGGAATTTCTTAGTTTCTTCAGAGCTGCATTCTTGCTATGTGGATGGATTTGTTACCAGTTGCTGCCTAAGCTTTTTACCTTCCATAGACCCTCCTCTCATTTTTATCAGTGCTCTCTTCTGCTGTAATAATTCCTTTAATTGCTCTCAACCAAAGTGACAGCTTTGCCAAGAGAATGGCTCAAAACAGCACTGCTACAGTGAGAATTTCATGTATTTATTGCATTCATTAATTTGTTAATGTATGACGGTTGCTCCTTTTTCTTCTTTTTTTTCTCCTGCTACATAACAACTTCCCACCTCTTTTTCATGCTTCTAGTGTCTATCCATTGCATCCTAGGAAATTCAAGGCAGGCAGCCTTACATTACTCACTTAGTGCAGCCCAAACTCAAATAGTCCTGTCAGAATACAGTGTATTTTCCATAAGTACCTCCTACCAGAAAACACAGTATTTCAGCATTGTGACAGTCTATTATGTTGAAGAACATGAGACATGGTCTAGAAATTATAATCTATCAGGAATGTAAGTGTTACAGGGCGTTTTTAATCTTTAAAGTCTTGACTTATTTCAGATCTGTTTATTTTGATTGAACTTGACTGTTGACTGTGAATAAGCAAGACAATTTTGAGCACAGGACTTGCTATCTGTTGCTCTGCATCATTTGGCAGAGTGCAGCTTCTGCAAGTCAGGCACACGGGCAGTTGGAAGCTTTCTGATGACTGAAGTCTGATGTACAGGCTCTCCTGGCTGCTTGTAAGAGACTGCGCATTTTGATTCTGTGTCAATAGCACCTTCTCTGGCATAAGAATTTCTTTCAGAGGCACAAATCTAACAAAAATGCCTATGTCAGCCTATTCATCAAGTGTCCAGTGTAGCTCAGTAATACTGAAATATCTTTAAAATAATATCTTTCACACAGATATAGAGTGGGACAAAACAAAGAAGGTCACATCTTTGAATTTCAGGGGCTATTTCTTTACATCAGCCCTCTCCATGAGAGTGAAAACCTAAAGAGGGACTTGGGACACTTTAACAGCTATGATTTTAATATGATCTCTCACTAACTCTCTCTTCCAAGTCTCAGTGAAGTGCTTTTCATTATTCTCAGAGGTATCTATATTCATCCTATTATAACTTAGAGCAGATGTTGAATGTAGTTACCAGACTAGTTGCGCAACATCGCTCTTCCAGTGTGAAACATTGCTCTTCCAAATAGCTATTTCATTGTCACATTATAAGGTGTTATGCATAAAGGAAATTGTTTTTATGATCCAGTTGTCCCTGAAAACCCTTCCACCACAGCCGGAGGGTGAGTTAACTTGCTAGCGCAATCAGTGGAAGGTTAGTGCCTAAGTGTTTGCCGGAGGGACTGACTGGAACACAGATCTACTGTTCTGTTCATTATGTTAAAAATATGCAAGTTCCTAAAAACTTCAGCGTTGGGAATCTGTCTAGATGCTGTGCATTAATCTCAGAGAATCTGCAACTATAAACAAGTGAGTGTCAGGTAAGGGATGCCCGTCTGTACATTCAGAAACCTGATGTAAGGAGTAGGTGGAATACAGAGTGTTTCTAAAAGGATGGACTCAATTACAAAGATATAGTGATTCCAACTGGGCCCATCCTTTTGAAGCACTCTGTACAACGTCCATTTGACAAGCGTTGTCTTTCTTCAAACTGTTGCTGTTTTAATTTTCAGACCTGGGTCTTGCTACTTGCATATAGGTCCTAACTTGAATTGTAAAGAAACCAACCTTAATTGAAACCAAAGATTCTTGATGAACTTTATCTATTGGACATATATTAAAGGGCCACACAGTACTTGTATTACACATAATTGGTAAAGAAAATTTATCATCAGTACTTATTTTTCTGTATTCTTCTGAACACTGCTGATTTATTTTCAGCAGGATTTTGAAAGGAATTCCACTTCCAAATCAAACCACTTTTTTTTTTCTGTCATAAGACGTGCTGTCCTGGAAAGGAGTTCCTTTTTCCCAATAGGTTTGTGAAACTGATATTTCAATCCAGCATCCCGTTTGGCAGATATGCATTGATTTCCCAAGAAATGTACATCACAAAGATTCATGTTATCCTTTGACGGCTCTCCTTTGTGCTTCTACATTGTAAGGGAATCTTTAGTATTCAGAAACTGTTAACCTAACACAAAGAGCAAATGCTTTTGGGATTCCATCTCTGAATTAATATCTGGTCCAAGCACCAAAAAAAGCACATTTTTTTTCCATGTATATTAAAAGTCTTACTGACACATGGGAACTTAATATACCACTTGGAGATCAGAGCACTGGGTAAATATGACAATGATATATCCACTGGTAGTTGAGAAGACAATAGAAGAAATAGCAGCAATTATAAACACCTATTCACAAAGTTTTAGAACTTGTGATTCTTGGTTACGATAATTGGAAATTCATTGTCTTATTCACTGTGGTTCAAAAAGCAGGCACAAATACAGATAAATTACTATGATGAAGTTTCCTTTCTAGTTTATGTTGTTTTTATTAGCAGCATATTACAGAGTCAGGCAAATCCAAATAATCTTCAGAAATTTCAGATTCTTCCTCTCCCCTCAGGTTTTTTTGATTGAGAGGTCTTGATTAGAAATATCTGTCAATTCCCACAATTCCCAATTCAAGGAAGATCTTTCATTTCCCAATTCATCTCTTCTCTGATTTTTCTGACCAATATTTTCACAGAGATTTGGCATATATTCATCTTCCAAACCTCTGAACGTGTGTCTCCAAAGTAGAACAACAGACACTTTGATATTGCTTTACAGGGAAAAGATAATCAACCAAGAATGGACTGATTTTTTTTTTTACTTTTTTTTTTTTTTTTCTGGAATTTATGCTTCCTGAGTATATTGGCTTGTGAAATAACCCTTGAAGTACCCTACATAGTATTTAATGGCTTTGCTGTAAGTGATTTCTTACTGGTGTTGTGTAAGCGTATACCCACAGCAGAATAGATCACAGGTGTAATGCAGAATCTGACTGTCTTATGTGGAATGGATAAAGTTCCCTTTTGAATAATGCAAATTTCTGTAATGAACTTTAATTAGACAAAACATAAAAGCTCCTGAATTCTTAATCTTCCATTGTTTGTCTGGGATTTGTATTTCACTGTATTATTTTGATGTGCTGAACTAGAAGCAAAACTTGGAGCCAATAAATACTTCATGACACTAAGAACAATCTTAACTGACAATATCTGTGTTCTCTTAACAGAATCTGGTTCTGCAATTACTGCTTCTTGTATTGGTTTGGGAAACTCTACAACACCTCCACCTGGACAGGCAGGAAAACCAGTGCCAGGATACAACGGTAAGACTCTGCTAAACATTCTGCTAGAAAAGTTTATTGCTTACATTCCTGAGTAAGCGCTCTTTCATTTTCATATCTCAAAAGGAAAGCAAATTACAGTCTTACTGTCCCCCTTCTGGTAACAGGAAGCTCTGTTTTTTTTTTTCTGTGTTGTGGAATGTGAGTCTAAATAAGAAAATTCAGAGTTGTCTTCAAGAAAATTGATCAACTACTCCTGCCTTTATTTATATGAAAGGGCTGGTACATACTTCTGCACTGGATTTAGCAAAGTTACGAAAAAATACTGTGCTTGAAGGCTTTATCTACAGTTGTGCTCTTTTAAATAAGAGCAGCTGTAAAATTGGTATTGGCAAATCAGGAAGAAAAATGTTAGTAATAACCGTCAGCAAAAAGGGAATGGTAACTAGGCAAGTAATTGCTATAACTTGCACTTTGTTCTGTTATAGCTGTGTTTTCAGTTTTCAGAGCCTAAATAATTTTGGTTTTGGAGATCTACATGAAATAATTGTGTCTCGGGGACACATTGATTAGGTTGATTGGATTTTATTTTGGCCCTACAATTTTTATGAGAAGTATGCTCAAGCACTTAAAGAAAATTCTTACTAAGGTCTGTGTCTTCCACAAATACATCATAGTGAGCTAGGAAACAGCTTGGCAAGGATGTAAATCTTCCATTTGAACTAATCTTATACTTTTTTGAAGAAAATCAAAGTCAGTTTTATGGTATATGGGCTCATATTTGAGCCAGTTGTTTAGCACCTTATCTTTCGGTGCTTGTGGAGCAGTTTTATTTCCATCTGGGAGAAATGGTAGGCTATGGACCAACATTATAAGGAAGAGCACCCCTTGTCTGGAGGTATTTGCATGCAGAGCCACAGAATTAAGAATGCAAAAATATTTTCATACCTGGGAACCCTGATTTTGACACAGTTTTCGGGAATTACTTGAAGTTTGAAAAATAATTACATTAAAGATCAAACCATTTTCAGGAAAAGTTCTCACATCGTGGGGCAGAAAGAGCTGAGCTGTTTTTTCTTCTAATACTTCCACGTGGAAATGAATATGAAAGAAAATAAATATTTTCAGCAGCTCTGGTTTTGGTATTTACAGTCATGGCAAGAAGACAAGCAATAGCTCAAAAACAATGTTAAGACAAAGCTGTGAAGTTTGTCCAGAATTGTAATAAATAGGGAAGAGTGAAAGCATGTAATTGCATCACACGTGCTATCAGATGATAGACAGGACTAGAAAAAAGTATGAGAGGCAAGAATATAAAAATTTCCTACAACTTTTTTTTGAATATTTGGCCTAGCATAAGTAAAGAATTTATTCAAACAGAATGAAGGAAATATGTTTAGCGTGCCTTAAAAGGGAAGCATAAGATAAGCACTCAAACTGGCTGAAGATTTAGGAAAGAACTTTATGCCTTTCAGTCTTTGGTTTGATGCCAATCGTGGCCTGTAATGCAGCCATTCATAAAATAGTGGATCTTGAAATTGTTCTGTACTGGCCACTCTCTTGCTGTCACCCACCTCTGTTTTGATGTTGTTTTGCTGCTGTTGCTACATTAATTCACATTGTTGTATTTATGCTGCGCTATAAATAGAAAGTTACAAAACCTACTTTTTAGTTACAAAACTACTTTTTTTTTTTTTAATACAGCCAAATTCTACCCTGTCACAGAATTGCTAAAATAAGCTTATTGCTTTGCTGATTTTTAGAATATAAAGAATAAAAGCAGTACTTAGACATGTCATTGAAGTGCAGTGGCATAAACTGCATTTAAAAGTGAATCAAGATATCATATTAATTTCTAGCTCTGTTGCCTTAAGTCAGACATTATATGAAGCTTTCCCTTTGATCTACTTGAACCCTTTCCAGATAATTTCATTCCATTTTTTCAAACTGAAGCCAGTCCCATATATTGTAGAATTAAGTCAGTTCTTCAGTAATTCAGGAGTGAGCAGTGTAATATCTTCCTTCCCTAAATGTTTGTACATTGAAATACACTGTTTGCAAAGAGGAGAATAAATGCTGGAATTGCTACCTTGATGAAATCATTATAATAAACTGATTAGATTTTACTTTAGTATAATGCAAATATGGAAGAAATAGGAAAAAAAGCATTAAAAGCTACATGTGAGTGGGTCCTTTTCATTGTGCGTTCTAAGCCTAAATTTTCCAAATCTAATGATAATACGTTCTCACACCTTCTAAAAATACGTAAGAAAAAATATGTTTGCAGACTATAAATCGTTTTATTTATGCCCTTCTTGCTGTTTTTCAGAAGTGCCTTCTATGTGCCTATTCATCCTTTTGATTTCCTATTCCAGTTACTCCTTCCAAGTCACTGATTTGTAAAACTGGCATTGTGTACTTGCTTGTGTCTATGTGCTGAGCCATGGCTTTCAGCAGGTTCTTCCGTTTCTTAAAAATTACCATTCTCTTTGAAGGAGTGGCTTCAGCCAGAAATAGTAAATTACAAGTGTTGACATTCTTTGGACAAGGAGGATGTGATATTACTCATAAGAGTCTTAGCAGGGTTTTAGTCAGAAGTCTGTCATCCTCTTTTCCCCATTTCCTCTGGAACTTTTTAATACAGAATGTAAGATTATTTGTAGTAATTTAGGTCCAGCTGAACATTGCTCTCTTGGCTTGGGCAGGCTTCAAAAAGCACGTGTTTAAATCCATGTCAGCCTGGTCTGTCAAAACCTTCCTTCCCTGTTTTTCCATGGTTAAGTCATTTCACTTTCTTTAATTCCATTTATCACAGGCCAAGTCGATACCTGCCATTCCTTCCTTATGCCCACACCTTTTAGATGGAATGGGTGGTTGTAGCAGATTTCCCAGATGACTTCACGGGAGAGGCTGTTTCAGGTTTTGTTCCCCAGAAAGCCCAGTACCAGGGTATGGTGCTTTTGCTGAAGGTGATGGGCCAGTGTCACCCAGGGAAAAGGTTTCTGTTGGGACATCTGGATTCTTCGCTGTACTCTAGAATTACTCCTCTGTGTGGCTTTGGGTAGTTCACGAGTTACTTTAACTCTTTGTGCTAGAATAAGCCTTGTCAGCGGGGGAGGATCTTCTCATTCTCCTGAGAGCCTTTGCAAACCAGACACACTGTTTACTGCTAATAGTATTTCTCTCATTAACTCAGTTAGCCTCCAGTAGTCTTAGTTGTTATTTCTTACTCATGTTACCTGCACACTTTTTCTTGTATTTGTCATGTATCTGAAGGGCCCTTTGCTATTTGGAAGTTTACATTTTCCAGTTTGAAGGTGTCTTTTAATTTTCAAGTTCTATATTTTTGCCTTTTGGGTCATTGTGCTATTTCTGCTCCCAAAGAAGAAGAATTATTTGAGACTTTTTGTACTTAAGGCTGAATGTTAATAAAGTCAAGAGATTATCCAGTTTGGAACTCCCAAATTACTTAATTCCTTTTGTTGCTTGGTGTATTTCCATTCTGAAGTGTGACATTAAGTTGATATTCATGAAGACAATGCCTTCCATCTAAAAATACACTACTTAACAGTTCTCTTCCTATATTACTTTTTTTACAGTGATGATTCTGGATGAAAATAAGGAACCAGTGAAGGCAAATACTTTGGGAAATATTGTGGTAAGGTAAGCAAACTATATCTTACAGTTATGAGAAGGTTCCTACATGCGTTGTCTTTTGACTGAAGTTTTTTTATAGAGGAATAATTGAAGTAACGAGGGTTGAAAGAATGGCTGTCTCTGATACTGATGCCAAACTGCCAGAGATGTTTATGTCCATAATGCTGAAATATTGCAAATGAAATCCTGTGAGTGTGGATTGCTGTTGTTTTTTTTTTTTTTCTTAGACTACAGCAAGGTTTACCATTTTCTTAATTATCAGCCTTTTGGCACAGGATGAAGCCTTCCTGTTGTGATGTATGTGTAAGATCCTAAATCATTCTCTTAGCTACTTTGTATTTTGGTTTAGTGAAACAGTACAGCAGTACAGATTTACAGGCTTTGATTTGCTGGTGTGATGCAACCTCCTCCTTCACTATCTCCTAATCTGAAGCAATGCACATTCCTAGAGGGAGAATGTGTGTTTTCTGATCTCTGTAAAAACAGCAAGATGTCTCTGCATGTGCTTTGCTTGAAACAAACTGTTCAGCTGTGGTAGTACTTAGACAAAATACATACAGGAAAAGACTCCAGCAAAGGAAGAAAGGAAGAAAGAAAGGAAGAAAGGAAGAAAGAAACCCTGCTGTTAATCATATAGGTGATTTTAGTACCATTTACCAGACTCCTATCAGATGAGTTCCATAAGCTATAATATTCTTTCTGAAAGTACACCTTTCTTTGCACCTTTTCTGAGATAGAGAGGCCTCTTTTTAGATAACACTGTGAACATCAATTACATTTTTCTTATCTTACCTTCTGCCAGAACCTTTCCTTCTGTAAAGCTCGATAGCTCCCCACAGCCCACGCCAGCTCTGTACTCTGGACGTTCCACAGGCTTTTAGGCAAATGGCATTTTTCAAAGACAGATACCTACGTTGTGATTAATGTGTTAGCTATAACCACCTCTGTTTTCAGTCATGTAAAGTACTTCAGTTCTGAACACTTCCTATCTGCCCGTAAATACAAGTCCCAGAAGAAATGCACTCTAGAGATGAGAAAGAAATTTTTTACAATTAAGATGGTAAACCAGAGAGGTGGTAGATGCCCACATCCCTGGAGAAAGGTGTTTTGTCAGAAAATTGATCCTAGCGGCATTCAGCTAGAATGGAATATATCACCTTCCAGATGTGCTCCTCTCTCTCCAGTGATCGCAAGGGTGCCACAGATATTATAGCTTGGGACATGTGCCCAGCGTTTTCTTGCAAAAGTGAAGTGAAATTAAGTCCATCCTTAGCAACTCTGCCAAACAAGCTGAATTAGATCTACTAAGGGGTAATCTTGACAGATGTGTGCATGCATTTCTGAGTCATTACTATCTTTATCTTTAAGTGCCTGTCAGGAGTGGATGTTGCCATATTAGAAGATCCTACTTGGGCTGTCAAACTCTTAAAGCCAGAATTTTTCTTTCCTAATGTGGCCTCACATTTAGGCATTAATCTTAAGGCATTACCAAAGTGTTTATGTATTACCAAAGTGTTTATGTATCAGGACAACTCATGTCTGGAGGTGGCTGACAGAGATAGGAACCCAAATAGGGCCCTTGTATTCCAGGAGGAAATAGTTGGTGATTTACTGAGCCATCTGGATCCTCACAAGTCAATGGGACCAGATGGGATCCATCCTAGGGTGATGAGGGAGCTAGCAGAAGAACTTGCCAAGCCTCTCTCCATCATCTTCCAACAGTCCTGGCTCACTGGGGAGGTCCCATATGATTGGAAATTGGCCAATGTTACCCCAGTCCACAAAAAGGGCTGCAAAGCTGACCCTGGCAACTACAGGCCTGTCAGCCTGACCTCAGTGCCTGGCAGGGTTATGGAGCAGATCATCCTGAATGGAATCACACAGCACCTTCAGGATGGACAAGGGATCAGACCCAGCCAGCATGGGTTTAGGAGAGGCAGGTCCTGTCTGACCAACCTGATCTCCTTTTATGATCAGGTAACTCACCTGGTGGATGAGGGGAAAGCTGTGGATGTGGTCTATCTGGACTTCAGCAAGGCCTTTGACACTGTCTCCCATAATATACTCCTGCAAAAGCTGGTAGCCCATGGCTTGGACAAGTGTACTCTACGCTGGGTTAAGAACTGGCTGGAGGGCCGGGCCCAGAGAGTGCTGGTGAATGGGGCTGCATCTAGCTGGCGGCCAGTCACTAGTGGTGTTCCCCAGGGGTCGGTGTTGGGTCCAGTCCTATTTAACATCTTTATTGACGATTTAGATGAAGGGATTGAGACCATCATCAGCAAATTTGCTGATGACACCAAGTTGGGAGGGAGTGTCGACCTGCTGGAAGGCAGGAGGGCTCTGCAGAGGGATCTGGACAGACTGGAAAAATGGGCTGATTCCAATGGGATGAAGTTCAATAAGGCCAAGTGTCGGGTGCTGCACTTTGGTCACAACAACCCCCTGCAGCACTACAGGCTGGGCGCAGAGTGGCTGGAGAGCAGTCAGGCAGAAAGGGACCTGGGGGTACTAATTGACAGGAAGCTCAACATGAGCCATCAGTGTGCCCAGGTGGCCAAGAAGGCCAATGGTATCCTGTCCTGTATCAAAAAAAACGTGGTCAGCAGGACAAGGGAAGTGATCCTTCCCCTGTACTCTGCATTGGTGAGGCCACACCTGGAGTATTGTGTTCAGTTCTGGGCCCCTCAGTTCAGGAAAGACATTGAAGTGCTGGAGCGAGTCCAGAGAAGAGCAACAAGACTGGTGAAGGGACTTGAGCATAAGACCTATGGGGAGAGGCTGAGGGAGCTGGGGTTGTTTAGTCTAGAGAAGAGGAGGCTTAGAGGTGACCTCATCACTCTCTATAACTACCTGAAGGGAAGTTATAGCCAGGTGGGGATTGGTCTCTTCTCCCAGGCAGTTAGCAATAGGACAAGGGGGCATGGGCTTAAACTCTGCCAGGGGAAATTTAGGCTGGATATTAGAAAGAAATTCTTTACAGAGAGAGTGGTCAGGCATTGGAATGGCCTGCCCAGGGAGGTGGTGGACTCCCGTCCCTGGAGGTTTTTAAACTGAGATTGGACATGGCACTTAGTGCCATGATCTAATAAACGGACTAGAGTTGGACCAAGGGTTGGACTCGATGATCTCTGAGGTCTTTTCCAACCCAGTCGATTCTGTGATTCTGTGATTGGTTGTTGTTGTTTGTTTTGTTTTATCTTGCCCAGCATGACTTTTGCTGCAGTCAAAGAAATTGATAGGGAGAAAAGGGGGAATTTTTTGTTGGTTGGTTGAGGTTTTTTGTTTGTTTGTTTTGTTTTTGTTTTGTGTTGATTGGTTCGTTGGTTGGTTTTCTTGCATTGGATCACTCAAGAAAGAGTAGTGGCACAGGGACACTATTATTTTATCGTGTCAATATTTATTGTAATATCCACTCTGATATAGAGAGGAGAGTATTGGGGAAGAAATTACATGGTGTCATTAAAATAGTCATCATGAAACTGATTCTGAGAGAGGTTAAATATCACTCCTCTTTCTCTTCCAGTCTTTTTTCTGACTTACTATTTTGAAACAATAGGATCTCTTAAAATTCATTCTGCATCTTAACAAACACCCCACAAAAAAACCTAAAACCACACAAACTCAAACAAACAAGAAACAAAAAAATGAAAACAAGGCAAAGGTATTGATGAGCTTTAGGAGGCCCATTATGGTTTTTTTTTAACACTTCTAACATTTGAATCTGTGGGCAGAAATTAACAGAAATTAGTTTTAGGATATATGGTTCACAGTGCCTTAATATTTTGTTCCAGGTTTCATTCTGGTAAATGACAATTTGCTGCAGTGTTTAGTCATTTTTTAGTCATTAAAATCTGTGTTTGTTAGGTTAAGGCATCACATTTTCTATCTTCTTTCAGCTAAGCAGCTATTTAGCTATAAAACTTTTCATTTTTTATTAGGGCTAGTTTTCAGTAAAGACCCCTCAAGAATAGTGGGCATGATCCTTGTCAAAGCAGGGTTTGTTTCTCATCCCTAGGGACATGTCCCTGTGCTGCTAGATTGAAATGTGGGAGTCAGGGTAGTTTTCACTATTACTCTTGTCATACACTCAGTAGCAAAATATGGTGTAGCTACCGTTTTAGAGGAAAAAAAAGCACGTGTTTGTTTTATCTGCAGTGTATACGAGTTGAGAAATAGCCTTCAGTTCTTTCTTGGAGAGGAGAGTGGCCACACACTGCCTACAATACCGGCTGTGCAGAAGTGATTTGCTGCTGCTTTTGGTTACTTCTATCCCAGTCTACCTCCTGGTAAAGATTTTTGGGGGCTGCTTGAGGCCTGCAGTGCTAATAAGTATAGTATTTAAAATATCATTGCAACAGCGTAGTTACTCCATCTTTCTGCCCCAAGTACATTCTTTTCTTTACTCATCTGCCAACTGACACCTGGTGTGTTGTTTTTTGTTTGTTTTTTTTTTTTTGTGTCTGTGCCCTTTGGAAAGATTTTTGCTCACAAGAACTCTCATCCAGGCTAATTTACCTGGACAATGCAATAATCTTTTTGACTTCACAAGTCTTTCAGGATAAAGTAATCAAATACAGTGTCACAATGTTGATGATGAAAGGGCAAGGGAAAATAAAGATGACTCCAGCTCATGGGGGTGGACTTGTATGAATTGTTTCTGAATTTACTTTTTTTTTGAGCTAGAATCTTTGGATATGAAAGATAATTAACCAAGGACTTACTCTGAAGTGAAAATGATAGCAGCAGTGACCTCCATTTCCATTAGCAATACTAGTCTGATTTGGTGACACACTTCTGCTTGCATTGTGCTGACCTGCTTGTAATTAATACACAATTGAAAATATGTGTATGTGTGTGTATGTAATCATGATTAGCCATCAGAATTTTCAAATCTGTCTGTTCTCATAAGGAGGATTAGCAAAGAGAAATCTCATTTAAAGTCTAGGGCAGTGGGAAACTCAGTTTGGTATTTAGACACTTTAAGAAATGTCTCTCTCATATGTGATCATTGACAGTGTCTGAAGGGGATTAAACTGTATCTCCATTGCTTGAGTTGTTTTTATTTTTTGTCATTTTAATGATGTGCTTTGCCATCTTGCAAGTGGTGTTTAATGGCTTCCTATTGATTTTTAAAATAGAAAGAAATTTTAAAAAATGACATAAGGTAGCAGAAAACTAAAGTCAGCCTAGTAGAGGGCCGGTTGCAGACCCGTCTGAGTGGTTGCCCTCAAAAAGATTGCTGGAGGGAGAAAACTGTTGCTTGTAGAACAGTGTAAAGAAGGTGTGTTATCTTGCATAGACCACTTGCAATATGTTATTGTAAGTAAAGGTCATACGCGTAGGAACAGTGAAAATTTGCTAGATTTAGAAGATGAAGGACAGTACTCTAAAAAGCAGCACTTTCAAAGGAGCTTTTGATGTTACAGTGGATAAACCTCCGAAAACACAAGATCTTTGAATGAAATGTAGCTGCTAGTGTAACTAAGCAGGCAATATGATCCCTTTTTATTCAGTAGGGAAATTGGAATGGAGCTATTTTTATTACCTGTGGATATGATGGTAGTAAAACCGTTAATGCATTATGGTCAGTTCTTATGTCCATGTTTCAAAAGGCTGTTGAGAAACTGGCTGAGTTTGGGAGAAAATATGAATGAGAGTGACTTGAGTGCTGGAAAACTTGCCTTGAAGAAACTTACAGTTATCTTGTGGTATGTAGTTTATCCAAGATCAGTTAAGTGATGACTTTATCAAGGTCAGGAAATACCCACAGGCCAAAGACATCTCTGAGAGGCTGCTGTTTAATCCAGCATAAAGAGATTGGAAGCTGAAGCTGGATATACTCAGATGAGAAGTAAAACACATAATTTTAGCAGTCAATGTTAAAACCATTGGAACAAATTCTTGGGAATATGGTGGTTTTCTTTGACACCTCTAGGTCAAACCTGAATATCTATCTTAAAGACACAGTGTCATTTAACCAAAAGTCACAGGCTTGAGACAGGATTTAGTAGATTATGTCCTTTAAACTGCGTTATATGGGAGGTCACATTAGATGATCATGATGAATCTGTGCAAGATTTCTCTCTCTGCCAGCCTCCCACATGTTTTTTGTCAGCTTTGTCTTTTCCCTTTACAAATAAGAGAATGAGTAGGGCTTTTGATGCAGGAGCAGTTTGGCCAAAGGTGGGTTTTCTAACAGATTCCTGGCTATGTACATGTGAGTAGCATTTGAACTTTCTTTACTTTTAACCTTTTCCAAGCACTTTTGCTAGTTTTTGATGCTTTCTCTCTTCCTCACTAAACTATAGATTTATTTTTCTGCAAAATCCACACTGAAAGCAACTGCCTGTGGGACCTCTTTCAGCTAATTGAATGAATATTTGGTGCAGAGAGGTGACTGTTTGAGATGCTCTTTCTTCTGTTGTGCGTTCTCCCCGCTTTTTCCATTATCGTTGTTCCTTGTATCTGAAAAAGCTTCTACATTCCAGATGACTTTTGAACTTGCAATCAAAAATTTTAAGAGTGATGTTTATGTGCAGTACTACATAAATGCTGAGTAATAATATAGCTGCCAGTCGAGATGATTGAGCTCCATTCACAAGCCCGAACTCATTTAACAATGGTTTGTGCTTGCTTTGACTGGCTGTAATGAACAGCTTGTGAGTACCATTGTCTGCCATAAAATAAAGGGGTGTCTTTTCTGAAACTCAGCAAGGTAGCATGAAAGTTTTTCACTTCCATTCGTACTTTCTAAAATCTGCTTTTCTCTGTAAATTATCTTTTGAGTGCTGTCTATATAATTGCTTTGTTCTGTCAACAAGGAATCTTACATCATTGTGATGAGTGGTGTCCTGAAAGGACGTGACACACAGACTCAGATTTTCTTGGGCTAAGCTAAAGGTGGGCTGTTCTGTGTAAGGTCAGCCACCAATGTATGAAAAAATAAACGAACTGTAAAACAATGCTTAAAAAAAAATAATAGTTGGTGTTTAAAATTCTCCAGCAGACAACAGTTACTGTGAAAGCAGTTCAGAGTTTTACTGCAAGCTAGATGAGCTGCCAAGCTCGCCCAATCTGTATTAGATTCTCCACTTTATACTGAAATTACCTTCTTATCTTTGTAAAACGTAGCCAGAGCGGATCTTTGTAAAATTGAACCCATATAATTTATATCATTAATTTACACAGTTTACCTGGTTTTCCTGATGCTGTTCTAAATGTATTCAACCTTGAAATGAGAAACGGGCCTGGATCTGTATTCCTGCAATTGTCACCTTAATTTGTTTGGACTAAATGGAGAATAGCATCATTTGTACTGCTGTTGCTCTACTGATGAAAAATTGACTGAGATCACAATTCACACTTACACATGTTTTTTGAAGTTTGAAATCCAAAGGTAAACTTTTCTCAATTTCAGGTGCATTGATTCAGCTCAGTGTAGGTTTTTGACTTGAACCTTGCCTGGGTTTGAATCTGCGCCTATTCTTTGCTAGTTAAAGGGGATGACTTGGGTGTAGTTAGCCTGATCCAGTGTAGCTGGTAACACATTTGTATTTTAGAAAAACCTGGCAAGCTTGTCTTAAATTTGTATCTGTTGAAGCTCCTCACTGTCCAGAAGGAAGAAGCAATGATGAGATGGAGGACGCTGCCAGAGTTAGGACCATATGAAAAACCCAAGCAAGAATAGCATAAGGGAGGGCTTATGTTTAAACTGATAACAGATGCAAAGGCTCAACACCAGCTGGTTTGTGGCTTGGTGTGCAGGATGAGAGAGAAACTAGAGAAATAAAGTAAATACCTCCCAAAAGGAAACCAAGCAAAGCAACCTCTTTGTAAATTGCGGAAATGGTGATGAAGGAGTCTACCTCCTTCTGTCTTGGTCTTCTGTGCTCCTGTTGCTTGTGAAAGGAAAGCAGGATCATGTCTGTGTCAGTCATGCTCACTTATGTATAGCTGGCATTTTTTGGTAATATATCAACTTGATAAAAATAACCCCAAAAGGCCTTGAGTATCAACTCAATGTTTGGAAAAGATGCAACAGTTTTTAAATATAGAACTTCTATAGGTGTGTGTGTTGTGTTTTCTAGGGAAACATAAACCCAGACCCAAACCCAACATCTAAAGATGTTCCATTTTTATGGAGGGGCTGAGGAAAGGAAGAGATATTGGCTTTCAGGTTGCTGTTATTTTCTCACTATCTGATTTTCTCTCTTTTGGCTCCTTTCATGTGATGATTATCCAGTTCTGCTCCCTTTGGAATTCATGGCAGCATTCCCCACGACAGCAGTGGGATGGAGGTGTTTTTGGCTCTGGGCATTTTAATCCTAATGTCCTGGCAAAATTCCAATACATGTAATTATGTTCTGGGAAGCTGAATTTTACCTTTATTAATTTTATTAATTATTTGTGTTTGCCTAGCACCTAGAAATTCTAGTCAGTCATGATGCTAAGAACTTTACTATCACAGAAGAATTGTATGTGCCCATTACTCTGGAATTATTTTGCCTGAAAGATGGGCACATGGAAGACAGCATTCAGTTTTTTACTTCATAGATGGAATGGAGTCCTAACTGCAAGTAATCTTTTACAGAAAGCCATGGAGGCACATTTTCAGATTGCACTATAGAGATACCTGTGGTAGCCAGTAGTTCAGGTGTATGGATTCCATAGACTCATGAAATATGCACTGTGGACGCACTTATCATTGCAATTCACTTTTAAAACCAAAACCAAAACCCACAAACCAACCAAACAACCAGAACCCAAAATGGTGGGAGGATTATATTTTTGGTGATGTGCTGCATACTGGTATGTTTAGATTTCTAAACAATTACAGTTAAAGAAAGAAAAATATTTTTTTTCTGATTTCAGCAGTAAAATTGATTCTTCTGTGTAGTGACTGTGAAGTACTTAATAGACCTGTGGAGAAATTATTAAGGACTTTGTCAATATGAGTTTTTCTTTCCTATCACAAGGATGTTTCAGACTGTTAAATAAACTTAAAGTGCAAAATTTTCAATGACTGAGGCAGTTACGAACTCCTATGCTATTAGCAACCAGGCAGCAACCATAGTAACTGCCACTCTCTAGCGTTTTTTCTTGAATCTAAACAAGAGATTTTTCTTTTAAACTCCTACATACACAAACACTAGGATCAATATATTGTTTTTCTGATTTATTTTTTTCAAGGCAAATACTCTATACGTCATGTTTGTGTATCACAAGGATGCTCACTAAGCTTGGAAGGCTTAAAATAGGCCAGTGAATTCCCTCCAGATGGGCAGAGGCCAAGCTGCGCTCCTGGAGCCTGGTGACTGCCCCGGCAGTGTCTTGGCATTTCTGGCTTTACCTTGACTGTATTTTCAGAGAATGTGGAGGTGTTGAGCCCGAACAATCAGAGAAAGTAGTGTTATAATATTTATAGTAGTATATTCTATTATGCTAATGGAGCTGAATTAAGATGAGAAAGACCTGGAATGTGAAAAATCATGGATTTGAATTATTACTAGATGATATAGACTTTTCAATGCAGCTTGTACTATTTATAATTAAGGTTTAAAAAAAAACCCCAAAACATATATATATATAGAGAGAGAGAGAATTATTCTTTTTGTACATGTAAGCATGGAACCATAGAACAGTTTGGGTTGGAAGGGACCTTCAAAGCTCAGCTAGTCCAACCCCCCTGCAATGAGCAGGGACATCTTCAGCTAGATCAGGTTGCTCAGAGCCCCATCCAGCCTGTCCTTGAATGTTTCCAGGGATGGGGCAACTACCACCTCTCTGGGCAACCTGTGCCAGTGTTTTACCACCCGCATTGTAAAAAAAAAATCTTCCTTATGTCTGGCCTGAATCTCCCCTCCTTTAGTTTAAAACCATTACTCCTTGTCTTATCACAACAGGCCCTGCTAAAAAGTCTGTCCCCATCTTTCTTACAGGCCCCTTTTAAGTACTGAAAGGCCACAGTAAGGTCTCCCCAGAGCCTTCTGTTCCCCAGGGTGAATAAATGTCATTGAGTTGGTTGCACCGTTTTCTTGTGACCTGAACATCACAGGAGACTTGTAACTATGTCAATGTTGCTATGCTACAGAGGGGTGTTTCACTGCTGGAGATGTTGCCTTTTGGTGTCATAGGGGCACTAGCAGAGTAGAAAACGAAATACCCTTGGCTAAAAATCTGTTTGTTAGGAATGCAGACATGCACTAGCAAAATCTGTATGAAGCATTTATGATTTTATCTGTATAAATATCCTTGCTTGCACGTTTTCTCGTTACTACAGTTGAGCTTCATAAACCTTGTGTTGAGATGCCTGAATATGTGTCTTGGGCAGTTCAAGTAAGCTGTGTTTAACCCTGGGGCAGTTCAAGTAAGCTGTGTTTAACCCTGTCAGAGCTTTGAGGGAGAAAACAACTGCTTCTCTGTTAGCTGAGACTTCTATAGCTTGTTTTCTTCTGGCAGATAGGTATGTGGAGTGTCCCGTATTTTGTCATGCACATATCCTTGGTTGAAGAATGGGTGTATAGTATGCATTGAAAACTCAGCTAATAAAGCCATTCAAAACTTAGCAGCTTCACTTCTTCAAAAAATAAAAAGAAGTCCAGTTATTTCAGAAAGTTCTGAGTGACTCATCAGTACACTTTCAAAGAATTCCTCCAATAATTCCCATAATATCATGCACTGCTAAAATAAAACTAAAAAAAATTTCAGATTCTCATGACTGAAGTAATTTGAATTATATCTTTCTACAGAAACTGAAGATCTGTGTGTCTGATAATTCAGTTCACGTCTTTGCATTGTGAGTGTGTATGTGTGTTAGAGAAAGAGACACCTATAATAAAGAAATTGTCTGTATCACAGCATATACCCACACATTTCTGACAGATCCTTGGAAAAGATTGAAAGCTGAACACTGATAACATGTTCATAATACAGCATGTGGTGTTTACTAGACCAAACATTATTTTGCTGAATGTGAGAGATGTTTATGTTATTTAAAACGGGTCTAGATACAGTTCAGCGCTATATGCATGTGATCACAACAAATGTATGTGTTCTTTTTGATGTGTTATTAGCATATTATTAAACAGAAGTGTTTTCTGATTGTATAGCCTATGATTATTTATCTGAATATAAAGTATGAATGGAGAGTATGAGTTGTACCTGTTATATCTATGTTTCTAACTACTTCCCTCTGCTCTTCTTAATTTAAGGTTGCCTTTGCCTCCTGGAGCATTCTCAGGTCTTTGGGAAAATCAGGAAACATTCCAGAAGTTGTATTTCCAAAAATTCCCAGTAAGAATTACAAAATTAATTATATAAACTTTTGGTAATCCTGCAGAACTTAGTAACAGTAGATTGAAACTAGATAACATTAAAAATTATCATAGCTTATTTTAGTGGAACATCTTTGATATATTTGTTACAGAATTAAAAACATTTCAAGGTGAAAGCTTCTTCATATATACTTTAAACATTTGGGCACACTGTGGTGTATTTTTGGTTTTGTTGGTTTTCTTTGGTTGGTTGGTTTTTCGTTTGTGTTATTTTTGGTTTTATTTGTTTGTGGTTTTTTTTCTTTTTCTTTTTAGGATCTGAAACAGAAGTAAACCTCAAGCTTCTGAACCTAAAAATCAGCATTTAATCTAATAAAAGATAAAAGCATTGCAACCTTAGACTAGCATAGCTTCAAATACACTACTGCTGTTGACATGCAGTCATTTTAACTGTTATCAGTCCAATATATGCACTTAACCACTGTGCATGTAGATACATTGGAGGCTTCTTACTGAATTGTTTCCTTGTCAGATGAACTATGCAAAGATTGGCTTCCTCCTTGACTTATAGAAATATATAGACTGGTCCTATGTGCATGTCCAAAATTGAAGACTTTGTTCAAGAAAGTAAATGAGCAAAATAATCAGGCAAATTATTTTCCGTGTGCTCTTGCATCATGCTGCTGTTGATGTCTGTTTGCATCCAGCAAGAAGGAATATCTTTGGGCGCAATGTGATGACTCTCATTGTATTGTAACAATTCCATTCTCCGTGTGTAGATTCAGGCAACCTCCTTCTCCCGGCTGTCAGGGGTCAAGGAAGGCAGAGTAGGAGAATATCCAGGTTTATGTATTGTCTTCTGTTCTGTCTTAACAAAGACTACAAAACCTTTTTCTGGAAAGGGAGCTGCATGGTATATAATGACAGAAGAATGGTGAAAAATGTTCGTGAATTAAATCTGTCAGGCACTAAAAAGTATTTCATTTGAAACAATCACTTTTGTTTGTTGGTTTCATGGGACATGGACAGATGTTCCTAGTACTGATTCTGAGTTTACTTTTGGTTGTGTTGTATCTAGGGATATTACGATACTATGGATGCAGGTTATATGGATGAACATGGCTATTTGTATGTCCTGTCTCGAGCTGATGATGTGATCAATGTTGCTGGACACAGAATTTCTGCAGGTGCGATTGAAGAGGTGAGCATTGCCTGACAGTAAAATAGAAGGGCAAAAGTTGAAAAATCTCACAAAATCTCTCATTTTCTATCTGCTTTTTATTGATTACATTTGCATTGGTTCTTTTATCAAAAACATTAATTGTTTCAGGTCCTTCCTATTAAGGTGCTTTCGAAGACCATAATAAACTTAGTCAGCAATAAGCCATTTGTACCATGGGATTGATAGAACAGGCATGATTTGATGTTTGAAGGTGGAGTTAAGGGGCACCGTGGTAGCATGGAAAGCATTCCTGTAAGCTCTGATAACATATTTATTTGGGAATACATAAAGATAATGTAGGATCAATGTGCGACGTAGCTTCACCAGCTACTGTAGTTTGTCAGGAGTAGAAACTTTTATTCCTAAAATACAATTTTTAGTTCACGTAGGCTCACATTCAGTGCTTTTTCTTGATTTGAAGAGTTTCTTTCACAGTTTCCTGAGAGCTGTTTTGTCTCTTATTGTGTGAGAAGTGCTAAATGAACAATGAAAATTTCTGTTAAACCCCCCCCCGCTGTTAAATTGAAAGTCATTAATGTAATACCCATGCAACTCAAAAAGTTGGAAATAGTGCAGTTCATAATAGTATCTGAATTTCGTATCATTGTTCACTCACCTCTCTGGAACCGCTGTGATTGATTGCCAGTTACAAATTTCCCTGATGACATATCAATTGCTTATTCAGGGAGTACAGGAAAAAAGTGTGCTGGGTATGTACAAGGCAAAACCACACTTTTAAGAACTCTGAATTTAACTGTTCACTGAATCACAAACTAATCTATTAGTCATTTTTTGCTTTACACTGTTTATTAGTCTAGTGATTATTTTTTTTTTTAAAGGCGAGAAAACTTTAAAGAGAATAGAAGAAATTTGGATTATACAGAAGTGAACAAATTCAGACAAACACAGGCAATCCTTTGAGGTTGGGTCAGCCAGGGAGCTGAACCAGTCACTGCCTTGACTTGGATTTATGAAGCCATAAAAGTGGCTTTCAGTCTGCTTAAACCTCTTTCCTTTTGAAGTCATTTTTTGGTGTTGCTTTGCTAAAGTGCAGCATGGAATCTCATCCCACCCCTTACTGCTCCGCTGCTCAAGGGCTGGGTGTTGCTTCTTCACTTCAGGCTGAATCTGAAAGCTGATATAACAAATGATTAATTGAAACATCTCCTCAACTGTATTAGCTTTGTAACGATCATCGTGAGCTCAGTGTCTCAGTTTTTCCCCCTGCTAGTTAGGTTTTTCCCCTAGAAACAAAAAAATGTTTCATCACTATGAAATTCTAGAAGCTTTTCTATTCACCTTTTGAACAAAGCTAAAACCCAAGATTGTTGTTAATGCATGCACAGCAAATTGCTAGTTAAATGGGAAAGCATTAACAAGACCACGGTTAGCTCTTCAGTAAGATCAGTAAATACAGAATTAGAGGTTCATTGGATCACCATTCTAGTTGACAGTCACCTTGTTGAGCAAGTATATTATCTACATTTACACTATTGCCGCATTATAAGTTTAACAAGTTTTTCCTTTGACTAAGAATTTCATCTTCGTTATGTTCCAAACAATTAGTTTCTTTGTCTAAGGTGTCAATTAGTATCCTTGGGGCTCCATCTTTACTGCAGTGCAGGAGATGTTCCTGTTTACCGTGCTGATCAGTGAATGCTGGCCATTGTGGTAACCTCAGCTTGTGTCAATCCATCCATCTCTCTTGTCTTTGCATCTCTGGTGTCCCTGCTTGCCGTGTCCCTTTCTGAAAAAGCACAAATCAAATCTTGCCTATCTGAGGCAACAGACATGAAACTTCTGGGATCGTAGTTTGTGAAATGAGTGTAGCTTCTGTCCAACAAAATGTGCCAGAAACAGTCTGTGCAGATTTATTTTGCTAAAAACTACTTGATGTGTGTTGTAGTGGCATGGGACAGAAGGACGGTTTTTGCTTCCTGTTTTGGCTACAAATCTTAAGGATGGTGAAATCTGCATTTAGGATGCGTTATGGGAGAACCTTTGAATTGTTCCTTCCACCACAGATTTCACAATCAAGTCACTCAATAGCCTTCCTTCTGTTAAATGGAACAGCAGTGATTCAGCTTTTCCTTCAGTTTTTTTTCTCTCCTGTCTTCTAGGTCATGCCATTTTATGAGTAGTCAATGCAAAGGTGGCATTCCTACTTCAAACAAACAAACAAACAAAATCCACCCTCCCCGCCCCAAACAAATAATTATTCTTAAAGCTTCTTTTAGTTAGTCTTCCTTTCAATCATCCCACTGCCTTTGATTTTTGACAGCACAGTCTGTTAAGCTTTGTTATTGGCAAACATATAGTCCTTGTATGCACAAATAAATTAATATGCGCAGTCACATTATGTGATCTCTGTGTGGCCTTTGTGTAGGATCACGTTAGGTCCTCTTTGTGGCTGGGTGCAGAGGATATGTTGAAAGCACTGTTGACAGCAAGATGCCCCAAGCAACACTGATATATACATGAAAAGAGCCACTTGCTTTGGAAGTGGATTCACAGCTGCTGGTATCATAAGTCCAACTTTGTCCCAGACTTAGTGACACACTTCTCAGTATGTACTGAGACATCTTGGTGACATTTTTCCAGGAAGGGAGAACCTCAGCTGGCTAATTGGAAAGAAAAGAGAATCTCTCACATTTTTTCCTAAAAGAGAATTTGAGATACTAGTGCTACTGTCCGTCACTTGTATAATTGTGTAAATGTGTAGTAGGAAGGAGGGGACTCTGGTTTAATTCCCGTTTTTGTCTAAGGAGGCTGAGAACTAATGTTTCAAAGAAAGTGAGCTAAACTAGACTGGCTGCAAGCTGAGGTTGCGCCTGTGTTTGGCTTTGTTTGAAACTATACCAAGAAAGAATGAAAGAGTCAGAGAGAAAAAAATCAATATGACTTTATAGCCCTGTAGTAGGAGTGCTTCTGTGGTTTTGGTGCTTACTCCACATACTTAACTCTATGCTATTCATGTTAGACTAATGCTGTTTGTTCTAGCAAAGATCTCACTAACAAAAACAAAGATGTGATACTCTCTCAAAGCTGTAAGGAAATCAGCTTTGCTTTGTTCTACATTTCTATCTTGTGCTGCCATAGTTTTCATTTCTATGTTTCTTTGAAAACTACACATAAGTGTGTGTGAAAATATATACATGTGCATCTGCAACATGTGTAATTGGAATCCTGAGGTGTACGGACTAAATACTTTTTGCTGTCAAAACATAAGAAAGAAGTCTGTTTCTTATGTCCGTGCCTATGGAATTTTTCACTGAAATGTTCAATTATTATTGTGCTTAGGGTTTTTTTTCTGTCTTTTAGTGTATTCTCTTCCATCATGGTGTGGCAGACTGTGCTGTTGTGGGCCAGGAGGATGCTTTAAAAGGGCACGTTCCCTTTGCCCTGTGTGTACTGAGAGAAGGTGAGAGCTCGATGCTACTAATGTTACTGAGACTTGCAAAAGTCCCAGAAAAGGTAAAGGATATGAGCTTCTTCACTAGGTATAAAGACAGAAGAGGGGAAGATTTTGGAAGAAATTATTGAGCGAGTTAGAACTACCATTGGTCCAGTAGCAGCTTTCCAGAAGGGGGTGTTTGTGAAACAGCTACCAAAAACACGTTCTGGCAAGATACCACGTTCGGCTCTTTCTGCACTCGTCAGTGGAAAGCCATACAAGGTAAGTTGGAGATATGTGCTTTAATGAATCGGGCACATGCGCGCATCCAAAGACACAACAACATGGTTTCTCTAGACCGTTCTGCAACTGGTCTGTGACATCAGGTAGCACATCATACTATGTCTTACTTTCATGTTGCAGACCTTTCCAGATACCTTTTTTTTATTGATTGCTTTTGAAGGCTAGGTTTAGAACATTTTCTCTACTAAATTCTATCTTACTGTTGAAAAACAGCAATCTACTATCACATGCTTACATATATTCTTCCTTTTCAGATAACACCAACCATTGAAGATGCTAGTGTGTTTAAACACATTGAAGAAGTGCTAAAGAAAAATCAAATGAGATAATAGGTTGATAACAAACATGTCAGTTACTGAAGAATACAAAGAGACTTTCTGTTAGAAAATACCACATTTTAAAAACTAGTAATGATTTGGGACTATTTTTTTTTACTTCAGAAAAGTTACTGTGTTCTTTGCCTTATTGTCAAAGCCAATGAAGCATACTAAAGACTCCCATGTTGTCATTATATGCTGGATATTAAGGTTGCTAAGAATTGCAAATAGAATTCATACATTCCTATAGCCTTAAAGGGAAGGAGTCACTGGATTATCTCATATGATGTCACATAACCTTACTTTTCAATCCATTATTGTATAATGTGACCAGTAACTTGAGTTTGGCTGAAACAGCTTACAAAAGGTAAGTCGTGAACCAAGGGCAGCGATAAATAGGAATTCTAATGTGAAAATTATTGCAGACATAAATTGTCCTCACCTGTAAATTATGAGCTTTTATGTCTTTTACATTTTTATACATTTAGGATTTTTAAATTCATTTTCTCAATTTCACTGTGGGTTTTTTTTTTCCTAAGTCTTTCTGCTATAAATTGAATTTCTCTATATTTTTTTACTCAATAACTTTCTGAAATGTCTTTTTTATGGAATGATAGATGATTTCTGGCTTTAAAATCTGTGGAAATCTTTATTTGTCCATAGTAGTATTCAATAACAATCACATATTTTAAATAAAGGCAGGCATTTATTCTTTGCTTTTTTTTTGGTAATTTTGTTTCTGTGGTTTGTATCATTGATGATAAGGATCACCAGGATGTGCTTTTGCTGACATAATTAGACATTTCAGGCTTGTTGTGATATATATAACCAAGGAATTTAGCAAATGCAGATACCAGGCAGCTAATTCTTGGCTTTATACACCATTTCAAAAAACTTATGTGGTTCTCAACAAACCAGGAGATGGAGGTTACACACTCCAAATGCATTACTTCTCAAGCTGCAGGGTTTTAACTGAACAATAGATGTACAAATCCTCTAAAAAATATACATTCACAGAGAAGTTTAAAAGCAGAGAAGTTACTCAAACTCAGCAAAGTTTTCCAGAGGAAGAAACAGTAAGCAATACGCAAACTCAGGGGATGTTGGTATAAAAGAGAGGTCCTGTACTTAGGCTAAGCTTAGGTGGAAGTCTAGATATATTTTACTGGGGCAGTGAGTCCTCAATCATCTAGAAACACTGTTATCTCCTACTGGGTAGAGGTAGGGATCATAGCACTGTGAAGTGATGAAGTAAACCAGCAGACTGATGTAGGAGCTAAAAGGCGATAAGCACGTGCTAATTAACATGAGCCATACCTTCCTGTTGCCTTGTGCCTGTGACTTTTTGTAGAGTCTGTGAGCTCTACCAGTGCCATAAGAAAAGAAGTCTGTGTGTTGTTTTTAACCAGGGACTGCAGGCAACTGAGCCAACCATGTTGAAACGGGTCATACAGTCATATAATGAAACAGCCTGGTTTCAGTCTGTGCTGTACTTGTTTTTTGCCAAATAATTGCACAGTAAGGTAGCCACCCTGCTCTGCTATTTAATTTAGTTGAAAATCACAATCTGAACAGGGAGTAAACACATTTAAAGACTGAGTAAAGGCTGATGGTGCTGTCTGGTAGATACGCTAAGTGTACAGGCTAGTGATTTATATGTGGGAGTAATTTTGCTCCTCAGAGATGTCCTGATAACTTTCTTGAAATACTTCTTATATAAATTGCAGTTAGTTGAAGATGTTATTTCCTTCGGGGTGGATTATTCAAATACCAAGGTTTAGTAGGAGGCTCATGTAGTGCCTTGTAGAGACTGCTGAGTATTTTTCAATTTCATGATGCTGCAACTTGGCAACCGATGCTGAACCGCTACAGGACAAGAGAGACATAATGGAAGTTGTCACTGGTGGGTTTTTTTAAATCGGTGAGAAACTACAAGGTTCTTACCACAGAGAAAATGTGCCACATTCATGAGGTGCATGGCCGTTACTTTTGCAAGCTGTGATGCTAAGTTGTGCATATTCAGTGTAGTTATCCCAGCTGCAGTCATCAGGTGGCAATTGCAGAAGCAGGGGAGGGGAACCAATTAGTCAGAGCACAAGTCCTCTAATAAAAAATAGGATGTAGGAGAGGAGGATTAATTTCCTAGATCTCATATAGTTTTCCCAATGACACCTCATGTTCCTACACCAGTGTCCCTGTTCATAAGGTAAGGTAACCTGTTTTCTAGTTTGAGCTCTTTTTTTAAGGAAGGGAGGATTAATATCAGACTTAAAAAAAAAAAAAAAATAGTAATGGACATTTAGGCACTTACCTTTCTGAGGGGCTATTTGGTCATATTAATAGACAAGAAACAATTATCTGTCATCTGAACTGTTTGTGAAGAGCTTGAAAAGTTAGCAGTCTTAAAGTGTCTCCATGACAAAAATGGTTGTAATAACTTATTTGTGTTTTCTGAGGAAGCCTGAGCTTTTGGTGAGAATCCTTCAAAATCAAGACTGGGATAAAAGGGAGGGGGCAGAGTGATCAAGTGTACTCACTCTGCTACCACCCCGGTAATGTGGCTGATTCTAGAAATGCCAAATGTCTTATTCATCAGCATTCAGACAAAGAAAGCCACCTTATTGCAGCAGTACGCTAGGGAAAACCAGTTGTTTAATGGACATTGCTTTTGTTTTCCAGAGGAGCCTTTTGCTGAGGCACGCTGAGTGCAGAATGATTTTGTCTGCAGCTTCAGCTTGGAGTTGTGATTCTTGTACACGGCTCAGGGGCAGCCCAGCAACCTGGTTACACCATCAAAGCAGAGAGACTTTAGAGACATTGAACAAGTGATAGGAGCGCACCCATCAGTAAGTCCAGTGCTCCCTCTCGTGGCAGATTCTGACCAGTTAATCCATTGTAACTCACAGCTGTTTGTGGCAAAATGCACTTGTGCTTGGCTATGAGAAGTATCTGGCATCCAAAATATTTTAATGCTACTACGTACCAAGCTTAATAGACTTATAAACACAAATAGCACTGAATTCTCTTTTTTTATTGACATTGGGGGAGAAAAATCTTTCACCATCTGATTGACTGAAGTTCGCCAAATGAAAACAGACAAAACAAATGTTTATGTACGTGCAAACATTGCAGATCAAACTGCTAAAAGAAATAACTAAAAGACAGGTCTTGAGCTAAGATCAAGCAGCAGAAAAATAGCAAATAGGTAAATGACTATTAAGTAGGTCTTACTTTGAAACTTCCCATTTAAACAAAGAATAAACAACAATAACACCACCAAATAAAGCCACAGCAGATAATAGTTGCTCTTCTAAACTTTTATACACTATATATTAATCGCTCTGTCTTTCAGTTATTTCCTCTGATAAAACTGACTTCGGTGAAGTCTCAGCAAGGCCGTCTTGGCTAAAAGCATAACGTTAGACAGGAGCCTGTCTAATGCCCTGGTATAATGAAGAAACGGTGGGGTTTGGCTTTTCTTTCTTTCTTTCTTTTGTTTTCTTTGTTGAAACGAGAAACTAATTCTATGCAAATATTAGATTTAATTTTCCAATGCTGGCTGGTGTCTGAAGATCCTGGAATGAAAAGGTGGCTCTTGGTAAAGCAAGATTCTTCTTGGTCCGCAGGTAACAGAGAAGAAATTTTTTGGTGGTGGTGTTTTTTTTTCCTTTATTTTTTTTTTTTTTTATAAATAATGTTTTATTAAATTGCCTTTTTTTTTTTTGTAAAAAGTTCTTCTGGGTTTATTTGTTAGTTTTTTAAGAAGTGAACCATCATGGAGCTTCTCTACCGATATCTGACATTTCCATTTTGTCTTTAGAGGTCCATTTTGGCTCCAGTTCCAGGTTATGTCATTCTATTGTACATCATCAGAGGCAGGTGTTCAGCTTTAAATATTGACAGATTTTTTTCTCAGTAGGAACATGTTGAAGCTTCTAACTCTGCTAAACATATTCATTTGACTGTTACAATCCAAAAACTGTAAAAATGGTGGAATGGAAAGATACAAACAGTATTATTGACACTGTATTGTCAAATGTTTGCACTGAGACCCCATGTACCATAGATTTTATTTTTTAAAAAATCATATTTATATCCATTTACATAAGACTTACACATTTTAAAAGAAATACATACACAGTAAATACGTAAATGTCTAGTATTTTACAATAAAACAGATGGAACAATGTAAAAATGAGTGGCTTCATTTGAAAAAAGCTTTGGATGTGCACTACTGCCAAATTTCTGATGACAGAGATGCTGAGAGGAAAGGGGGAGGTTGTTTCATTTTGTTTTGTTTGTTGTAGCAATTAGATATTTTTTAATTCTTGTTTTGAACTAACCAGTACATGAAAGGGACATCATATCTGTTTGTCTGATAAACCTTATGTGTTCTCTATTACCCTGTTCTTGCAGAGAGTTTTAATGCTCTTTTTCCTAAGCAGTGGTAGTGCACTTCAGGTAAAGTAGAAGAAAGAGATGACATCTAAGGGAAAAAATAAACAAACATTAATTAGTGAGATTCTTTGATTCTAATTTTGTCTAGGTTGTAATGACACCAAAAAATATCATAGCACTAAGTAAGCTATTGCATGTTTTACTAAAACATGGGTTTTGAGTATCTGAGGGTGACATGCATTTGTTGTTTAATTTTTGATCTGCAGCATAAAGCTTTTAGTAATGCATTTTAAGATTTTACTAACGTATACTGATTTTTGTCCTAGATCAAAACAGACTCCTGCTTGTGTTCATTTTACAGTTGTTTTCTAACTCTCTTGATTCTGGGGGTTTAGTTTCCTGCATCTGGAGACTTTAGCCTGTTTGGCACAAGGCCGAACACATATTTTAAGTGTATAGACCTTGCTGATGTACTCTCTGATTCTCCTCGTTTGCTGCAGCATTTACCTTTTTCACCCTGACGATTTCTTTGCTATGGACCAGCTGTTTCCAGATTATCATTCACATCTTTTTGGAACTCTTCTTCTCCATCTGTCTTTACAAATCCTCTTTGAAACCCTTCATTGATAAAGTACATCATTGATTCTGCCAAATCCCCTTTGACATTCCATTAGAATAAAAGTGAAACTGGAATGTTCTATTGCCCCAGCCCGTGTCAATGAAACTGTCCTGGCTGAGCCTCTGACTTGGCGGTGACAAGTGTTTCACAAGAGAAGAGTGTTGGGGAAGCTCAGACAGTGTGAGTGCTAAATCCTGTGTAGCGGCTTTGCAGATGCCCAGCTGGGCAACATACAGGCAGCACAGCAGAAAGCTTGACCTGTCCCCTGTGCTCTGTGGTAAACTTCTTTGCAAGATTAAATGGTGAGACAGCAGCCGGCTTAAAACATTCTTACATTCTGATCTGGAGAGTGCACTGAGACCAGGCTGTGTGGAGTATGCTCATGTAATCGTGAGAATGTCAGTTCCTGGTTTCTGGCAGCTTATAGTGGTGTTCAGAAAAACACCTGAGATGCAACTTGAAAGCATATTAATTGAACCCAGCTGTTGTGAAGAAACACTGTAAGACACTGTAAGGTCATACCTAGTTGGTATTCTTGGCAGAAAGTATTTTGAAATGTGAAGCTTTGACATTCTGTGTAAGAAAGGTGAGCAGCAGAACGCAAGAATCTGCAACCTGCTGCAATCACAGGCCATCTCACTTGTTACATGTGCAACCTGCTTGCAGCTCTTTTCAGTCTGCTCTTCTCTTGCTGTTGTGTGAGAGCTCACCCAGCTATCCATCCCCTCTGCTGATCAGTTAGAGTCAGTTCCTGATTCCGTGCATTCAGATAGTTTAATCAGCAGAGTAACACAACTACTGATGTATTCCAGTCTTAGGAATCTAAAAATAAAAGGTCTTCCTTGCAGAGCCTGGCATGTCTTGCCTACAATGTGTAACATCTACTGAGGCATGTTTAATGGCTGGTGAGGTTTTGGTACTATGCAAATATGCTTTCTAGCTCCCCAACAGTCCCCTGAGTAACTAAATGGAAAAGATAAGTGTTTTACTGAGAAAATATTAGCATGAAATGATGCCATATTAATGAAAGCGCTCATCATGTTGTTATTTTTTGCAAACCTTGTGATGTAGCAGAAAATGGTCTATTTCTGCAGAACTCCAGATGAGTGAATCTGTGAGATTCATAGCATTACTCTAAAGATAAGTAGTGAGAAGTGCAACATGAAATCCAGTACTAGATTTAATCCAAAGTTGCATCCAGCTCAGAATCTCATTTCTTTGCCACTGGTCAATTCTGAATGACCTGAGAAGTGCAAGAATCTCTGTAATAGATAACTGTGGAAGACTATCTGTATAGGGGAAGTTTTGTTCCAGCTTTATGCAGCTACCTGGTGTTCAAAATTGAGCCATATCTCTCATTGTTTTTTTTTTTTTTAAAAACTCTTCTGCTTTTTTTTTTTTTTTCCCTCTCCTTAGCTCCTGCTAGAAATACTTCAAGTTTCATAAAGTAAATTCACACCCTGTGCTTACTGCTGTCTCCCAAATTCCAGCTTTGAGAGCATACAAAACATTATGGTTGGTGAGCTATCATCTGAACAGAGTTGACTGAAAACCTTTGCCTTATCTGCTAAAGTGGTCTCAGCAGAAAGAACCTGCTGTTTGAGACGTGGAAAAATAATAGCATAGCGTCTCCTGGACTGAGGTCAAGACTGATTGTCATGATCAAATGACCACCCTAGTGAGTCCAAGTTAGGTCCTCTGCTCCATTCTGGCTCTTGCTTGAATAATCCCAAGGGATACTGGGTGTAGCAAACAGTTATAAAGAGCTTTCATGATGGCCCCTTATGAATACTCACAACAATTCAGTGCTGGCTTCTTTGCTAGGCCTTGTCAGCATGAGTATGTGCGAACTGTTGAGCTGTCTAACCTCTGCAGTCGTGATGAAGCAACTGCAAATTGCAAAAACAAAACAAAAAAAAGAAACCAGAACCTCTTTAGAGTCATAAAGAAAATAAATCAGTCTGTTTCCCACTGGAAGGAAGCCTATTAAATTGCTCTGTGGCTTCTATGACATGATCTGGGTATGGCCTAGTTCAGAACTCAGAGTTCCTTCATGTCTGATATACTATTGAAATCTATCTTATGTGAATAGTTTAAAACTCAATTTTGTCTTTATTTTGTTGGAAGTCCTAATACTGTACATATCATGCTGTTTAAATATTATACTGTTCTTAGCCCTGGAAGACAGGAAGCCAAATCCTGGATAAAGATACCTTTAAGTCTACCAAGCTCGGTGCTCAGACCCATAATAAACTGTCTGGAAGACCTCAACTAAATCACTACATTTTCCTTGTGTCTTAGTTCCCTGTCTGTAAAATACGAATAATACCTTCTACATCATAGACTGGCTAGAAGATGAAATCCATGAATGCTTGTAAGGTTCTTGGCTAGTACAGTAATGTGGGCCATGGAAATGCCTGGGGAGCAACTACCTTTATTTCTACATGGAATTGGCCTTGGAATGGATTCTTGTCTTACAGCTCCCTCATTGACAGAAAGTGCAGGATTAAAAGCAAAGCGTGCACATGAGCAGTGGAGTCAATGGAATTCAGTGATGCAATCAGTAAATTATTCCATTTGTAACTGCAACTATGAAGTATTGTTTTTAAAGGTGAGAAACTTTAATGGAATTTAGATGGCTTTAATGGAATTTACATGGCAATATTGTCATACCAAGTTCATTCAAGATTTACAGGATGTAACAGTGTATTAAATTACTTTGAGGTAAGTCTATTCATAGACCTCAGTTCTTTCAGGAGGAAATAAACAGCAGTATGTGAAATGGGCCAGTCTTTGTACTGGTACTTCTCAGAACTTCAAGCAGGTGTACTTGGCTTTATCATCGGTATACCTAAAGGAATAGCTGGAATAGGATTTGTCCCTTTTCTCCCTGCCCTCTTACAGTGATTTTAAAATTTACTTACTTTTAAATTATGATCTTATTGTTACTTTTCCAATCATTGCTGAGTTAGTGCATCTTTTGGAAATTAAAAGACTTCCTGAGAAAATTAAGACTCGTATACAGTAACTCAATTAGTACCTGAAGTTCAGTATCTCCTAACTACACTACCCATCTGATTTTTATTAGTAGTTAGCAACTTGAGTTATTTGATGATCAAGGCCAAGCTAGCTAGTTTGAAAGTCAAATAGGAAAATAAAGGTAATAGCCCTTTATAAGTTTGTTCTCTAAAATACACTTCACTTGCTAGAGAGGTTAACAAGCTCAAAAATTTGCTTAGATATTATATGCAATCTTAGATGAAAGTCAGTAAAATAATTGCTTGCTGAATGTTCTGAATGTTTTCTTTTCCTTTGCAGATCTAGGATGGCTAGACTGCAGCTCCTTCCCTCCCCCCTTCTTTTTTTTTTAGCATAAACACTGACAGTCTGAAGAAAACCTGAAAAAAAATCAATAATATGCCAAGTCAGTGCTTTTCCATTCCACAATTCAACTCTCCCAGACTCTGTTCGTCTTAGTTACGCAAACACAGCCATTCTGGTGCAAGACAGACATGCACTAAAAGTCAGATTAGCACGCTAGAATAAGCCACCTGCTTTTCAAGGGTAAGTGCAGAAAGGGCTGCGTACCGTCAGTCGCCATCTTCCGCGACTGCCCCGACGTGGTGGTTAACCTGAACCCGGCCGGCAGCGTTTCGGAGGAGCCCGGCATCATGCTGATCCCGTGAACCTCGCGCGGGGGGAACTGTCGTCGCCACGAGGGGCCACGTCTGAAGTTCTTGTCGTCGCTCTGTCAAGACACAGGGTTGTATTTGATTAAGCAAAGTGAAGTTTTTCTGAGTAGTTGTCCTGCTGTCTGCTGCCCCTCCCACTGTCAAATGTATTCCACAACAACTATCCTGCTCTGTTGCGCTGCATCTAGTAACTGCAATGCATTAGAGACACTCTTGTAAAAGTAAATGCTTCAGAAATATTAAATTCTGGGGTGGAAAACCCTTCTTAAATCTCTGGTTTGATATAGTAAAGGGCTATAATATCAGCTAAAGCAGAACTTTCTTAAAAGACAGCTCTCTTCCAAAGACAGTGACAGAAAGTGCAGTGGTTTGTTACTGCATTAGGAGGGTTACATAAAGAATTAAACACTCGTGCATGCACAGAATTCATAGGCATCTCACATTTTAAGCAAGTCCTTAAAAGTTTTATTCCTCCTCACATGCAGAAGTCCAAGACTTGAATATTTTTGCACTGGACTTTTACCTTAAGATGAATATTTTTCATAGGTGGATTTGAGATTCCCCAACCTACATAACTGCCCCAAATCTCACTCTGTTACATATTAACTTTGAAGAACAACAACAAAAAAAAACCCCAAACCAACCAACAAAACCCAAACCACCAAAAATCCACTTTTCTTCATTTTAAAAGAAAGGGTGTAAGTGTCCTAAAGAATAGATTGCACATGCATCTGCTGCCATGTGCTCTGGCCAGGGAAACTTCCCCTCCTTTCTCAATGTTTCCTCTATGGAAAATGTTCATCTTAATGAAAGAGTGCAGTGCAAAATTTAGCATCCAAAATGATATGAATATATAGCCATACTGAGGTTACTTTAAAACCTTGACTGGCATCTTCTATATTTTTTTTTTTTTTTATACAGCTGTAACTGACTCTTTTTTTCTTTTCACAATCTGTCAATTAATGTCTTCATGCATTCAATTTTTATATTTTACTGTGATATTTTATAAATAACTGAAAATAAAATCAATTACTTCCTCAAGTCGTCTTTCAGTTCCTAGTGCTAATAGGTTGTTGTATTCTCTCTCAAGGATCTGCCGTGCCTAGAGATACCAAAGTAAAAAATTAAAATAGTTGAAGATAAAGAAAAGGCAATAATGGGTACAGATTAACCAGAAGTCGCATGAGCAAACTTGCCTGGGTGTTTTGTGTTGGAATCTGTAATAATAAAGCTAAACTGCTGTAATCAAAGTTTTCATCCAGTGCTATCAGCGAACCATGCACACCACTTTCTAGAATATTGTTTGCATATTCTCGGAGGCCAATAGCTTGTATCCAACGTATTACTCGATCGTTGCTCCACACCAGCACATCTGTAAGGACACAACACCGGTTCAGCCTCCTGGTAGCCAAAAGCTTCCAAAACTGTACAGGTGCATGCATGGAATGGTGCGTGCACTGTGGATGTCATCCTGCTTTATTTCTTACTACAGCAAACTACTCATACAGCTTTGATATCTCCTATTCAAAACCCAGGGTGTGGGAGAAACTGTGGGATTTTTATCTGCCTTCAAGATACGTGTTTTTTGTAAACTACATTTCCGAAGGAGAAAGGTGCCTCCAGAGGGCATCTCCAGAATGCAATTCTTCCCACCTCCTATAGATATTCTTTTCAATTCTTAGGCAAGATTTTACAGTTTAACAGTGCAAGGGAACAGGAGAAATATCCGTTCCTCAAGGCTTCGCTCGGGAGTTTTGTATTAAACATTCTGAGAGTCAGGTCAGCACCTACAATTTAATAACACGCCACAAAGCAAATGATGAGTTCACAGTTTTAGAGACTAAAACTATTTTTAGTTCAGAAAGCTGCTTGAGCTGTTAAGGTCCATGCCAATTATAAAGCCAAGGCAACAGAATGAGCTAGGAAACCATTTTTGAGGATTTGGCCATTACAGAAAAAAGTATCCTACCCTGCCTGTAAGATTAAAAGGAAGTTGCTTATAGTGAGTTTTGTGTTACTATGTGATCGGGCTCTTTCCTGAACCTTTAGAAATCCAGCTACTGTAGCTGTTCAGGAGCAGAAATTCTCCATCGCCTGACCAGGAGCATCCCAGTCTTTGGGGTCAGGATGGGATGACACACAGCGTGGCAGCCAGGGATCACTGAGACGAAATCCCACCCCCCGGACCGTGTCTAGCTGACTGATGCATGATAGGGTGAAGGAGACAGTGGGTTATTACTATGGTCCTAGTGGTGAGTAGCACTGAAGCAACCCCAGAATTTAAGACCAACACCCATTTCCCCCATATCAGTCTCTAGCTAGGACCACTCAGGCTGACACTGATGCCTCCACATCAAAGTCTTTGGCATCAGTGCAATGCCATCATCTGCCTTGAGCAACTGCAGACTTCTCTATAGCCATCCCCCCCTTCTAATTCCTTTTTGTTTTGTTTTTCCCAGCTCTTCCAGTCAGCATGGTGCTTGAAAAGTGTTAACCACTGTATTCGCTAGACCTGGAAATGCTTAAGGAAATCAAATGATTCACTTCTGATAAGGGTGAAAAAAACAACCCTAATTGTTAAGTATAAAAGGAACCATGCAGTGGGCCTGCAACTGCTCTAGAGAGCTTTACAGACAAAAATACTTTAAAATCAGCTGTTAAATCTCCTAATAAGGCCAGTTCTATTAGGAACTGTTCTTATATACCAACCAACTGCCTCAGTGGCCAGCCCTCTAAGCAACATTTTCTATGATACACATTTTGAAGTAAGAAATCAAAGGCAAAGGTTTTCAAAAGCAGGAGTGCAGTGTTAGGGTCCTGAGTGCTCTGATTTCCCCACGTTGCCCCCAGCAGGTCCCACTGAGCTGCTGGGTATTAGGCCTTCTGCTTCTGAGGCTGAAAGAGGCTAGGGTAAGATATGCCCCCAAAATCCAATTTAGAAAAAGGTATGTATCAAACCACCATTTGGAATTGCAGCTCCAATTTAGCAAAGTACTTAACTGTGCCTAATTCAAGGAGATAATTTGTGTGCTGAAGACAGATGGACTTTAAGTAGTTTTACTTAAAGCACATGCTTAAATGCTTTGCTAAAATGGCATGACAAGGGGTTAATAGTTTCAAGCTTCAAAAGAATAAACATTTCCAGGAACTATCACCTTTTATTTCATGCTGACTCATTTCTCTTCGCTTTTCCAGTTCTTTTCTATCATAATTCAACCTCTTTAAACACATGATTCCATATTGCAAGCTTGTTCTGTCATTTAAAGAGAAACATTTACAGAGTTAATAAAGATAATTCTGAAGATGGGAACATATGTAGGATCTATTTCCTGCATTTCACATGAGGTGTTTCATGACGCCCATGTAGGAAATCTTGAGGATAGAGGTGAGAGCAAAACCATTAAAAAAACCCCACAGACTTCTATGTTCTAGCAGAAGAAACCCAAACCATTAAAACTTGTTTTCAGAAAAGGTCAGCCCTGGTGAGAGGGGAAATGTTTTGTCAAATCAGGCGTCAAAAAAATGACAAATCAGACAGTACATTAAATAAAAAAAACAAAAACAAAAACAAAAAACCCAACACTTCTTGTCACATAAACATCATTCTCCCTGAAGTCTAAATGCCTTTATTTCCATATTTCCAATTTAGCTTCTTGGCTATATCCCTAGATAACCTGAATAACTGTCAACTTGCTTGTACCGTTAACAGCTTTTATGTGCTACACACAGTACCTTTTCATTATCAAGAGATCTCGGGGCTTCAAATCTTAGTATACCACTTTCTGATACATTAAACCACTTAATAAACTATTATTGTTTCTGTACTGTCAAGGCTTTATGTGTATCTTGATGGTTCCCTGCTCATTATGAAAATTATCTCTACCAATACCTTACTTTTGAGAGACATAAATGCAATGTGGTTGCTATTACTAAAGGAATCTCTCAATACAGATTTCTGACACACAGCACTCGCTTTTCTGTGTGGTTTTCCACACCAGAACAACAGAAAGTAAGTGTTTTGATGCTGTGCAGCACTGAGCTCTATGTCAGACACTTAAACATCTTCACAGGTGTAGTCTTTATGCCAACATACCGATGAAAGCTATCCACCATTTTTAAGTGCACACGCAGATCTTTCTTTGTCAGGTGGTCTAACATCCTCGCATCTACCAGGCATTCCATAAAATAACTTCGGTACTGAGGTAAACCCAGACTGGGGAGCCATTCGTTACCTATCCACTCATGGTTCATGTCACCATAAGCCAGGGTCTACAGGGGGAAAAAATAAAAGAAAATAAAGAGAGAGGGGGAATGAATTATTGAGTTTGCTCAAGGTTGCACCACAGACTGAAGACAGATTATATATCTGCTATGCTTATTTCTTTTACATCATTTTGACATTGGAAGTTGAAGCCACTGTGAGGTATTTCTTATTGATAGCAGTTTTGCGTGTTGCATTTTGTTGTCTATCCTTGTAAATTTTAAACATTTTTCTTTGTCATAAGAAATCATAGTTCCAATTTTGAGCTTTAAATGCAAGCAAACTTATTACACAATCAAAATGTGCCTGTTTCATAATCTCACTTGCTTTCAATTGGCCTTCTGGAATATTTATGCTATGCAAATCCTACACTGGATTTGGTAATACAAACAGTGCTCCAAGGAATCAACTGAAGTTTGTGTCACTGTTTAGAGCGGGTAGGAATTCCTAAATAGAATCTAATTACACATTACAGTTATACACCTGTAGTCCTTTTGAACCTAAAAGTTAATTTGAGTTGTTTGTCAGCCAAACTTATGTTGACCATCAGTCTTCACCACCAGTCAGAATGGGTGACCAAATACTTTCTATTAAGGAGATATTTTTCAGCTGTGAACAGCTTAAACCTAAGTGGTGGAACAGCTTAAACCTATGTGGAACTCAATAAATTAATTATTTGAGATGGGAGAAATCAGATACCTCCTAAAACCTGGCATTCAGGCATTAAGCTACTTCATTTTCAGCTAAAATTTCAATAGGCTGAAGAAGAAAGCATATGACAAAGAAAAACATATGCGTGTTGAGCATTTTTGTATTAGTTGCACAAATAAGAGGCCAAATAGACTTTACATCTCACTATTGTAAATTATTTTGGTACTACTTAAACTTAACAGAAAAGAGAACTCATAAATTGCAAGATTTACGCCTTCTCAATAGAATCAGCCCAGCTTTGAGCACCATTTCCAAGCCTAGCTTTTTCATTTTGTCTTTAACATCTTCTCCTGCCATCATAGAGAAAAGGGTAACACTGCAAGCTGGCTGTATTTTCTACAGGGGGAAATATAGTCCCCTCATCTCTTATTCTTGGGAGATTTTGAAGAGAAAAGGAGTGCCATGAGTAAAGACAGTAAGATTGTGTAAGATTGTGCATATATTAGAGAGAAAGAAGTTGAAAAATATAATTAATTGATAGTCTAACTAAAGAGAAAAAAATTGTTCCCAATTATACAAGACTATTTCTAGACTGATACTTGGGTGTGATTGATACAATTGTTCTAAAAAAAAATCTGGTATAATTTTAGAAATGTTAGATCTCCAATTCTTAGCATATTCTCAAAAATGACATAAATATTTTTTTCTAGCTTTAGCTGGGAGGTAGAAAATGTCTTTGGAATGTAGCCATTTATTTTCAGCAAAATATTTACAGCATGTGTACCTCTCTGTGCTTGACCTAGCAAACCCATCCAGAGGATATTGTATTAGAAGAACTCCAAAATGTTTAAATCATAATTCAATCATTGAGATACTGTCACAATACTCTATGCGTATTGATACACTGTTAATTACATTATAATTAGCGTTCTGTCCAAAAACATCATGTGAAAGGGTCATACCTGAGCCCAGCTGCCTTCTTCAGACTCTTTCTGTGTTATCAGCAGGAAGCAATTAGTAAAGCAGGTAAAAAGACAATAAAAAAAAGAGTTATAAAAAGTTGTGGTTTTCATGTGTAAGTTATTCTTAGTACAAATGAGAACATACACGTAAAATATGCCGATACAATAACTCCAGTCAGTGGCAATGCCCTGGGCTAAACTACCTTAAAATTACAAGACCAAAACCATAAAATCTTAGTAGGGCAAATCTAGTTCAGCTTTCAAGCTATAAAACCATTTTAGCTTGGTGAAACTTTACAACATTATGTTAAACACTTTTTATGGTTTTACAATCAAAGCACAACCATTTACTTACAAAATTGGGCATTAGAGACACCGTTTTTTGTTTCTAGTTAGATTTTGCAACATTCACAATAAAAAGCTCTCTTCATGTGAATGTATTGTAAAAGACCTTTTTACACAGCATTTTTAATGGCAAAACTATATTTTTATGAGTGGCCAGTTAAACAGGACCAACTCTACTTCTGGTAAGCTGAGTCTTGTTATATTTGTGTTTATCTTTGCCAACAATAATAAATTGAAAATGAGCTCAGTTGAAAAAAAATATTTATGAGAATCTGCTTCATGAATATTCACGAGATAACTTAAAATAGCCTAGAAAGCATAAGTTTCTAAGAAATAAGTCATTTGCATCAAAATTTATCTTCAGTACCTCCCCCACCATTTATGGGTTGGGTTGACTACAATGTTTTCCAAACTGAAGATAGGTTTTTCAGACATCTTGCTGTAGGATTGTATCATGTTTTATGAACACTGTTACGGAGTTGTTATGACGTAATGCAAAAACTTAAAGTAACATACGTTCCAAGCAAAAGAAGAAAGTTAGAACTATTGAATAAAATCTATTAAAATTTATCTCCCCCCAAAGCAGGGAGAGGTTTGACAAAAAAATCAATAAATATGACACACTCCATGCAACCTAAATCAAAAAACATGAATATGCAAGTATGGACACGAAGTACTTGGCATTAATGAAAACAATAATTTGTGTAATGCACCATTCTCAAGCCTTTTCTTATTTCTTTTTCTTGCAGCAGATACAAAACTATGTTTAGAAGAGGTACTAGGGAGCAGAGTACAGGGGAATTGTTGCACTGGTAACGGTGACAATTTCATTTCACTAAATGAGGTTTCACACTGGCAGTGAAACTATTATGTACTGTAAAACTCCAATATTGGTTTTAAGTTAATTCAGTTTTTGGGATTGTAATACAGTTTGCAGTTTTTTCAGCTGAGAAATTATGTAACTGTTCTTTACATTAAATTCCGCTCCTCCCTGCGACTTTCTAATGGAATGCTTGGGAAGCGTCCTACAGCAGGTCTGTGTTAAAGCTGATACATCCTATTCATTTTTCGAGCAGTGAAACCATTTTAAGTGGAAGTGGGAAAACTAACCGTTTTAGCTGGAGCAGCAAGGTTTTCCATTTCTTCATGGGTCACCCAAACATTGCCTGAGGGCTATGGACAAGGCCCGCAGGGAGGCAGGTGGGATCCACATTAGGTAAGCAGTGGTAAAGAAGAAAGGCAGCACCACTGTAAGTTAACAGCGTATAGCATCACCATCAGCACAACCACGTTCTTGCCTCTACACAGCTGCAACTAGAGACAACTTTAGACAACTTGCTTTGCGTCTTTCGTTAGAGGATTCTGAACAGATGTGATGACATATTTCAACTAGAACTGATGGATGAAATCCAGCAGAGCACCGTCACAAAGGAAAGAATAATAATTAAAGCTGCATTTCATGCACAAGTGGTAAACACAACCTTTAGTTCATAGCTCTATCTAGTGGTAAGCTTCAGTTCTCAAAGATTTTCCAGCCTAAATATTCTGCACACATCACAGACTCATATTGTAATCTAAATAATGATTACTTCCTCCACTTTTCTGTATATCAAAAATGTAAAGAGAGGTCACATGTAAAACTGTTTTTCTTCATCCTGTTGTTTTCAGTTAGATTACTACTAGGACAATGAGATGAGTCAGGGAAGGGGTGAGGAAGTTTGCTGTGCACGTAAGGTGAAATGTGTTGTGTTTTCATGAGAGCTGGAGTAAACTAAATCCTTTCCCTGAGAAAGAGGGAGGCAGAAAGACTTGGGACACAGAAATGCACGTGCCAGCTTTGTGCTGCCAATTGATCAGGGAGAATTTAAAAACCAAGGCAAAATTATTCCCAGTGTTTCTAGCTTGAATGTATGGCTTTCTCATTTCATAAGTTCCAATGTGATTGTACTTTGAAATATGCTCTCATGCTCTTAAAATAAAAATTTTGTTTAGTAATTCAACACAATGTTGAGTCTATACCGCTTTACTTAAGTGAAATCCATTACGATTCATAGTATTACTATGATTATGACATACACAGTTGTTCTGACAGGATAAAATATCAGATAAGGAATTATATTATTTAAAGAACTTTAGCAACATGAAGATAAAAGGCCAGTCAATAGGAACATTAGAGTCCTGTTGCCCATTGCTTATTTAGCTCAGTGGATCTGGTACCCCTCAAAGGTATCTCAATTCTACTTTCCTCCAAAGGATTCTCCATGAAGACAAGCAATTATAAATACAAATATTATTAGCATCATTATTATTATCTTACTATGAGAAATTCTTGCTCTTTTTGATATATTCCTCTTCCCTTTCAGACCTGTATCTCTGTGTTTCTTCGCTACTTGCTTCCTTCCCATCTTCTGCCACTCTCCGCCTTCCCTCCCTTCCTCACCAGACACACACGCTCCACTTCTCCCTTCCAGACTCTCCCTTCGTGCCTCCAATCACTGCTTCTCTTAAAAGCAGGAAGAACCTCAAGCCAACTGACTCAGATTAGGTAACATTTGAAAGGATGCAAAAAAGTGGAATGGGAACAAGATTCAAAAGAGCTGTGTTCCTAAATAACCTCTCCCCGGTCTTGCCTTGCCCCAGCTCTGAAAAAACAAAAACAAAAACAAAAAAGAGAAACACAATCTGATTTTGTTGGGAGAGATGACTTGAAGGAAGAGAAAGGCAAAAATACAGGCAAAATTACAAATAAGATGCTCAATAGTGATCATTAAGACAACATCACAGTTAATCAAAAGCACGACTTAGAAAAATCTGCTAAAGGAAAAATATCAGTGATCAACAATCAAGCGAGTGATGAACAGGTCCTTCTAAGTCTCTGTAGGACAGTTCCCACTGATTGTGAAGTGTGTGTTACCACAGAGCCACTCTGGTGCTGCAGAAGTCTTTCTGCAGATGCCTGCAGGGTAAAGTGGGAAAGAAAAAGTCAGCTGAACAGGACTCACTGTTCTGGATGTTGGAGGTGCTGATGGACTCGTCAGTGATACCATCTCCTGGATTGCTAATCGGAGCTTTAAGCGATGAAGAGGATTGCTGATACCAATTTCTCTTTGAATCTCAGTGTCAGACAAAGCAGACATAATCGCTCCGCTCTTCACATTGGCACGGCAGGCAGCAACATACCAGGCTGGCATGCCTAGCCAGAGCTGTTGAGAGAAAGGACACATTCATCCAAAGCCTTGCTTCATTTCTCAAATTAAATTAATCACCAAGGCACCTATCAATCTGAATAAGCGTGGCAATGCACACAAATTAGTATGAATATCACAGTCTTTAAAAAAAAAAAAGAAATTGTTTCAGAACCTTTGAAATTGCCATGACTTCATGTGAACTCTTTCTGTTGCTTTTATTGTAACCAGAACTTTAAAGCAAGGGATACTTTGAGTTATTTTTAGAGCTGTGAGTCTCCACCACCTGGGCTAATCTTTTCACAGGCCTATAATGAGCAAATAGTGGCACAACTCAGTGTCACTGCCCATTTGATAGTCTTATCATACGCAGAAAACAATCTAAAAGGAATTGATCAAGTAATTTTTTCACTTCTGTACTAAAATGGCTCTCTCTTTTTCCACGTTGGTCCCCATGGTGTACTCATGGGACATAATCTTACACTTCTCAGCTTCTATTTTCTTGATAGAAATAAACCCAACATAGTTCAGATAACCTACCTAGTGAGGACAGAGCTTACTGTAAATTTGGGAACAGTTTGGTATGGTGCCAGAACCCAGTTAGAAATACTGTTTAGAAGTTGCAGCACAATATAAGCACAGCTGTATCACCTGCGGATTTAGAAGACAGGTACTTGCCAATGCACGTTTTTCCTCTCCTTATGTTAGTCTCACTAGCCTAGGTCAGCAGCAGCCCCTTGCTTCACCACTTACTCTTTTATTGTAAGAGGTACTGTCCACTTCCCAGCAGTCTTTCTTGGGACCTACTGAGTATGAATTATTCCTGTTTTTCACAGCTTTCTCATTTTGTGCTCCCTTATTAATATGATTGTTGATATCTACAGATCTTTGCTCCTAAAGGAGATAATTCTCTAGCAGGGATACATACATGTGGGAAGTTTGTCACGGTGTGAAACACATTACACTATAGACTATATAGTGTGAGAAGGATGTAAGTAACAAATGCCACAATCACTGAGATTTTGGGGATAAGACAATGGAAGACAAAGACATCCCTCACTAGGTGCTTAACTCCTGCTTACTTTCAGCCTCTGTGAAACCTGAGAGAAGCAGATACTTCCCTATGGAGAGCAGCCCTTTCCTGTCCTCTCTCCCCACCCTTTTCCTGATCACTATTGCATGTGGGTTGGTGCTGTGAATTACATTTTTTAGTATATAGCTCTCCCTCTGGGATGAAGAAGCATAATGTATAACAAAGACCTCCACTAGGCAGCAAAACACTTAATACTCTAAGTTTTCTGAGTGTCAAAGTGCACAAATCATCCGTCACTACTTAATCTTCAGTGTGTTTGAGTGTACATAAAATTTATACACACATTTATACACCTACCTTTTTTTTAAGAATATTTCTGTTGTACTTCACTGTACTGCTATATAATATTCCTTCAAATATAAATTGTCAAAAGCACTTTTCAAATATACTGATCAGTTACTGATCACTTGTAGTAGCATCTTATGCTATTCTATGGTTTTTGAAACAGAATCTCGTACATCCATGCAGTGATCCTATGTAATAGCAACCATTATATTCTACATTTTCAGATTTATTTTTAATTAATTCTGGGTAGATGGAAATTAGCAATTTTATTTAAATTTCACTAGGACAGAGCATCTGTGACTGTCAGTGAAGTAATTGAGAACTCTATCCCTTTGTGCATTTCAAATACTCCTTCAGAATTAACTGATTTCATGATTTTAATTTTTTCTCTTCATAATGGATTACTAAAAGAGGACACAAGGTCTAAGAAATTATTAGAAACATGCCACCAGTAAATTCAGCAGTGAATCTGGAAAGCAGAGACAAACTGAAAGGATTTTTACTTTATTTCTCACAGTACAGGGAAGTACTGTGTGGTTATTAACATGTCTATACTTTATCTGGGACATATTAACTTAAGAGACAGGTGTTAGATCAGTTTTACATCACAGAGAAAACAGACTCAAACGTCAGATTCCAAAAGAGCTCAGTCAGGCTTCTCTGTCCTGGCTCCTGATGTATGAACTTGAGGAACAATTGCAAGACGTTTCAAAAAGCCCTTCCCACTGATGGGATGAACCACTGCCCTCCATCCAATGCTGGTGTGAACCTTAAAAAATATAATCTAATTCCAACTAACTGTAATGACATACAAAGTTTCATGAAAGTCAAAACTTAAAAAACCCCACGTAGATTACACTCAGCTGCACTTAAACAAAGGGCCATGAGGAAACCATGCGTGGCTTTAAAACGTATTTAATATTCTAATTTAATTTGACATTATTTTTTTCATACATGCACTTGAAAAGCAGGCAAGTGTAAATACTGGGAGTTATTCACCCTGCAGAAATAGATTGAAACGTTTGCCACTCATTAGGGAAATTAGTTCTTTAACAAATTAGGTAAATTAGTTCCTCAACAAACAGCTGTCTCTACCAGAAAATGTAGTTAGATTAAAGCAGTCTCTGAAAAGAGGGCACAGTAATTATTCCAGGCAGAGAACCCAGATATCAAGATTGATATACTTTTCCAGAATTATTTAAGAAAACCCACATTTCTTAAAATATAGCTCAACTATGTCTTTACTACATACAAACAACCTAAGCTAAGGTTTTCGGCTAAGGCTGAAAAGTTAAGCCCTGAAAAGCTTGGAGATGTCACAAGTGCAATCACATATACTTCTTTAATTTGGTCCTTTGTCTCCTTTAACGTTAATATTGCTTTAGTTCAAGGGTCACATAGTATATTTTCCCCAGGAGAGTATGAAATGCACACAGTGTCCATCTGCTGACTGAATGCACTGATGCTCACTGAATAAATTCAGTACTTCTGCCCTCATATCCTTTTATCATCAGTATTCAATCTGCATTGAATATCACAATATAAACTTCCTCAAGGGCTCTCATCATATTTCCTCAAAAGTTCATAAACATCAATTTATCTTTACAGGCACTCTCTGTGACAGAAGGATACATATTCTATTTTGCAACTAAAAATCAAGGCAAAAAAGGATTAGGGCTTAACTTGTCAAAAATGTCTTCAGTTTTGGATCACTGAGGAGGACATCAAGGGTAGATTTTGCACACTATTCAGAAATGTATAGGCCTTTGTATGTTCACATTTCCAGCTTTGACTATTATACTGAATATTTCTGACTGATACACATCTGGGTACAGAACTGTCAAAGTCATACGAAAAAGTCAGGCAGTATATATGTGCTATATTAAGAGAGATATTTCTGGGAGGGAAGGAAGATATCATCCCATTTTCCAAGGTCATGCCTGAATGCTTGAACTGCATTTCTGCAGTTTTCATTTCAACTTTTCCATTAGGTACCTTAAGCAGTTACAAAATGAAGGAGAAATTTTGTAGACATTAGCCGCTTTCATTCTTCATCCTTCCATTTATTCATATATTCCCTGAACATACTCTTGTTAAAGCTTTGGAAAGGGACCTTTTTTTTTTTTTAATTGAAGGAAAAATTCCACAAATTCTAACTGATGATTAATGGATGATACCCACAGCAGACATGAGAATAGGTAGGAATACATGGAGATACTTGATGTAGACTATGAATAGACGGCTATTCCCTGAGCTAACAGACAGCTTCTATCTCCACTAAAATGATACAGCCTTGCCATGTAAAAGTGACTGTATTTGTAAAAGAACATCCTTACTTTCTGACTTCTCCTCCCCTCAGCATCTTGGTAAGTATTTTTAATAGTTCCTTCACCTAAACCATTCATTGATTTTTGTCAAAATTGATGGACAGCTCTGCTGAATGTTTCTATGGATGGGTTCCAAAATCCTTTCACTTAGGCTTTCCAAATAAAGGAGAGCTCTCTGCAGAGCAGATTTCAGGGATGAAGGCACCGCCTGTCAAATGACAGAGATTCCAACCTGGATCTCTCATATACAAGGTAAAAGTGCTGAGAGAAACACCTCTTTTCCTGTTCTGAGCAATATCTGGGTAAATCAGCCCTTTCTCATTATATTTTAAGACAGAAAGTTATGAATTCTTTAAATTTATTAAAAATTCTGAAGATGGAGCTTCTGTGTTAACGTCAAAAAATTTGATAGCTAATTTTTGTTTTCTCCTTAGCACGCCATCATACATAAACCCTGTCTGTGGAGTTCCTAGGTATTTAGAGACTGAGTAATTATAAGATTTCAAAAATTTGGAGTTCGAGTACATTTGCTAAGTCTTATTTCTCCTGTCCTCATCCCCCTGTGTAATCTGGTCTGACTTTTTTCAGCTCCAGGCTCTGATTTACACCATCCAGTGTGAAAATCTGCCTAGTGCTCACAGCACAGTGTGCTGGGGAGAGAGGAGAGGACTTCGACTGTCTGGTTTAGAATTTGTAAGGACAAGCACACAGGAGCAGTCTACAAATGTGACTCACGTTTCCAAGTTATGGCCAACACTTACCTCCAGCCAGGCAACCACTGTAGGCCCATCCCACTGTGCAAAAGGCAAACCCTTTCTCCGAGCTTCTTCCAGAAGTTCATGTCTAGAAACGGACCAAAAATTGTAAACGTGCAGAAGTTTGTGTAAGGGACAATATAGATGCAACCATGCCTTTTTGTTAAGGGTGACAACAGCGAAGCATGATGGCAGGCATAGAAAACATGAATGGACAATACAGTTCCTTCCCCTTTTTGAATATATTAATCTATTCCCAACTTTTTTTTCTTCTTGATGCATTTTGACATCCCTTGAAACACTTAACATACAAAAGGTGAGGTTTCTGTCTACTCTTAGCTGAAGCAATACAGAATTTGCACACCCTATATAAAAGGATTACCCATATAATAGAGGACATCAGTGAAGAGAGAAAACTGAGGAGTTCCTTCTGAGACTTCTTAGCTAAGCATGGATGTAATGCAATTGGGTATTAAAGCGCTCTGTTTTTGAAACACTAATCCATGTCGGACTAGCTGTGCATAATTCTAGGGTCTCTGGAGTACAGTTATTTCACATCTTAAATAAGCTATCCATGGCTAATTAATGGTTTTATCTTTAATAGTTCCATGCCTTTTTGTTAGCATTATTATTATTGCTTATATACATAAGAAATCCTCATGGTTTACTTATGTATACATTTTTTAGAATTATGTAATTGATGTGATTTCTCAATGCTATTTATTTACATATACACATAGCTATTTTTCTATTGAGTTGATCAGATATCAATTCAATTCTGACATCAGCAGCTTCTCTGGATGGCAATGAGTGTGTTAGGTAAAACATCATTCTCAAAGCTTAAAATATACTTTTAATAAAGCAGTATTAATTATTTGATAAAGTTACATATAGGCCAGTCAGCTAGACCATCAGGAGAATACTCTATATTGAACATGTTCAACCATTTGACCAGACATTTTTATTCCTGGAGCAGGAATAAAGAACCCACTGTGGTTGAGGCATAGAAAAAGCAGTCCTTGAAAAGTCTATTTTTCTTCTATTTAACAACATATTTTCAGTTTCCTTCTACTGAGTCAAACACAAAGGAATGCTCTCAGCAACAAGCTGTAGTGAAAAACAAATTAGACAGGAACTATGCTAATGTAATATTAAAATTTGCTTACATTCCCATATAACAAGGATATCTTGGAATCTTTATTACTACAGCCTTTTTTGGTTCAGTTATCCCTTGGCAATTCTTCACTGCCTTAGGAGGCTTTCAAATATATGTACTACAAAGTCACAGCAGATAGAAGTGATGGAGTGATCTTACTTATGAGTAGTATTCCTTTTGGGATTTTTGCACTGACAAGGACTCTGAGCAAATTTGGCTTTAGTAGAAAACGGATCTCAAATAGCAATTTTGCATATGTGTTTAAATCCCACACTCTGAATATTAATAGGAAGCTAACTGTTACTTTCTGTTTCTGCTGTGGTAATATGTAACACTACAAATAGGTGACAGCATTAGTGAAGTTTATCTACCTTCTCCTCCCACACATACCAGCATACCTTACCCTTTGTCACTCAGATGTCCAAAGACACTGTAGAGCTATCATTGCTTTCTGTGAAAGCAAAATCCTCAGTAAAAATGAGAAAATGTTGTTCACTGGGTACACAAACACCATGTCACTTTCAGTAGCTGGAGAAGGTGCAGAAATCCCATATTCCCAGGGACACAAGCAGTAAGGGCCAGTAGACACTTGGCTGCTTAGGAAAATAGAATTAAGGCATGGCCATCTCCCAGCTACCTCTGGATGAGGTATCTGAGGTGCAGCCTTCCCTGGGAGCTGGTTCTACAGGATGCCTGTGAAGCTACAGCAGTGCTGTACCTCCCCCAGGTGCCACCACAGGGCTGCATGGCTTCAGCTGCCACCAGAGCTGTGAGCTGGCATGGCTGTCCTCAGGGAAAGCCAAAATTTCAGGGATGCCTCTTCCTCACCTGGCTGGTTTTGGTGTCCCATGACAGAGCATGGACTCTGCAAAACCCTACACGGCCTCCTCCTTCCCCAAAGCCAGCCCAAGACCAGGCAGCAGCCCCTTCTGCAGCTGGGAGTCCAATGGAGGCACCATCCTTGGAAGAACCTGATCCCAGATTTTTTCCTTATCTGGGGTATTCTCTTCACTCACACCAGCTGAAGGAGCAGGGCTGGCTATCACAGTAAGTAAAAAAAGTGGCTTTGAGGGCCTCTGGCCTTCTTTGCATGTGATGGGCTCCTGCTCCAGGCTGGAGAGCCGTAGCACATTATCTACAAGAAGACGGGGAGGAACTTTTGTCCTGTTTCTTTGATTGGTGTTAAATCCCTGTGTGGCCTCAGGGAACAAGGTGCCTGCAGAAGAGGCATTTGCACTCTAAGTTCTCACTTCCATGAAAAACTTAATTCCTTTATGCTGGAATCATAAAATGCACGTTTCTAGGGAGTCCCCTGTGACTTTGCAACATCTGAGGTGCCCTGAGGCTTGGTGTGGAGGCTTAACATTATTCCAGTGCTTCTCAAACAAATATACTTTCCCAGAGAAGGAAAGCCCTTCTGTTACTTCACAGGCAAGTCTGGCTCACAGAGCTAAAGGAAAATACAGTTCTGGTTATTGATTTTGGCTGAAGAAAATTGGACGAGGCCAGCAATGGAATACCCTATATATATACTGTAGCCAAAGACTACAGTATAATAAACATAATCCAAAGGGTCTTGGCATGGAGAAGGAAAGTGGTATTGGGTTGAAAACATTTTTAGTGGAAAGTTAAAATCCTTTACTCGTACACAAACAGGGAATACAGCCATCATAAGGCTTGTGCCTCACTTACTGATGTGGAATACTAAAAGGATTTTTATAATATTTCTTTCCCTTAAAATAATTTTATGCTTCAGAAGTTATACTTTCTTCCCCCAGATGTTTCATTTAAACACTTCTCCAATATTAAAGCTTATTTAAATTATATTTTACTTTCTGAACAGAATTCTTTGACTACTTTTTAATACACACACTAGGAGATCTGCTGAACCTGACCCTTCAATTTCTAACCTGGAACTAAATCCAGAATTTCTATTTTTTTTTACTCAGAGGACTGTTCCTTAGTTGGCAGTCAAAGAAAATGCTGGGGTTTTTTGTATGAACTATTATAGCACTATGGAAAAAAAGGTCACTCTTTCAAAATAAGTGAAAAGTGTTGTGTAGGAAAAAGTGTATCATTTTGATCAACAGTGCAAATCATCAGAAAAATTAATATGGTGATCTGCCTATTTTATGATATAATTTAAATATTTTAGAACAGCCTGAATGTACTGTTGCCCTTATGGCATAGTCACTGGCTTCCTGAAAACAGAAGGTCCCCACAGCCAAATATTGACAACTGTGGCTCAGTTTTCCTGACAAAGACATGTAACTGATCACAGGAGGAAGAAGAGACAAATATCTTGTCACTCACTCTTCCTTTTGTTACAAAGATAGGGTTTAGAGATCGTGAATAGCATTATACAGTTTCACTAAATTGGAAGATGCTTTGTAGGGGAACATGGGGATTTTCTCCTCCTAAGACTTTGTCAGGAAATTACTACATGTTAAAACATGTCCATTTTTCATTGGGAAGGACTTAGGGAATTTAAATGTGATTATTTCCACACTCATTTGTTTTTTTTGGCAACATCTGAAAACAAGCTGATAAAGAAGAATTGACATTAATTAGGCACTACTATAATTGCTATTATTTTGCAGACAAGGCCTTAAACCACTGGAATAAATTCCAAATTAAAGCCATATTTTTTAAGATAACATTACTGTTCAAGAATAAAAACCTCTTCTTGAAGACATTACTTGAGTAACTTCAGTATGTTGTTTAAAATCTATCATTACCCTGAGTTTTGCGAAGTCAGGAAATTTCATAAGCAAAACTGCTTAACATTCATCCAAAATTTGAGAGATGCTTGTATTTGTTTGTCTTAGAGAGAGTGCCTCACAAGTGGGCTGTCTTCACTCTTTTACCACAGACAGAAAATAATCACATAATGTCAAGTTTTGATGTGGAGTCATGTGTCAGAAAAGTGAGGTTGCCTCCCTAGCACTGACTTCTGATGTTTAAACCTCCCTAAAATTACTTCCTAAAGATACTGCTACACTGGGTCACTTTCTTTAGCACCATTCTTCCGAGAGCCAAGTACAACTGTCCTGATCAACCTACCAAGCTGAGGGCACAACTGTCTTGTACCATGGGGACTGTCAAGGTTTCAGTGTCCCTCGGGACAGCAGAGGTATGTGGGAGCAAAAATGGGAAATGATAAGAGCAAAACTATGTTATCATCCTGCAAATTTTCTATTTCATTTATAACCTTCCCTTCAGTGGGAAAATTCTAGCTCTATACCAGCAGCCCTCACCAACTCATTGCATAAAACTTAATGAACTTTATTAAAAATAAGAATAATCTTTAAATGGATCTTGATTTAAAACATATCGTTCTGTGACATTAAATTTTCTTTACGAAGATGAGGCCCCCTCCATGAAACAAGCAAGAAATAACAGCTTCAGATTTCTGATACACATAATGCAAACACTCTGTGTAGTACACAAAGTCCAGAGACTGTCTTGATGAAACTTGGACAGTGTTTCAACTCAGATCTTCATATTTCTGCAAATAATAACATTTACTCTGATAGTTCTAGTAGGGTTCACATGAAAAGTCCTCAGGGATATTATATTGCACATACTATGATGTCTCTTAGTAATCTTGTAATCATAAATGTGAGATAAATTGAAAAGGAGGCACGGTGAAGGCAAGAGTCAAATCATGTTAGTAAAATATAAGCAGTATTTAAAAATTTTGGCTAACGGGCAATTTAGATCCTATGAAATGACCTTTTCTCATAGACATTTTCTCAAAAAGATAACAAACAAAAGTGTTTACCTAGCAGACCCTCTGATTACTATTATTATTACTGACACTATCACGATGAATCTTATTATCAGGAATACTAGAATGTTTAATTTACAACAAAATACTATACATGATTGATTTCTAGAAGAGAAATAGACAGAAATGATAGATCAAATATGCTACATTCATCTGAGCAATCCTATGATTTCAAGTTATGATTAAACACATCCATCTCTTGAAAGCTATCATACATTCAAAGACTCCAAAATTCAGGAAAGAGGATTTCTAATGAATTAAGCTGGATTTGCATTTTAGCTTTTCTATTGTCATTTGCTAAGTATTTAAGACAGGTTAGAAACCTGTAGCTGAGGTAACGGTATAACAAAATAAGGTAATTGAATTTGTATAAATTAATAATGACATTAGTGTCTAATAAAAATACTGTTACATTTCATCTATTTTCTGCAAGACTATAGATTTTTTTTTTTAAAGTAGCAAGTAGAAAAAAAAAAAGACTCATTGCCATATAAAGCTGATTATATTTAGTCTGAAAGGATCCATATGACTTAAAGACTGCACTAATTAAAAACTGGGTCAGATCTTGTTTCAAATTTGGCACCACTGTGACTTTTAAATAATTTGAAATTTCCATTCTTTCTCCTTTTTAATACTTGATATAATAGTCAGACTGAGAACAATGGGCAAAATTCATTTCCAATTTTTTACAAAACGTTTTGTATCCAACTTTAAGGAATATTCAGAAAAAAAAGACTGAAATACATAAATCAAGATGCACCTAATAAACAGAATTTTTAAAATCTACAAACCAAGCAAGTATAAATTTAACAGCATTCCAGATAACACAGATTAGCAAAGTAGATTTAACAATGCTCCTATTATTCTATACAGGTGTACATTGTAAGTGTATGCAAACTGAAAGACAGCATCCTTCTTTTCTGAAGACATATAAAGTGAAGCATGTTCAGGATGCTTAATACAGTCCCTAACAAATTAGATCTGCAGAGAGCTACTATTAAAAAATAATAAAACACCTGTGAAATAAACAGACTTGCATAATACATATCAGTAGACACCTCCAGATTTCCGCCATTGATGAAATGTTATAAAATCTATTTTTATAAAGCCATTTCATAATCACATACTCTAAATACCCTGTTCTCTTTGAGGTTTTTATCCTTACAGCTTTAGAAAGTTATAGCTTATACATGCTTTGAATGGATGAAATTTTCTACATTCCAAAAAAATTATTCAAGAAAAAATAACATTTGTATGATAGATCAAAAAGGAGATGAAGATTTTTAAACTTGATATCAGGTTAACAATGAAAAAAATGAACCGGTGAAAAGGAAAATAGTAAAAATATATACACAAATGTAATATTATTGCACAGCTACAGACTATGAGGGCTCAGACAGAAGAAAAAAAAAAAGAAATTCTATACTCTGGATTATTCGAGTGTTTACAAGTTTGAGTCCTTTTTCACTGACTCAAACATTAAAATGTCTTTGTGATTCTGGGCTTTAGACCTCCCAGAATGTGCTTATTAAAAAAAAATTGACAGCAGTTTTCTCCAAGTAGTTAATCCGCTATGTTAAGCCCCATAGGAGCAAGTTCTGAACTGGATTTGTTTCTGCTCTTGAGGTTTACCACAATTTTGAATACCCTGAAAGTTTTCATTTGGATCAGTTTTCTGCATGAATTTGTTACATAAGGCTCACAGAAAAACAAAAAGAAATAAGAATAAAACATAGAAAATAAACATGGTGCTGAAAATGAGTATGTTCAGCAGCCATGGTGTTTTAACTTACCCAGATATGCTTTTCATGAGATGGAGAGAGATGAATGGAAAAAAAAAAGCACATAAATGTTAATGAACGTATAGTAGTCCATAAAAAAAAAAAATCATGTGATAGATAAACTAATACCATCATTATAACTACAGAAATCTTTCTAAATGGTCTTTGACTGCTTAAAAGAAATGTTCTTGTGAAGAACAGATGCATCTTTCAAAATGAGATTTTCATTAAACTGATGTTGGCTATTTATTAGGTACCACTCAGCACAGCACATCTACCACCTACAATACATATTCATGCTAAAGATCTGTGAGCACACTGGATGTTGAATAGATTTTTAAATCTAAGCATTTTGCCCATATTTTAATAATTTCATAATGATTTTTTTGTGTAACACCAAAAATCCTGAAAATGCCAAACCTGTGGATATAAGCAAATTACCATAGAGACACAGTAAAATTGAGTGGACTACAAACCACGATTTACTTTTCTATGTGCACTTTACTATTTTAGCAAAATATCTTACAGTAATCAGAAATGACCTAGACTTGAGTATTTGTGGTGTTGTTTTACTTGTTTGTTGTGGTTTTTTTCTTTTTTTATTTTTTATATGCAGATTTCATGCACTTAGGTGACTGACATTTGTGATGGTTATTCCTGCCATGCAGTATTTTAATTTGAGCAGTCATACTAATACTAGATTAGTAGCAACACTGGTATGAGTGATTTGCCCTCTAGGTAACCTATTCTTGCCAATATATTGGTATCTGTAAGAGAAAGCAGGATGCTATCGCTGATAATAAACTTTCTTCAGCATCCTTTAATTGCCATCATAAAAAGAAAATTATATGCTTGAACGAAACCCAGACATCTCAGAAAATTACATTTCTATTAACAAATGATTTACTGAGATATAAAAATGCTTGGTAGATATAGCTGTAGAAAACTTGGAGGTGAAAAGCCTGTGCCCTGATTAATTAAGAAGAGGTTTCAAACATTTCAGTGAGTTCAGGAGGGGGCTGGTTTAAAGATCTTAAATTTTGTTTTCAGGTATGTGAGGTCAGCAGAACAGCTAGGAGAGAAGAAAGAAAGTGCGATACAGAAGAGTAGATGGAAACAATTGACATATTTATACACAGAAGAAAGGAAAACTAAGGAAAGGAAGGTCAACAAAGGCATGCAATATAAATAAAGGACTAGAGAATTATTTAAAAAATTGCCAAGTCTGACAGAAGTACCATTAGAATTGAATATGAATTTGTGATTCGGGGCCCAAAATCTCCATCACACTAATTTTCTACTGAGCTATCTATAAAGACTGACTTGAACACTTTTGCTAGAAAAGCTTTTAATTTTGGATCTTCCAGAGTCTATTGAACCAGAACTCCCACTTCTTACATGTGAATCTGAATATTCCTTTGGGTACGGGTAGAGAGAAAGAAACGGGGGGATTAATTGGAATGCAAGTAATTTTCTGGCAGCTCAAATGAGCTGGCAGTTTGTAATTGCTTGTGGATAACTTATGGGACATGAAGGCCATTCCAGTCCCCCCATTACAGAAACAGAGGATCAGGGGACATTCTATCACTTCCTAAGCATCTTGTCCTCAGAATAATATAATACAGCAGAAAAAAAACAGATCTTTGAATTCTAGCTTTCACCTTTTCATACAACAACCATTTTATCACCACTTTATTGGAGGAACACAATGATTTCCCTTAGACATATATTAAACTAAAAGATATGTAGATTTATTTCCCTCTGCTGTGTTTTATCCATTCTTCCCTTAAACCCTAATTCTACAGTTAATCTGACATGATATTTACATCTGCTGGAGATCATCGTTTAGAAAGCCAGCTGCATGCATGAGGGTAGATGCTTATATTTATCCAGAAACCCCAAATTACAATAGAAAGGCCTATATGTGCAGATAAGACAGGGACTGAGGCTTTGTTCTCTTTTTCTTTGATTAAAAACTTTCAGCTCGTTGATATAAACAGCCTTATCTTTTATGAGGAAAAGAACAAAACCAACTTGGCAAAGAATAAAAATATTATTTTAAAACACAAGATTTTAAAAAATATATGGGTTAGATATAGAATAAAATACTCTGTATCAATTTTTTCATCCTTAATCTAAGGTTTAATAATCCCCTGCAAAATAAATATACATGTATCCTTACCTTTGTAATGCTAAAAAGGCTCCAAGTATCTACTGTAAAAGCAAGATACATTTTTAACACTGCAAAAGCTTCGACTGACTAACAATTTGAAAAGGTCTTCCAGTAAGTGTTAAAAATGTTTGATAAAGGAATTAAATTTAAAAAGAAAATTCATCTTCATGTGTGTCTCAAGGATTAGACACTGATCTAGGCAAGAGAAAACCATGTTGGACACAGCTGGCAATTCTAAACTGCATAACAGAACACTGAATAACTCTCCTTCCTCCACTGGAACAAGAAAATGGAAAATAAAAGTTACCGAACACAATATTGTTTGCTAGAAAAGGGGGAAGATCTACAGGTCAGATTGAAGGCTACTAACAACATCAGGTAGTTTCTCATATACGAGGTAGGAAGGGAAGAAATTAAATGCAAAACCTGAGTTTTCTTAAAGATTCAGTAAATTAAAGATTGGGGGAAAAAAGGCATCATATTCTTAAGAGCTATTGAAAAAAAAATAAGTCATGTACGTTTAGGATATAATGGTGTTTAATAACCATTAAGTATACAGGAACATTAGAAGGATGGCACAGAAAAATACCTTAATTAATCCAATTGGATTAATTTTTTCAAAATGTGTGCAATTATGAATATCATTAAAAACAGCTATTTGCATACTGCAGAGGATAGAGATTATTTGTAGTCATAAATACACTATATCAAATTCTAATTGCAGTTGCACACATAAAACCTAATTAAAGGGGCATTGTGTGGATTCAAAAGCAACTAAATGATACCTACAGAATTTCAAACTGTTATTCCACAAAAAGGTCTACCTAGACACTTTTTCAAGTAGTTTGTTGACAGGGATCTAAAACTTCCATTTTCTACAGGAAAATCTAAGCCCCAGTATTCTGTTTTCTTTTACTGATTTTATTTAAATGTGGATTACAAAAACATGAAGTCTATTTTCTCTGGTTTCTCTTTATCATCTCCCAATTTTTGAAGGACATAAACAAATGATGCCCCTCCACCAATAAATTATTGAAGGAATTTATCAACATTTATATTTTTTTTTCTATGTAGAAAGGAAGACGAGTCAATTACTACCACATGCTCTTCTGTTCTTATGGAAGTTACTGCTGTTTAATATGTACATCACTGTAGTCAGGTGAGACTTAACAGAATTGTAATTTTCTTTGCAAGGTTAACTATAAGGATATGAATACTAAGAATTTATTTTTGCACCATAATTTTATATATGAGAGCTACTTAAGTCTTGATTTTACAAGATTTTATTCATGCACATAAGCCTACGCATGTGGCCTGGCATATCAAAGCTTTTCTGCAATCCACTTGAAGGCAGGAGGTTATAGCTTGTAAACAAAAGCCTGTACCTGTGGAGTAAATCTCCCCAAACTGAGTTCATAGAAAATAATTGTTTTACTTTGTTTTTCCTTGGCAAATATAAAACTCACATCTTAAGCTTGTTCTGGAAATGCATAATTAATAAATTCTTGTCCAGAGTCAAATAAAACAAAATAGGAGGAAATAGTGAAGCTGAAAGCTCTGCTCTTGACTCATCCGAACATCGCCAGATGACCAGGAGTGACAGCATTATGACAGTGCACTTATTTTATTGGCTATGAGGTAAGTAATGAATGTTATTCTGACACTCATATTAATAAACTGGGGAATTTATCAGCTTCTGGGCTGGAATCCTGTTAGTATGATCCAGGCTAGCTGACTTGCATGTGAAGTTTCATTCATGAAGGTAATTTCTGGGGAAGCGATGGCATAGACCAATTTCAAACTGTCCCAGCAAGATGTGTAAGGTCAGATCCAACTCTGTGTGGCAATCTAGGACTAAGTAGCACTTCGATCTCTCTCAAAACTTATGTTGGTGCCTTGTACAGGATGAAATAAAACATCCTGTGAAATACCAGTGATTATGAACAATCATTACATACTTTTATGCAAGACAGAAGAAATATATGTCTTGCCTTTCTTCAGCCTGCTCCTTTCTTCAGGCAGATACTCATTTGCTGTTCCATTGAATGTTGTTTCAGATCAAATTAACCATTACATTTGAAAAGGTTGTATACTACTGGCATTCAGAACTATGCTGTGGTTTGAAAGACAAAAGCAGATCCTTTAGAGCTGCACTGCTACCTAAATGTTCATTTGCCACCAGTGAGGCTTTTGGGTAAGGACAATTTGACATCACTCCTGAGCAAAACTGTAGACAAAGAAAATAAAACTGATATTCACTAGAAAAGTTATAGCACTATGGCTCTATTTGTTGAAAATAATTCAAGTTTGGCTGAATTCCTTGTTAAAGAAAACATTTATAAAGAACTCATCCTATGAGTTTTAGTTCAAAGGACAGTAAAATATTTACTCAGCTTCTTTTAAGTGCCTTATTAATTTTCTGTCTGAGATGAAGCCCATGTAGATATGCATTTTTTAAATGGGATACAGATTATTTGGTTTCAGGTAGAGTGTTATCTACTCTCTTTCCAAGGCATAAATTATCTTGTGGGACACACGCTGATCAACTTCTGCTGTCACAGAGGACAGTATGCCTGCATCCAAATCCTCCATGAACCTCTCTGAGTTGTGACAGGAACTGGATTGACCTGAAACGTCCTGTGCTTGGTCCCAGCTCAGACTATCAGGGCAGCCCCGAGTGAATAGCACAACTGAGCTATTGTGCACAGTCATATTTGGTGCAATGAGGATGTTACAAACAGCTGGGATAGTGAATACATAGTTGCTGATAAACGGTAGCTGGAGCTGTTGACTACAAAATTCAGAAATGGAAATTAGGCGGCCATTTTTCACAGGTAGACTGAGCACTCACTACTAAGAAAAATACTAAGAGTAAAGCTCCATTCTTAATTTCAGTGACAGGTGTCTTCTGGAGAGTATACCTTAGCCAAATACCATTTATGATTTAGATTACTGCAAATCATTTGATTCACTATGGAACTCAAATGAAGGTAATGGTGACATAAAGGGCATCAGCACTATGAATGCTTTTGTGTTTTTTTGGAGAAGATACTCAGTAGGCAAACAGGCTAAAGGTAGAAGACATTATATACAAAACATTAACAGTTATATGTTGCATATAACAACAGAAGTAAAATATAAAATTCAAATAAAGTTTAAGGTGCATTATTCTTTGCCACATCTCAACACAATTTATTTTCACCAAACAACAGAATAATACCCTAAACACTTCAAATACCCCTGATATTCTTTTTCTTTGTTTGCTTTCTAGGACTGCATGCTCAATTTACAAATAGTAAGACTTAACTAGAGCTGCCATGTATTTAACGTCTGAGAGTAAACACCTATGGATGGTTCAGCCAACTTAAGTTCATATTTTCGGATGATTCTAGGAATGAGACGGTGCCTAATTAAAAAATTCTACACAGCTTTCTTAATTTTTCTTTGATGCCTTAGGAGGAGGACTTGTTCCTAATAAATCTACTGTAATAACCAAATGTTGGATGAATACTCGTTGGAGGTTTATAAATGTCTGGCATATCATTGAGACAAACTGTTAATTACATTTTAACGATGCCTAAGTAGTCAATTGAAACTGAAATAAATTTTACATTTGAATAGTATCTTCTGAGCAAGAAGCAGGAAAACTTTGAAATTTAGGTTAATGACACTATAATCACCAGAGAGAGAATTGGTCTCCAGAATTATCTTATTCTCTCAGGAAACTTTTCAGAGTGAAATATGTCATTCAGTAATCTATTCTATGCATGTAAATCATACTAAAATAGTATAACAGGCTGCAGTGTTGTACTCCATGAGGCAAGAGCCCAGTCAATGCACGTGTTTGCTGCTCGCGGTGCAGGTGGCCAGCACACCAGGGAGACCATTAGTACCTACAGGCTGCAGCAGCTGATGATTGGAAACATGGTGCTGCTACATCCCTGGGGTAGGGGCATCCTTGCTGAATTGCTGATGAACTTGAATACATTCAAAAAAGCAAAATTAGAAATTTAGGATTTTGAGGTATTTTTCACTTAAGAAGTTAATTCAACTGAAAAAAAAATACTATGGATAACATTTTAATAGGAATCATTTTATAAAACTTTTATCTATTTTTAATTTACTGGCTCAAAGCTAACTGCAAACTCTGGTGAAGGTCATGAATACTGCTCACAGTACTCAGGTGTTGATCACAGCGATGAATCAGACCTCTGGTTTCATGTCAAGGGAAGAATTCTTGCTTTCCTGCACCAGCATTGACATTGAACTGAAAGAGAAGTTTGCTGAGCTCTTAACTGGGTTGAAAGTCATTTCACTGGACTTAACGTGTAAGAGAGAAAAAACAGTTCAGCATGTGGTATTATTCCTGTCTTACAGAAAAGAGAATTGGCTTCAGATCATTGTTTGTTTTTTAAGGAAAGGACAAAGCCAGCATAAGTAAAGCTCTCCCAGACCTGAAATGAAATACAAAGGAGTGCTTCCCTGCTTTAGCCTATCCTTTAACCGTCCTTTTGGTGGATCTGGTGCTCTTTGGGTTTTATGTCCTAATTCAAACTAGCCCTAGAAATCCTTACAAGGTGAAGTGCTTTGCTCTCTCTGTTGCAGCAAATGGGCTCGCTATCTCCGCAGGGTTTGTACGCCAGTTTTGTTTAGCAGTACAAAGGAATCGAATGGTTGGACTTAAATCTTACTGCTACACCACAAGATAGCAAATGATTCGCAGAATTCTCTTATTACCTCTTATAAAGACCTTATGCACATTGCTATCATTCTTTCTGTTACACAGCATCATATCCTCATTTGTGCTACCCAGATCTTGCATCTAGCATATGTATTTCAAGGCTCTACTTCCAGAGGGATTTATGTGTTGTTAAGTATCAGCAAAAAGGACCTGACCTACTGAGACAAACTTTGTATTTAAATTACTTTCTGGACTGTTTCAACTTAATACTTTCCAAGGTAAAGCATGTAAATGCCTGACTGCATTTTTAACAACAAAAACTTTCTAGTATACCTTATTGATAGCTCAGCACCCTAATGACTATCCTGTAAGTGAGATTCTACTGAATTATTTCTAATGCAAAATGCTACCGTTTCCCAATATTACAGTTCCTCTGCAACTATACAAAATATATAAACTAGCAATGTAGGTTAACCTTTCTCTGACAGTAAATTAAGAGGAATCTTAGAAGCAGTTGTAAGGGTGGCAAAATGAGAAGCTTTGAAGACAGACAAAGCTAAAGGAACGGGGAAAAAATAAAAAATCTTCATGACATTGGCATATAACATATACTTAGGATAAATACTAAATAGTTCAGACCAGATGAATAGTCATAGTCACGAGAGAAAGACTTATTTCTTTCCAGCAGAGAACATTTTGATTATATCTAATCTATAAAGAACCGAGGGCAGACAGACACAGGAGAAAAAAAAAGGAAAGACTTGAGAAGCAGAAAGCATGGAAAAGTTTAATTGTGTGAGATTAGACAGAAGTCTAGTAACAGATTACCTATACACCTACTATTTTCAGACCCCAACTTGGTAGGCACTCTCTTATATGAAGTAGTCATGTCATGTGTACAGTAGTATGTGTCAAGTCCTATGTTACTTTATGGAGTTTAAAGAACTATCATATCAGAAAGAACACATTCATCCCTTCAAAGTGATTTCATTACTATGGTACCTTCAGTCCACAGAGCTGGAAGATAAACAGGGACTGCAAAAAAAAAGGGCTGCTGAAAATTCAATGATATTCATTATGAATGGTAATGATGGTCTCAATGTACTTCCTAGATGTAGTAAAAAAGCATAGTAATATACTTTTTACATTCTTATTTTTCTAAATGACTAATGAGTGACTAAATTTATAGATAGGTAATGCAGGGACAAGACTCATCAACTGCAATATGCCTGTGGCTGATATTGTGAGTTTCTTAAATGAATTTAAAACATTTCTTCTCTCTTGGCTAGCATGATGACTGCTTCTCTATCTCTAATTGCTAAATTGAGGCTGATTTAAAAGGAACACTCACATTTGTACATTACATAGATGTGTACATGTAAAGTTATCTTTCATCATGAGCTGGATATGAAAGTAGTAATTAAAGATATTTTTCATATAGATTTAAAGAGAAGCTGAAGCATTATCCCTAGATTCTTTGGATTAGAATTGCAAATTCTCTTGAAACTTTACAAATGAACATTAAAAGACTTAAACCTGAAAACTGCACATTTTAAAAACAAGGCTTTCAGAATCCAAATAATAGCACTGAAGTTAATGGTTATGCATGAAAAATAGACCTGTTTGTTTACAGAATGCATTTGCAAAGTCATTTTTAAATACCATCTTTTTTCTCTGACACCCTCTAATTACACTGGAACTGTGATGCTGCCAAGAGTTCTCTTTTGTGTTTGTAGCTTTATTTTAAAGGTTCTCCTTAGCTCCTGGCAGCTGCTATGAGTCAGTGTACTGGTTTTACAAGGAGGTGCATCAAAGACAGCATTAAATTGTGATATAGTCTATATGAACCAAAAAACGAGGTTGCCATTTGGTGACAGACAAAAAACAAAGTGAAGCTGCTAGGGTTTATGGGGAGCCTTTGACCTGTATAGACAAAAGTAATCATGTGTTCAATAGATAATGCAAAAAAATCTTTGTTTTCCCTTCTCAAAAATCTATGGAGTGAGTCATTAAATGCCTGCATATTTTCTTAGAATTGCATGGAAGGCAAAAGGCACGGATGGCAAAAGGCACGGAATTAACGACAATGTGAAATAGAAAATATCTCTTTCTCGTAAACAACTTATTTCACAAATGAAACAACACTGCACAATTGACAGACTCTAAATATTTTCCCTGTATTTTATATGCAGCTTTAAAAACTTTTATATTGGAAAAACCTTGATAAGTGGTAAACTGCCACTGTAGATAGTCTTGCTTCTCATGACATGTCTGCATAAAACCAACACAAGAACTGACATTTGAATCAAGTTTGAGCCAATGAAAGTCACATGAAAAAGGTACTAACTTTTTCTTTAGTCTTCGGTCCTTTTCTGCTTGGGTTCCAAGTTTGCCTAATCCCAGGGATTCCTGAGCTGCTGCCTCTGTTTCCATGTAACCTCCTGGAAAACATAAAAAAACAAACCCCACCATATTTTCCCATAGCTCTTTCCCAGTTGTTCCCCTCCTCAACCCTTCAATCACCGTCCCACCTGCCACCATCATCTATGTTTGTTTCCTTAAGCCATGACATCTGGTGTTTATGGAGAACATCTATCACACACAGAAGTAAATTCTGGCAAGTGTTTGCTACATGGAAAGGAGTAAAAGTAGAGGGAAAAACTGTTTCCTCCTCCTTTTGTTTAACAGAAATATATGAGAAAAGCACCATGGTGTCCTTTGCCCATTTTTTTTTGCCTCCTAATGCTCAATCTCATGGTTCTAAGTAAGCAACACCCTCACAATTTTTTAATCTTAGTTGGCAAATGTACAAACAAAAAGGTCTTTAAAGAACTGTTTTGACTTCATTTTGCTCTCATAAAGAGTCTTAGAGTCTGTGATGTATTTATCCCTTAGAACATCCAAGCCAAAGATGATGAAGAATCCACCAGAGAAGTAAAAAGCTTCCCATGTCTCTCTGGAGGTGTCTCAAAGACACCTAATTCCTGTCAGAGTGATGGGAACTTGAATAACTTCCACAGAGTGACAACAGAAGCTTCCAGTAAGCAAGGACGTGTGGATAAAAATAAAACGGTATTAAAAATTAAGGACACAACTGGTATTGTATGATCCATGGTGATCACACAATATATCCACTAATGTGACTTTCCTGGTGCAGAAGTGGAAAGACGCTCTGATTTTTTAGCATTGCCTGGATTGAAGGAAGAAGAGACCTGCTCAGAGGAAGGAAGGAAGGACGGAAGAAGAGACCTGTACAGTCTCCTGCCTCTGGCTCCATGCTGTCCTCCCATTTGCACATGTATGTGTGTGGACAGAAGGGCTGCAGCACTTCTTTGAAGGCTGCTTTCCTCCTGTCCTGCTATTCAGAAGGTAACTGGCACAAGAAGGAAGACAACAGCACAGTAAATGCTGGTGCTTGACTCCATTTGGCAATGGCAATTTCTTATTTCTCAGCTAACCAATAGTATGCAATTGTAGAGTGAAATAGCATCGCAGGTTTTTACAAGTCAAATATACATGCACCTCAATCAAGTGAGAACAAAACTTACTGCTCTATCATGTTCGTGATATTAACTTAGAAAAGCCTGGTTTTAAGCTGACCTTTCAAAGCAGGTGTAGATTTAACACTCCTGCTTGTCTAGACAGATTTTTTCATTGTTAGAGGACACTACTTTTGCATGTCTCATGATGAGAATGATGTCTCTAATCACAATGCAAAGAACATGACCCCGTGCTTTGCGTTACTTTTTCAAAGTTTAACAGGGTATTTCAGGAAACATTTCTTGCTGACTCTGGAGTAAGTTTTTAATTTAGCAAACTGCTGTATCAATGTATCACACCTTTCTGAGAGAGGGCAGCTCGCAGCATGTTAGAGATGGTACGAGTGCAGTGGAATGAGGGTTTATCACAGATCGGAAAGTATTCCTGGTGTAATGGACTTCACCATAAAACAAACACATCTGGCCCTTTGAAGAACCCAGGGTACATTGTACTGGACGCAGCGATTGTGTTTGTCAGTATTTTAAGCACATAGATGGCCACAATAAATGTTTGCTAACACAATGACCTTTGCAAACGCCACAGAGATCAACTTGCCTGCGCAGGGCTAAAAATCCCTATATTGTATTGCTTGGTTTAGGGACTAGAAAATTTAAAATGTAACATGGGAAGAAAATGTAAGTGTCTAGTGTTGTATTCTGCAAGTGAGAGAAGACCGGATAAATTAAAATCAAGCAAATAAATAAATAAACAAAAGAAAAGGTGCTCATGCTCCCTGTAACATTCTTTTTTCCCTCTCTAATAACTAAAAGAAATCTTGAATAATGTAGAAATCATGAATCAAAGAAATATCTCCCAAGTCATGAATTTGCCTTTGAACAATAATGCAAATGGTTTAGCAGAGATGTAAAAGTAGCAAATTATAAGATAACAAAACTGTGGCAATTTTAGTAGTTGAAAACTAATAATTTCAGAGTTTTGCAGGGAACGTAGAACAAGGAAATCTTTTGCGTGACAGCCTGGGTCTGTTGAAGTTAGTGATAAAACTCTGGAGGTTCCAATGTTGCTTCTTAAATAAGAGTATATGCTGCATGTGATTTTAGAGATACAGATTGAGTTACAGAAGTGTTATGCGTACTTACAATGTATGATATCACTGGTGTCCCTAATACCCTTTGCATTGACATGAAGTTTTAAAGTGATCCTTTAAGCGTAACTGTGTGCATATGCAAATATGAGTTTAAGAAAACAAATTAATGTTTCTGATGCTCAAAATTACATTTATTACCTCTTCAGTATTTGATGTACTATTGAAGAAAAGATATTTTGCATATTCAAAAATATAAGTATTATGTATCAATAGCAAATTAGAGTGTTTCATTTAAGCAAGGAAATAAATAAGATTCTTTTATAGATTTTGCATTATAAATTTAGGTTATGAAAACCATAGAAATATACTGCAGTGCAGTGATCATAGGACTTACTATCTAGATTTCTGTGTTATAGTATTTTACTATAAATAGATCTATTAATCATATAGCTGCACAGATGGTGTACCCATCATGGAACTGTTTCAAGTACTACCATGATGGCTATTTGTTAAATTTTGTTTTTTCTTTAAAGTACTGCCATTGAGTCAAAATTGCCACTCCATTTTTCCCCCCCTTTTTCGGTATCTTAAAAATTAAGATAAGAAAACCTACTCTACAAGTCAGCTGCTCAATGTCATTTCAATTTCTAAAAATATTTTGCCCATACTTCTTGGTCAGTTAGCAGTCCTTCTGTTAATTTCATACATGCTTATAAACCTAGTTTGCTTAACTAAAATCTGCATTATATTGATGTCTTTGCTGTTGAGCTAAAAGATTGAAGTTACAAAAATTTCATTTAATTGCAAATCTTCACTAACATATCTTTGCAATTTCATGTCCTAGTGTTGAGAATTACAAATAGGCTCTATCCAATTATTAATCATGTGGGTATTATTAAGAAATTAATCTATTGCCAGATTACATTGCTCCTGAGACAATTTTTGCAGTTATTTTACTTGTGTTCCACATTGTAAGGAACTGCAGAGAAGACCAACATATTTATTACATCTTTGTCCTCTATGTTCCTGAGTTACTGTGAAATCATAGATTATTCTGCATAATCCATCAGTATCAATAAAACTGGTTTTATGGAATGTAAATCTGAATTAATAATGCAGTCTAAAGTTATAGAACTCTCCATCCCTGCAGATGGTGACATGCAGGTGTATTTGAGAGACTCATTTAATAGATTCTGAAATACATTGCACTATGAAAAAGACTCAATAAAGCAATTCATTCTTCCCATAGTGAGAAAAAAGGGAATTAAAAAAAGAAAAATAATCCAATCACAATTTAAGAACACAAGGTTCTCACAGGCAGTAGGGAGAAATGTTGGAGTATAAATGGAGAATGCTCAGTTACTTGATTTTACTCTGATACTTTTACCTTAATATTACTTTATATATTCTTTACGATTTCAGTCATGGGTCTGTTAGCTGTGATAAGGACATGTTTTAATATGAATTTAGCTTTTAAATTTCAGGCTTACATATTACTTAAGCATTTACAGTTACTGCAAACTCTGAAAATTCCTTTACAGGGGCTATGTGGTGAACAAGGAAGTACAAATTTAGTGTCTCACAAATTCGTACTATGCGACATCTTTGTGACTAGGAAAGAGCTAGTATTTCTCTTTTACTGACACATCTATACCAATTTGATCCTTGCATTGGCATGTGTATGTATGCTATTGTTAATATAGCTAAATCAGATAGCCTAGCAACAGAGATGGCAGCTAAGGCTACGAGCCTTTATTGCAAAGCAACTACACTTACTTGCAAGGATCTTCCGTATCACATAGTTACACCCATTATAGTGGTTTATTACTTACTATTTTCTCACTTCCTCTTTGTTTTGGTTGAGAGTACACTGTTAGCACTTTTACCCTAATTCAAGAGATTATCGAAGCAGCAGTAGTTTCAATGAAGAGGATGACTCCAGTAATTTGTGCCAGAAGTCTCTTTTCATTTGCATTATAGTCATAGCAAACTCCTGACAAATATAATTGGTGATAGCAATGAAGTTTAATAGGAAGGTTCTGTCAGACTAAAGACAAAAATAAGCAAATTGGAAAACTGAAAAGAAGCTAAATTAAAAATGGAAAAATGACTGTGAAATGGTCATCTTGGCTTGTTACCACTAATTCCTTACTGAGCTGTCCAAGTCGAGCCTTCTCTTTTTTACCGAACAAACGTCCTATTGAAGACTTGATTCCTTTCTTCTTGGGAGCTTTGTGCAGGGAGTCCTGGCTGCTATTGACACTGCCAAGACCAATGCTTTCTGGCTCCAGCGAAGCAGGCAAACTACTACAAAATGATAATAAAGACATGGAAAAGACAATGTCAAAATTTGCAGGTAATCTTTTATTTTCTTCTGAGCAGCTCTGTAAACAAACTAATTGGTAATATTGGTAATAATATCCCCACAAGTGACATAATCACATCTTCTTCCTTAAATGATTTAGAAACATGAAGAACTCAGGTTATTTTGGAATAGTTAAACAACAAGATTTGAAAATAATAATACAAGGTAAACCACTGAAGTACCAATTCAAGTTAACATCATCTTACCTTCTGGCATCATTGTGGTATGAAGAAGGTAGGGTATGAGTCATTCTGATAGCTCTGGGTGTTGGAGGAGGAGAAGTTTCACATTTGATTGTGGCTTTATCTTCACGCCCATCTTCTTCAACTACTGCAATCTGGGGGAGAGAGAGACTCCATTGAGAGCAGATGAGTTTTTCGAGAAAGTTTCAACATATGCCGCATGAAATTGTCAAGTGAACTGAAGCATGTATGGATTCAAGTGCAATTTTTTGACCAAATTGTAAGGATTCTTACTTTTGAAATAAGCTATAGGGAAAGACCAAGTGCCTAAGTATGGCAAGTATGTATTTGAAAGAAATGACATTTGGAGAGGAAATTAATTGCTTTTATGACAAACAGGTTGATCCAGTAAAGGTCTAAACATGAAAATAACCTTATACATGACCATGCCTTTTGCATTAAGGAGGATTATTTATGTAAACAAAGTTTCTTAGGGAAGTAAGGGAGAAGGTAAATACAGAGATAAACAGGACCATTCTCTCTATAGCTTGTTAAGAGAATGGTCAGAATGCTTGAAAATAAGCATGAACAAACCAGACTTTTGTCACAGCATGTAATGATTTATCTTAAATTTCTCCTCTCATGTAAAGATAAATGCCATATGCAGTGCCATTTCTCTGAATAAGTTTATGTTACCCCAGAAGATTTCAAGCAGTCTGACTATGGTTTCTCCAGCAACAAAAATGGCCAAAATACATTGGAAGGTAATTCTTTTGTGTCCAAAATTTGTTTTTCCTTTATTTTTTGTGCTTCAGAGGCTACTACTTGCAGATATCACTGGTGGGCCTTGATTCTGTGACTCATCCGTGACCTTTGCAAGATTTCCCAGGTAGGAGTAAAATCATTATGTTCATGAAAAGGAGCAGAGGAGATGCAGTGGCTGGCAAGGAACCCAGTTATCTAAATAGCAGAGGAATATGATAAATGTGTTCTCCCAAACTTAAAAAAAACACTAAACCACAACAGTGTCATACCTTTCTCCGATGTTTCCTTAGGTCGCTTGGCTTAGATTGGTAACAAATGCAGCAACAACAAAGAAAGAATGATTAATAAATTTTATCTGAGAATAGCAAAATACCACATATTCATTCTTCTCACATTCAGAAGTGGGAAGCAGATATTTTGTGAACTTAATAATACCATATTATATACTAATTATACACTTGGTGGCACAACGTAAGATAACCCCTGGGAACATAAGGTAATCCCATTCTGGGAAAGCAGTTATTTTTTCTAAGGTTACCATCTCCTTCATTTTCATAACCTTAGAAAAGAAAAGGAAATTGCAAGCTTACAGTAGCACTTGTCATTTTTTGAGTTTTCACATAAATTTTCCACTACCCTAAACACAGAGTTTGTTTTCTTAAGTTTTATCTAATATTACAAACACATCAGTGTCTCAGCAAGTATAAACACAAAGTATCACTAACAAATGATATGTCTGAAAAAGGGGTAATTCTTTTCAGTTATCCCATGGCAATGGGAAATGATGGGCATTTTCAGTCAATGGATAAAAATTCATCCGTCTTCTGTAATGCAGCACTATTTGGCAGAAGAAGGCTGCTAGAATGTGTCTTGTTCAAACCTCTTTTCATTTTTATCTTTGGTAGATGTCTCATGCATTCAAGCAAAGCTGAAGAAACTCTGCAGAATTTCTTTACTACCTGGGCCTGTGCCATGGAAACTCATGCAGTCCTGCTCCTCCACGATCATTTGGCAATTTGGTCTCTAGAGAATAGACCTCTACAGAGCTCTTCCAAACTGATAGCCCACTGCATCTGTCACCAGCCACTAAGGAGACATTCAACTACTGCTGAAACTGCAGGGCAGGCATGTCCTGAAGTGGCTGATGTGTTTTCTAGTGAGGGTGAGCAAAACTGTGGGCTGCGCTGCTGAGGACACAGTGGGGGGTCACCTCTATGGCTTAGGATAAGTCAAGAGTTCAACTGCAACTCAGACAGACACATCCATCTGAGCTATAGCACAGCTATCGCTGGATGTCAGCGAGGCCATGGCAACCTGAAGTGAAGAGGCTTTGCTGTCATTTTGTATTTGAATCTGATGAACCTATGGTTCCACAGCTACTGTGTCCAAATCAAGGCAACCAGGCAGTGCAGGTATGTGCTGGAAAGTCAGTTTAACCATTGCCATTTATTTGCAGTTTAAACAGTCGGTGAAATGGAGCCAAACTCCATATTCAGGAAGGTGCTGCTCTGGTGAAGTGGGTGGCACCACGGTGGCCTGTGCATCCAGCTCCTCTGTGACAGTCTGTGCCACCAACATCTTCATTTCTGCTGTTCAGCAGTGGGAACTGGAGGCAGCAAGGAATCATTGCCACAGTCTGGCACAACTGCCAGCCCTGACCTCCTCTTGCAATAAGAAACCACTTTAGTTCCCAAGAAGGCAGCAAACACCATCCCGAACTGGGAGGGGTAGAGGTGGATACAAGTAGTTATCAGTTCCCAGGAAAAGAGCGTACTCAGCTAGATGATGCTAGACAAAAGTCCCCACTCTCAGCTGAGCAGAATGAATGCCTAGGCTCCATTTCCAGCTGTTCTTAGCAACCTTCTCAGCTAGAAGAATGAATTTCTGCTTTCTGATTGAGATCAAGGCTCATTTCCCCTCTGCTGGGAGGCTCCACAGGGAACCAGTGCTGCTGCTTCCCAGGAATGGACCACAAGGGGACATTGCTGTCATTCAGATTATCAGGTAAACAGCAAATAAAACAATGAGGTTGCACATATCCTATTCTCCTACCTGTATATACAGATCAGCAGAGAGGGCTGCTTTGATTCTCTCCTAGTGCTTAAAGGGATGAATTCACCCAGGCTCCAAACTAGTTTGTAGTCCACACTGAACACTGCACCCTGCATCTACACTCTTAGCAGTATCAGAATTGTACATCTTGAATATGTCGACACATACTGTTTTCACTTACTTGACTGTTGCACTGTTTCTTTTGTCTAGGACCAAAATAATTTTCTTTGCAAATTCCTTTTCACATCAAACCAGACATTTCAGAGTCTCTTTTCAAAGGTACAGCAGTGTTAGAAATGCTTTCCATGATAATTTGATGGCGTTATATCTATTTATATGTGTCACTTTCAATGTTGAAATATATTAATTTAATGGATTATTGGAAAACAAAGCACTTATTTCAAGTGCTTAATATACTGTCATAAAGTATAGATACAAAATGCTGCAAGTATAAAGGCGTATACCAAACATAGAAGTATATCCAGATGATCATATATTATATGATGTAGTAGAAGGTTTTAATGTCTTCTAGATATTTCTTGAAGGTATAAACTCAGCAATAGTCCCACATACTACTGTGTAATAGCTGTACTACTTCAGAGCTTTTCATTAGTAAACTTTTTTTACATATCAATTCATTACAATAATTCCAGTGATCAGTTCTGTTTCTCATTAATTCAGCCTGTGTGCTGAAGGTCTTTGATCCTCAGACAACTATGCCCCTGGCAAATTATGGAATACTCAAAAACACAATAACAAAACCCAAAACTGCCCAAACATCCATATTCTAGGGAATTTGCTATCTGTATGTTTGATGAAGAGGTGAGTAAAGAATTAGAGAGATGAGCCATTCATACAGTGAAAAGATGAAGTATTTAATACTAGAAAGATCTCATCTAAAACTTGCATCACAAAGTTTCTTACCAGCGTCATAACCCCCATTCTGTCCATCTCCCTGGCTGGACTGCGAGGGGTGAGTTTAGGAGTTGAGTGTCCGCTGGGAGGAGATGAGCTTGCAAGTGACGATGCTGTCACTGAGCCAGTAATGGAGGTACCTTGGTGGACTCTGGCCAGATTTAAGCCTTCCAGACTCACGCTGGCCACTCTGTTCTCTATCTCTTCGGCACGCAGTTCTGTCGATTCTTTCTCTTCTTGGATTAACCTTATTAAATAAAGGAACGTGGTTTATTTGTCTCTGCATACTCTGGAAGCAAAGCTAAAAAGTGTCTCATGTCAAATGAGATTTGGAAGTAAAAGGAAACAAAGATGAATATTGTAGATCAACTCAAAAATAATATCGAAAAGTGTATTTCTTAATCACCAGAATTACAAAATTATTTTTCTTAATTCCTCTGTCCTCAAAAACTGTTTGAAGAATCTGCCCCACAACAAGACTTGCCATATGACATCTCAGGAAGATTGGTTCCTTTACAAAGGAGACAGTACAGGGGAGGGGGAGTTAACAATCCGATTTACCATAGGAAACTAATTCCAGTCTTAAGTTGGCTTCATCTGATTTTCTGTTGCTAAAGCATGGACACAAATGAAAATGGGCCTTTAAGTAGGGAATTGCTAAGATAATCCATATTAATAAAACAAGAGATCATGCAAAACAATTTACCCATTTCATCCCTGCAAACTGATGAAAAAATGACAGTTGTTTCTAAAGCATTGTGGTTTTAAGTGTATTTCACTAAAACAGCTCTCTTGTTGGCAACAAATATGTTTCTTAAGCATATAAAGCCTCAATAGGATTCTTCCACTGGGCTCTTTAGTTTAAATTTTAAGGCTCTTTAGTTTTAGTTTTAATTGTGATTGCACATAGAACGGAAAAATATGTTTAAAATAAAACATTTGTTTAAAGGTCCTTTGTCCATAAACTTGTGCTAAAAAGAGTGGGGTTTTTTTTTGTTTTGTTTTTGTTTTTTTTTCTGTGAAGATGAGGAAAAAGCACGAAGGATCAAGGTCAAATCAGAGCATATGAAGTTTGGGGAGGCTGAAACTGTGAACCAGGCTTTTATGAGTTAAATGAAGCAAGTACAATAAATGAAACCATAATACATTGAAAATATAAATCTGCAAATTCCTGTGCTGTGATAAATCTTCTTCTCCAACATCCATTTCAAAATTCCTATAAAATGTTTACAGTTCTTTCTGAAATGAGGCATGGCAGGAACTTAAAGGCAAATAATATTTTCAAAAGGAATCATGAGTCTTTTTAATTTTAGTAATCTATATTCTGAAACACCTTATATAATAAACCAAATTTAAACCAAACATATTTTTAGCTCATTTGATATCTCCAATAATTTGATAAATCTTTACAGTGTTTGTGAAGAAAATAAAACAAACAAAAAAACCCCAAGAAAATGTGAAATGTGGTAAAAATTTATAAGATTATGCTTGTAGAATCATTTTCCCTGAAACACATTAAAAGACGAACACAAAATTAGTTACCTGGTTCTTTAATAATGATGACAATGGTAATGAAGGCCTATACTTCAGTATAAGCTTAGCAGTAGGGGAAATAAACTACTCTCAGTGGACCTTCAGCAGAAATGGCTATACACAATATGCACCCTCGCTTCCTTTTTGACATCAAAACATACTTGACATTTAAGTCAAGCGCCTGTGTTAAGTAAAACAGTGTTCTGATTCAGGATGGCACAAATAATATCCCCCTATGTCACCTGCAGGTACAATTTCTTTTGAAAACCTTTTACCTCATTACCTAATTACTTGTTAAATTGTCAAAATGCTAGTATTTTTTTAAAAAACATATTTGATGTATCTACAGCCTCCTGAATTGGTCCATAGTGCTGAATTCTTTGCAATAACAGAAAATATGGATAAGGTTCTCTATTTTACATACACCGTTTTAAGGAGATTTACCTTCCCAACAACAAAATTCCTCTATGTCTCTCCATCTTGATGGCTGTAAAAAGATATTTTAGAAAACAGCACAGCACTTCTGTCTGAATGAAGAAATTCTGGGAGTAGGGAAAACGCAAAGCTGTAGATGTGTAACAAAAAGTCTCCCCTGTGTACAGAAAAGTTCTTAAAATTCAATATATTCCAATAGGTTCTCTCTTTAAAGTTATCTTGCTCAGAGAATGACTGAGATGTGGCAAAAGGTAATCTGGTTTTGATTATATTTCTAACCAGTATTTTTGTCTATAGTATTACCAGAAAGTCACAAATGTATTTAATAATCTCTTCCATCTCTTTCTAGAGAAACACACATTAATGAGAGGATGCTTTTCATACACTAAGCTTTTAAAAGTTACTCTTCTTGAAAAACACATAGGAATGCTTTAAGCCTAAGATACAGTTTAGTTTATAAAACTCAATTAAAAGATGACATTGGATTCTCTATCACTCCATTAAATTTGCATAGAAATTATTAAGATACCTTCAATTCACCACCTATTTGTAAGAATTATAGCCCAACATGGAGCATGAAAGATCACATTCTATGCCTCCATAGAAAATCAAAACTTTGTCTTAGAAAATGTGGCTTATATGATATGTAACACAGGAATAATTATCAGAAGAAAGCATGAAGAGCACTGAAATAAAACATTTCTTATAGGATGTCATTAATGAGTAAGAGGAGTCACACAGAACAGTGAAAAAGACCTTGAAAAAAGGACTATGAATAGTGATCTATCAAATCTGCCATGTGCTAGCCTTCTCTAATGTATTTCTCTTTAATTGACCATGAGTTCTTTGCTTGGAACATTTTTTTAAAGAAATTTCTATGGTTAGGAAATAAAAAGACCATTGTTATCTTCACACAATCAACACTCTCACATGAAGAGTGGACACATTATTAATATTTTAAATGTACAAGTGGTTTCCTAATTGTTATGAACAGTATCTGAACTCATGAACTGAAGGAAGCTTGAAGCTGTAATCACAAGTGTGTCACAGCCAGTTCAGGCTACTGACCTGATTTCTTTATTGATTGCATCTAGCTGCTCCTGAAGCATCATGGCCAGAGTTTGGGCATCAGAATGGCCGCTAGGGGACAGGAGGTCCATGGAGCTGAAAAGTGTTTCTCTGTCATCATCATCGATGTCAGACATTTCAGTGTCGCTTTCAAATGGATGGCTGCTCAAAACGCCAATCTGCTGAGTCCTATTCCACTCGTGATCGCCAAGTGATTTTACCTGAGCAGGAATTAGGATGTATATGGCTTACTCCATGGAAAATAACTACAAAGTTGACCTTCTATAAAATGGGAAAGGAAAGCAAGTAACATTTAAGAACACATATTCAACGATCAATATTCCATTAATATTTGAAATGTTACTGCAGATTACGTATTTTCACATAATTTCTAATGCTGTGTAAAATTAACTATCAGGAAAATTTATACAAAAAGATACCCAGAAAAGACAGACGGTCAAATATGCTTGAACTTTGATGTCTGAACTTCAGCCTTTTCTGCCTTCATTTTAGTACAACAGTACTCTTGTCTAAGTATGCCTAGAAAAATAACCTGCTACTTGGTGGTATTCGTGTTTTTTTTGTTTTTTTTTGTTTTTTTTTTTTTGGTAAGTTTAACAGCCTGAAATACATTATCTTATCAGGGAATATATGAGAAGAAATTTGGGATTAACCTTTGGTTCATCTCTGCGTACTCCCATCCGGCCCCTTCTAGGTCGCCTTATGACTTTAGTTGACCGATAATCAGACTGGCTGTCAACCAGTGAGCCCACAGAATACCTCAGCTCTGCTGATGTGTCAAGGTGAGGCCTATAAAAAAAGTCATGGAAGTAAATTGAGAGAGTAATAGTAATAATAACAGCAACAATCCAATGACCTTCAGTCTAGGAACACAGACATATGTTTTTAAACAAACAGATTACTATGTATCAGAATAAATGACAAAAACATGACACAAAATATAATTTATAAGTGAAAACTTGAAATAATGAGAAAATTAATGAAGAGAATAATTAGAAAAAAAAACACGCTTTGATTTTTCAAAATGAAGGACTTGCATGGTAAAACTCATTGTCCAAAACTACAATACAAAAAAACAAGAAGATTACAGGACAAGATGATGAACACAGCGGCTGTTCCACATCCTATCCTGTATATTTTCCTTCCATTAATTTCCTGAATAAATATGCTTGAGGGTACTGCAAGCATGTTGCATGTTCACATGTGAGGATATCTATAATACTTTCCTACTGTAAATGTGCTCTGCATTATGAAAATACTAGTGAACTGCCCTGCAATATATAACATCGGTTATGAATGATTCATATTTATTTGATGATGCCTTTGAGAGTTAACACATAAACAATCTCCACATAAAAATACATGAATAGCATGCTTATAGTAGAAAAATGAAATGTAACAACTACTATACTAATAAGACAACTAAATATGTATCAGTTTATAGCAGCTCCTAAAAATATTTGACATTTCACTACCTATAAGAGCATAAAACAAGAGTTTAATGCTGTACTTACATCTTCTTTTTTAAAATTTGCTTACAGTCACCTACAGAAAACTTAAAGGCTTCACAACAATGTTAATAATAAGTTATGGGAAACAAAATAGGAGTAAGTTTTGTTCTTTCCTCACTTTGAAAAGAATGCTGTTCAAGAAAATGATGGTTTTATTCCTAGACATAAATAAGCTGAGAATGTCTGCTTTCCAAAATGGGCAATGTAAGTCAGAAAATCAGGTATATCTATGCTGAAAACCGCAGGTTGTGTGACTGTTTTCCTGAGCACTAGTTATGTGTCTTATTCTAAACATAGAGATCCATCTTTCCTTGAGAGTAATTTAATTTGAATTAAAACATACTCATACTTGGTAGACTTAAATATTGGTCTCAAATTTCAAACATCACTTTTATTAAAGGTAAAAGTGAAAGACAAAACATGGTAACTGTGACACCAGTATATTGATAAATGGGAAATGTGAAAACATCATGATAAATGCGAAAGCCTCTACTACAAGCTACTTTGACAGAGTAGTATGAAGTAACATAATTACTGTCTAGTGTTGTAAGTCCTGTGACAATTCTAAAAGAATAATGGAAGGATGTCAAGCACTAATACAGTTTGTTTTATAAAAAATAAATACTGTAAGAAAAAAAAATAAAAAAGACGTACCTGAATTTCTGAAATGTGACTATGTGCTATAGTAATAAAATTGGATATATAAAAATGTCACAGATACTGAAAAATGATTTAGGTTTTAGATAAAGCATGTATCACAGCACATACAGTTGTCATAAATGGCCTCTTCTGACAAGTAACCAGTTTATCTTCTCTTACGTTTCCATCATTCCCAGTAGGAACATCCATAATATTAGAAAAAAATATTAGTTTAACCTTTAAATAATTCTCTAAAACTCACTTTTTTCATTGTACCAAAAATACTTGACAACAGTTGGGCTACAAATATCCTAAGCCCTCCATCTACAGCACCAGTCAATAATCTTTTCACAGAATCACAGAATGTTGGGGATTGGAAGGGACCTCAAAAGATCATTTAGTCCAATCCCCCTGCCAGAGCAGGAACACTCAGATGAGGTTACACAGGAATGTGTCCAGGCGGGTTTTGAATGTCTCCAGAGTAGGAGACTCCACAACCTCCCTGGGCAGCCTGTTCCAGTGTTCTGTTACCCTCACTATGAAGAAGTTTCTTCTCATATTTAAATGGAACCTCCTGTGTTCCAGTTTATACCCATTGCTCCTTGTCCTATCATTGTTTGCCACCAAGAAGAGCCTGGCTCCATCCTCGTGACACTCATGCTTTACATATTTATAAACATTAATGAGTTCCCCCCTCAGTCTCCTCTCCTCCAAACTAAAGAGCCCCAGCTCCCTCAGCCTTTCTTCATAAGGGAGGTGCTCCACTCCCTTAAACATCTTTGTTGCCCTGCGCTGGACTCTCTCCAGCAGTTCCCTGTCCTTCTTGAACTGAGGGGCCCAGAGCTGGACACAATATTCCAGGTGCGGTCTCACCAGGGCAGAGTAGAGGGGAAGGAGAACCTCTCTTAACCTACTAACCACCCCCCTTCTAATACACCCCAGGATGCCATTGGCCTTCTTGGCCACAAGGGCACAGTGCTGGCTCATGGTCATTCTGCTGTCTACCAGGACCCCCAGGTCCCTTTCCCCTACACTGCTCTCTAAGTGGGTGTTCCCCAACTTATACTGGAACCCGGGGTTGTTCCTGCCCAGATGCAAGACCCTACACTTGCCCTTGTTATAGTTCATTAATATTTTTCCCACTCAACTCTCTGGCTTGTCCAGGTCTGACTGGATTGCAGCACAGCCTTCTGGTGTGTCAGCCACTCCTCCCGGTTTGGTGTCATCAGCAAACTTGGTGACATTTGCTGTAATAGAACTTTGCTCTGATAATTGATAATACTTGGTACTTTGTGGAGAAAGTTGGCAGGAGAAAAGAAACAGCTCAGGTTCAAGTCTCTGGCAGCAAATACCTTTCTGCTAACTAGCTTCATTATTCTTCTGCTTGAAGAACAAACTCCTGCAAATACAGAACTGAATATGTGCTTAGAACAATAAGTATTTAATGCTGATACCTCTCTATTTCTGACAGGGCTGGTAGCTTTGTGAGGTGAGGTCATGGAAGGGGAAGTATACTGTTTTGAGGGAATCTGCTGAATTCCCAAGACATTTAGACAGCTTATCAAGTTCAAACAGTCCTTTGACAAGAGCCAATCAGACTCCTATTCACAGAGTACAAGCTAATGATGATCATCTACCCAGCAAGAAAGGCTGTTTCAAAAATATCTCTGCTGTTTTGTTGGTTTGTTACAACAGGGCAATAGTCTGTATCCTTGCAAGCACTCTCAAAAACACCTACACTCCCACAGGAACAAAGACATGAACAGTTACAAGCATCACATTCTGAATTTCATCGATTTACAATTCTCCATGTGTAGAAAAATACTACTCCAAGACACAGTAAAAGGTTGAGGGATAAACCATGTCCAGGTACCGAGCAATATGTCTAAGGAAACAACGGTCAGACAATATCTGATGCAACACAAAAACTATCCAACAAGAATAAGTTTAGAGGATTACAGTGCTCTGAATTTAATCTAGGCCCTGGAGCTTGGGGTGCCATGTTTTAAAAGTCAACATGTTGCTTGTTCTGAAAATAGGACATGGCACACAACTATCAATAAAGTAATGATTTTTTTAAGAAGGATACTTTTAGGTCAGAAGGACTTTCTAGAATTCTAAATTACTTCCAGTTGTTAGTAGCTATTTCTGTGTTATCTGTCTCACTATTGTTCCCATATTGCTTTTCTGCCAAAAAGAGGCATAATGTTTAATTGTCAGATCTTTCTGAATACTGCCTTCTTCACAGCTAAAGTTCTGTGGTCTTATCTTACACGCTAAGCAAAGCTGAGTTATTCCATGCTAATTAAAAAAATCATTAATGTATAGAATAAATAAATATGATAATAAATACATTGATTAGTTTCAGCATTAAAGACAAGGGTTTTGATATTATTATTGAACTCTTCTGGGAAAAACTGAGTAGCTGGATGTACTTTCGAAAATATTCCACAATTAAAATGACTTAAAAAGACTTTCCTTAATCTCAGTAATATTTAAGTGTATACTCATTTCTATAAGGACCTGTTTACCTATGAAAAAAGTGAAAAGCAGCAGTAATAATCATAGCACAGATATTACATTTTTAAAGAAATAAGTTATTTTTCTGCATAGTCTAAACACATCCCTGTTGTAAAGGCTCGAAACTTGTATTTATTTTCTATTTCAATGCAAATTGAGGAAACTTTCATCATTAAATATTACCTTGACAATGTGGGTTCAATTAAAGAACCAGCCCTCAATTTCATTTGATCCAGTTCAGATCTCAGTTTCTCAATTTCTTCTGCAAGTCTTTCCTGGAAATGAAAATAGTAAAATACACTTACTTGTGATACAAAATACTTTTACTTTATGAGATATTGCTCTCATAAAACTAAACAAGTAAGATAAAACAAATGTAGCACTGACTATATAAGAAAAGGCAGCAAAATTGTTCAAGTTTCATTATTGTCAATAAGAGATGCATCAATAAAAGATTGTATAGCATACTTTGGTGTTCTGCCACTAGCTGGAAGTGATTGCAGGACAGGTTTGTACTTCTAACTTAATTTCTTCTTTTTAAACAGCTAAGGTCAGGAAAAGAATGAGCACTGATTTGGGCTCGAACTGCACCCTCCATGCCAGGTACAGCTCAGCATGCGAAATGCCATTTGGCCTTGAGAGAAAGAGGTTGTGTCCCAGCTTTTTATTTACAAATACAGATATAGAAATAGAGAGAACCACATTTTAGGTGCTTTATCAAACTGCAGCTTCACAGGTCGCTCTTGGCGATTGATGAAATCCCAGTATGAGGTGCTGCTGGTAAAAAATGACAATGCCACCATTTTTTGGAATCAACTAACCAAAGACTGTTGACAACAACCACAAGGGAAACCAGCGCTGTTCCCAAATTCTACAAAGAATTACAGTCTACTAAGAAAATAAAAAGAAATAAAATAATTTTAAAACGAACATAGAGAGAGCATGGGATGAAGTAAGGCTGCTGTTTAAAATGTTCGGGATTCCAAAATACTAGGAAGGAAAGGAATCTGCACTTAATTAGTATCAGATTCAGTAACTGTTATTACAGTATTTTTACACAATTTCTTCACTGAATAGAATTACTGAGACTTGGTGGTAACTCTGCTTGTATCATTCGCTAGTTATTTAGAGGTTATTAATATTTGGTGTTATGTCCATCTATCTGCAAATTGCTTAATCAGTTTTTTCATTGAGGTGAAACAAATAAACCCTTAAAAGTGGGAACTTAGAAGCTCTGGAGACAGATGTATGTGGTTGTGTGTAAAGAGAATTCATCTTCAATTGCACAGAGCAGTAGTGGAGGTGTTCTATTTCATTTTCCACCCTTAAGTAAGAATCACAGAATCACAGAATGTTAGGGATTAGAAGGGACCTTGAAAGATCATCTAGTCCAATCCCCCTGCCGGAGCAGGAACACCTAGATGAGGTCACACAGGAAGACGTCCAGGCAGGTTTTGAATGTCTCCAGAGTAGAATCAAGAAATATAATAAATACGAATATCTTTGCAAAATACTTTTGATAAAAATGTAGATTCTTATACCAGTTTTTCATCTTTGTCTAGAGTTGATATGCACACTCAAGCCAGAAAATAGATGGAAAAAGAATTAGGCACTGTATTCACTTCCACTCTGATAATATTAAAACAATAAAGTTATGTTGGAGATAACATAATCAAACAAAATGATATAAACTTTTGTTTCAATTGACACAGCTTTAGAAATGTCCTTTTTGTCATCTACCTTGATGGTGAACTGTGATTCCCATTTTGCAACAGCTGAATCATCTTATAAGTGTGGTAGTAGAGAGCAAAAATTTTATTTATTTTAAATGCCCTACAAGGTCCTTTCTGGGACTTTAGTCTATCTGCCTTTCAACAAGGTTATCTGAATGTAGATGAAATTAACAATTTATTTCAACAGATACTTTTTTTGTTATTTTTCTTGAAGTTCTTAATTTTAGATGTGACATGATTTATGAGCACCGGATGGAGCTACACTTTTTAAATTCTATACAATCATTTTTAAATGGACCTGTCACATTACAAAACACTTCTGTGAATCTGAAGGCACATACATTTGTCTGTCCTACTGCACTCAAGGCAAGTATAAATTCAAAATAAAATCCTAACATTTGGGATTGGAATAAATATTCATAACTAATTTGACTGATTCACTAAACAGTAATGAACAGCAATGAACTAAGAAAGGCCACTTCCAGCTATATTTAGCATAATGCCACTGCACCTGTTAAGAAGAATTGCATAGAATCAAACACTTATGTTCTTCACTATGAGATTGTAACCAGTTATGCGTACATCTCTGTTAAACAAGAGTATTTCAGAATCAAAACTGATAGAACACAAATTCCAGAGCCAGTTGAAATTAATATGAATTTTGGTACTGACTTCCTGGGGCTAGGATCTCAACCATGAACTTAGCTCAGAACAATTATTAAAGATCCTCAAAGGCTAGTTAAGACATCTGGGTGATTAAAGGAATTATCATTGATGCCAGGAAGATTTCACATGGTAGTTGTATAATTAATATACCATACACATATTTCCAAATAATAAATATATAACTTCTGTTAAAAACAGATATAATTGCAGTATTTTACAGTACCTTGTCATGTAAAGACTCTTCCAGATTTTTCCTGAAACTTTCAGATTCTTGAATCAAAACATTCTAGAAATTAAAAGAAAAATAACCATAGATAAACCAGAAAGAAATTAGGGATATGTTAAGTATCAGATAACACCATATACATGTAACCTCCACGTACAAGTTAGCAACGTTAAGTAATGAATGAACTTTTGTATTCACTGGACTTTAAAATATTTTAATGCTTCAGTTTAAGTATACTTTAGATTTTAAACACTGGAAATAATCCAAATATGTAGGACCATGTTTTTTTAAGAACTGCACAAACTTTGCATTTTCCTTGAACTGAGCAATGTTTATACTCCTACACAACTATTTCTCCCAGATTTTTCTTTTGGCAGGCCTATTGCTTTGTATGATATTTAGTTTCAAGGATATAAGAGAAGTACATCCTCCGAAGCTTCTGAAATGTCCTTCTGAAAGACACTGAAAGATTTCCCTCAGCTCAAACCAAAGGTGAATAATTAGAAGAGGGAGGGATTAAGGAGGGTGGATATGAAGGTCATGGGATTTGAATTTTGCAGGTCCATTGTGTCTCACATCATGCAAAAACTCTAAATAACACTCCCTCTCCAAGGGTACATTCTCCTTCTCCTGTGGTGACAACATTTTACTCTTCCCAGAGGAAGCGAGGCAAAATCAGCTGGCTAAAATATGGGAATGAGAGCACATCCAAAATGTGACCACTCCTCAGTTCTCATCCAATTTCTCTCACTGCCTTATGCTGTGTTGTTCTCTGGTCCTTGACAAGCTCTTCATCAGACACCCCACTGATTAAATGAGGTCATAATATTCAGTATATCCAGCTCGCAGTAGTTCTGGAAAGATTCTTAAGTGCACCCTTGAATTAAGAGTTGAATCTATAAATTAGACCATATTTCTGGTAATATTTGTGAATACAAAATCAGCATGATGCCTCCATCCTGATAAAAGCAGAACAGGTTTTGCACAGGACAATCTTTATTAAGCTGAACTTCATACCAGCCTTTGCATCGTACCTTTTCTTCAAGTGCTGCCATTCTCTCTTTCAAGTGTAGCTGCAGACGCTCATTGGATTCTGTCAAAAGTCTGTCTACGGTATCTGATAATCTTTTGTTGTGCTCCTCATTCATTTTTTCTCTTTGCCTTGCCTTTAATGTAGAACAGAAGAGACAGATTGCTAGGGTCCCATATTAACCAGTACAGACTTGTATCATTATAAAATTAAAGAAAAAATACGGTAACCATAGCCATTTAAAGAAATTCCACAGGAAACATAATTACAGTTATTAATGCACACTCATTCTTATATCAGCGGAATATTTTGAAAGCTGCAACTAGATGTAAACCAGTATATTGATATGGCTAAGTAAAGTGGGAAGATGCTGCCATCACTGCTATAAATAAAACATTTACTGGTAGATATATTTGTTTGCTGGAGTGCATAATGTAGCACTATATTGACAAATTAAAAGAAGAAAAGTGCACAGAAATTGTCTGAAATATACATACTCTTTGAAGTTCCTGGTTCTTCTCTTCAAGTTGAGCTTCTAAGTGTCTCATACGTTCCTCAATATTTCCATGTCTTTCTTCTGCCTGTAAAAAAATAGAAAGACTCTTTCTGTAATTTAAGTGGCTTTGGAAGTCTTTATCTCAGTAAAGTTTAACCAAAACATAAAGCAAGCTACTACTAACTGCAAACTTAGTTTTCCGAAAAGAAACTTTATTTAAACAGGCAGCTGAACAGCATTGCTTGAAATGTGTCAGCTACAAAGGCCTGTTACATCCAAGCATCAGCAAAACATTGGAGTTATTTATGAGCAATGAAATCAGCCAAATGTAACATGCAGACTGTGCATGGTTTGAACACAAACCTGCCATCGTAAAATCGTAAGCTCCTGAAGCACTGAACTGCACGATGGTTGATTATCAATAACAAAAAGTAAAGAAAAAAAAAGTTAAAGAAAATGAAAACAAATCAGATGGATTCTATTTAGCAATAGAAAGTAAAGTCCAGTAGGACTACCTTCCTACGTATGGAGATCATTTCTTGTAGCTTAGCTTCCATAACATATTGATAATCATCAGATGAGGTAGAAGAGGTTGGATCAGACTAACAAGTCAAGGAAAAGGAGAGGGACAAAATTGAAAAATCAGAACTAAAGACACTGACACTGAACAGAACACAGCACAGAATGCTTAAAATAAAAGTGTGACTGAAAATTTAATACTTTAGCTGACAGATTTCTATATGGAATAAACTACACTGATACTTGGTGATTATGATGCAGTTGATGTGGAGAAACTGAAAATAATGGAATGCTAAAAAAAGCTATCAACCTACACATGAAGTTCAAGGTTAGTGATGGCTGGCTGATGACATATTACTACTGAGTGGATTCAGAGCAATACTATCTAATCTATCTATCTATAGTTTTTTGTTTGTTTTTTTTTTTTTTTTTTTAATTTATTTTTTATTATGGCCAACTAAGCACCAAAACAGGACTCTGTGAGGCCAATGTCAGAAAGTCCTTTATAATTCTTCTATAATTTTCTAAGAATGAAAACAATGCATAAATACCAAATTAATGGATTGGTCAGTTACAGAACTGTGCAATGTTATGGTACATTCCCTAATTTCTAGAAAACAGAAAGAACATCAAAAAAGACATTGCTCGAATTTTAGTATTCTATTTTAGAATAGACTACATAAGCCCTTTCATCCAAATAAACAATATGGTTTTGATCCGTTTGAAAGGATCCACCCTGGTGGATCTCTTTGGAAGTTCAAGGTCACCAGATAAAAGAAGAACCTATAAATAAAAATTCATTAATAGGAATGAAAAGTCATTACTGAGTACAGAAATGGTAATCCATCCAAAGATTCATTACTACTTCTGACAGAAGTTGATCTTAATCAGGTTGTTTGTTGCAAAACATGAATATTCTTGTTATTGTCATATCAAACACGTCTATGTTATAATTCAAAACGAAAAAAAAAATCTTAAGGAAAGGGAAATGCTATAATGGATTTGTTGCTATGGAAACAGGAATGGGCACAAGGCGTATAGACAATGCTACTGATGACTGAGTTGTGAGCTCGTGCTTGTCAAATGCTATTTCACTCTGTCAGATTTAGCATCTCTCAAAAAGAGACCTTGAACTCCATCTTTAGATGAGCAAACCTTAATTTGCACAAGAAAAACCAGTTTTACAACTGTATTTTTTTTTACTGAGACTGTTTTTCATGCTGTTGTCTACTAACACTTTATCAGAATAATTAGGAATAGATACCAAAGTGATTCCAGCTGTATATCATAGCTTAAAATTACTGATAACTGATAACCAAAAAATTAAGACAGAAAACAAACCTGTGGTCTTGAGATTTATTAATATAAATTGCAGCTTTTGATAGGAAGACATTCATAAGAGAAAATCCTGCTTTGTATAAATATAAGGGTAATGCTTAACTTTTAGGATCACTACTATTCTTTTCAGAGTAAGTATATTCACAAAACTCAGATTCTTGCAAAATTTAAGAGGAAGTCAGTGTACTTTGGAAGTAAGCTCATTTAGTAAGTGCACTTACTGTTTCTGGTCATGAAGTAGGCTTATTGTGATGTATTTTAATTTATTTATTATCTGAAACTTTTGTCTATTCATTATGATTTGGACCAGTGACAACCCCTTTATGATTTTATCTTATATTTTAGTTTTACATATCAGTTTGTTTTAGTACACAAGTGCTAATGCACGGCTTCCTCTCCCAATTGGATAAATAGGAAGACAGGATTAAAAAAGTTCAGTCCCTGCAGCTGTAGAAAACCAGACCACTCTAACCCTTCCACAAAATGACCAAGCCTTATCCTTCCCCTTTTTCCCTTTCTGAGTCCTGGTTGTGGTATTAGTTCAAGTTCTTCCATTAATGTGTCTCAAAGGGTCAGGAGAAGATTCAAAATCATCAAAGCTCTGAGCTGATGATGGAGAAGGCTTAAGAAACTCTACCTCTTTTGAAACTATTTTCATTGAGGGAGATATAGAACCCATTGGGAGTTTCATGCTACAAAATATAACTACTTGGAAGCTTCATTAGCTGACTTTAAATTTTAAAAGGAAATTACTTAATCTTCACTGCCTCTATACACTTAATTGCAGGTTAATACAAAATATGAAGATAACCAAACTAATAATTCTAAGTTCAAAGGGGATCTCATTTAATTCTTTTGATATGTGGTGCTGTCTGTCATAACCTGTTCTTGGGAAATCGGTCTAGCTAGCTATATCATTCACATTTATTTATCAAACTGAAAAATAGGTTTTCAGTCCAAACCATGCCATACATTATTCCTTAGCAGGAAACAGTCTTTTTCAAGGCATAAAATAATGGTGGTATTAGGCCTAGCTATTATTTGGAAGAAGAGGAATAAAACTATTAGCAGAACTAAAAGTTATCTGAATCCTTATATAGAGAACATTCTTGAAAGAACATGATGTTATTTTAAGGTTCTTAGACCTATCCAGTTCTACTGCTTCATAACCTTCTACTGCTTTAATAAATCAGTAAGGTATATGTTTAAGATGTATATAAAACATTTTGCATTATAGTTTTCAGTTATTTCATTAAGAATATTAAAATATTGAAAGATACATCCTTGCTAACAAACCTGCTTGAATGTGGCTCAGAGTACCTCTATTTTGTTTTCCAGCATAAAACAAAATAGAGTTGATCTCCAAACTCATCTCCCTTTACCTCTCTTTTGTAGGATGAAGAGACATTAAAATTGATTAAAATTGACTATGCCTTAGAATAAAAATGAATGTCACTATCCTAAACACTTCAAATGTATTTGATTATTCTGTGTTTCCTTTATGTGAATTTCATTTGTTCATTCCTAAAGTGTTATTCTGTATTATTCTAAAAGAATCAAATTATTTCATAACAGAGACATTAAACAGTTAGGCTCAACTGTTTGCCTGGCAGAGGACAAGCACAGGTATGTAGCCTTAGTACCTTCCCTGGGCTCTAATGCAACTTAGTGGTTTTAACCACCAGTTCTTAGGTGCCAAATGCATGTGCAGCCCCTGCAACAGGGACATGAATGAAAAGGGTGTTCTCTGTAGGGCCTGGGGAGACAGAAACACATGTACATACTCCTGCTTTGAGACCTTTCCAAACAAAAATAACCTAGCAATTCAGCTATTCCCTAATGGATTTGCAAATACCTCCTGCATAAGCTTTTCCAAGCCACACTGTTAGAATCGACACTCCACTGGTGGCTACACTTTTTTGTTGTTCAAATGTGTTATTCAGCTCCAGACAGTCGCACTGGAAGAGGCTCTTTAGGAGACTTGGGAGCCTACCATAAAAATATTGAATGTCTCAGTCTCTGTCTTGTGTCATGAGGCAGAGGCCGAGACACCAGCTTTAGTCATCTTGCTGTAGCAGAATTTCAGATACATGTGAGACAGAAGGAGCAACTGTGGGCTGTGAGATTCATAAAGAGAAACTGGATTTCTTCTGATCTGCCTTGCTAAGAGTTAACCGAGTTAAAAACTTGCTGAAGTGGAATTGCATGACTACTTCTTGGCAGACCTTACCCAACATTCTTCTTCTTAATATATGACTTGCATGCCTGTTCAACAGTACTCTGTACAGGAGGATTAGTAAAACACATGGTGCAGTATTCAGCAACTAGCATTTAAAGCATTTAACCACCACATTCAGTTATAAATAGATTTGTGAAGTTGTGCATTAGACTGGATTAAAAATATATGGACAAAACTAACAATGTCGGACCCCTATGAGATACCAGCATGAGTCTTAATGCTCACTTTGCACTCTATATGCTATGAAATAGCAAAGAAATAGCTAATATAAGCCAGTAATAGACAGGAAAATTTTACTTTGAGAGAATACCGAAGCAGCTTCTATTATTGCTCTCTAACCCTGTTAAAACTCTGCTGCTGCTCCTACTGCTAATGCGCCCACAAAAAAAATGTTGCTTTCACATCATCTGTTGCTGTTGGCACTGCACATTTTCTAGGCCTTTGCATCTCAGTTGAAAAAATAATCCAATTTCAGATGCAGAAAGCACCTGTACAGCACAGGTGCTATCATTTTTCTTCCTCGTGCTGAGCTGCAGGAACAAATCTAAAATTTTCTAATGGTACAAGCCCATTTCCACAGTTTTGAGACCTTGACTTTTGCACACCTGCGGTCTCCAGATTTTCTACTGGCTTCTTATGGCACACATTCCTTTAGCTATCCTTTGAATGAGTTAGTTATTCAAGAAAGAATGCCTTATTGAATTGAGCTATGCAATCCAAGGTGGAAATAGGTGACCAGGGTGACCGAGTCACAACAGCTCACAAAGTTATCAACTTGTTCATGGACTCACTTGTAACGCATTACAAATGTGACAAAATATGTTGGCTTAAGTCACCCCCTTTTCTGAAACACAAATTTTCAGTCACTAGGTACCCACTAGATATGCTCCTCCTTCATTCCCTCACTACCTTCTACACCTTGTAGGTTTAGTAACTCCTCCCATTTAGCTCTGTCAAACTTGCTTGTTTAATTTCTTCCTTCTATCAGAAGAAAATCTTCTGTAGAAAGGAAAGCATAAGAAGAGGGGTGGTTTGAGAAGACAGTAATGTATTGTAAATGTGGAGGTTTCTTGGGCTTCCCTCCCCATAGAAGATGTTCTCTCTCTCTCTCTTTCTTTTTCCCCCTCAGAAGATTTATCAACTTCCTTTCTCAGCTAACACATCATCCTCTCTCTCTCCCTTGTTCTCAGATCCATTTCTGTCTTAACCACATCCACCTCTTGCAGAAGAACTTTTTTCCCCCTCTTTGTTTCCTTTCCACTGCAGACCTGCTTTCACTTCCTTGCAACTTCTTCCCTACTTAATGCAAATCAGATCCCCACATTGTCACAAAACCAGCATTGTGTCCCACTTGCCTCCAACTTTCAAGTCATTTTTTATTACCCTTAAAATAAGCTGAATGTGTTATTATGCTAAATGTGTTCTATTATGATTATGGTTTCCTTTTCTCCATGTCAGTGCTTCTCTAATGGAGCTGAAAAGCACTGCTGGTATTTCTGGTGACCTGCATACAGGAATGATGGAGTAAAATGCTGACTGCTGTCTTGTGATCAGAGAAGTGACATGTCACCTCTGCTGCACAAGCACTCGAGGGGGAGAGTGACTACTAGTGGGAGTGAGTGAATGGAAGTAGGTGGATGCTGGTTGTCTCCACTAGACCCCTCCTTGAATACATGGAAGGAGAAACCGTGTTTGACAGACTAACCATCTGAAGATTCTAGATGCTCCAATGTCTTTCCCTTCTGAGGAAAATAAACACCTTGTAGGATAAAGAAAGGTTTAGTTAATATTAGGAGGGAAGTTCTTTCTACAACCAACTGACTCTTCTTCCGGGAAGGCAAACAGACCAATACTGTGAGAGTGAATACAAGGTGGCTCAATGAGTCATGGTAGTCTAAATCTTGGGGTACATGCTGAGAGCTGTGCTACTTGTCATGACCAGACAGATACGAGTGCGACAGCCAGGCAGGACAGCAGAGTACATGGGATCATGCTGTTCCAGGTTAGTTTGCCACAGGCTGACTAACCCTCCAGTTGCTCACCCAATGGGCAGAACACAGTGAAAACAAAGCCAAAGAGAAGCTCAAATGATTCAGGTAAATTTATGGGTACTTATCTTACTTCACTGCATAGTCCAAACTTTTGGAAGTTCACTCCTTATGGACTAGTTTGGTTGTGGAAAAGTAGCAAAAAGACATTCACTAGCCCGTACAGATATAAAAAGAAAACCAACTCATTTTAAAAACTGACAACATAGAGGGATCTCATTCAACATCCTTTTTTTTCAGAATCCCAACCCAGACTTCTTGGGAGGAAGAGTATAAAAAATTGAATGCAGAATTGTAACATGCGCATTTCAAATTTGAGGTGGGGGGAGGAAATCACATCTACATAATGTTAGTTCTGTTTTATCTCCACATGTAAATACTTGGCCTTATATTTTCCCCACAGTGAAGCAGTCATTATTTCCAGTTATCCCATACTATTTCCCTTTAAAAAAACATGTACAATATTAGGCTTAACTCACCTCTTTCATGTGATTGTAACCCCATTAATCTCAGAGAAGCCACTTTCATTGAGGTAGTACAAAAGAAAGGAGAATCAGTTTTGACTTTTTTGCAGCACAAAAAGACTAGCTGACGCAGGGGGCTCATCTTTTACTCATTATACATGGACATGCAGTGACTATAGCTCAGGGCAGGCGGACTTAAGGTAGTCAGAAATGATCTAATTTGAGCCCTACTGACAAGGTATATGCTGGCACAAACCTCAACAAAGGAAAAATTAAGGATTATTCAGCCTCTTAGGTAGTAGGTCTTGTAGCTTTCATTGAATAGCTAGTGTGGTAGTAGTATACCAGCTAGCTAATTTAAAACTACTTAGAGTAAGCTACAGTGACTACAGTACCATTCTTGACTCCGAGCTACATTTGTGTGACCCATGAAAAATACTGGACTTTGAACTTTGGAGCTGTCAAACCAGCACCTTAATAAGATCTACAGTTTACAGAGACATTATGTACAAGATATATAAAACATAGGCTTCTTCATGTCATGTATTCCAAGACGACACAATTTTAAATAAAATTACTTCAGTTTTTCATGTAATCACAGAGAAATGAACAGAACTGGCATTACAATCTAACATACTTTTTAGAGTTTTCTGCTTGGCAAAAACTTTGATAAAGTACATTAAAGTGAAATGGGACGGAGCGTCAGCTCTGTTCACTGTTCTCTAACCACATCCCATGAAATAATGTAAAAGGACAGAGATGTATACTGCAGCTTTATGGTCACAATAACAATATCTTATGGAAGTGCCTGAGTGCTCTGCATGGTTGAAATGGGATTTCTTCTTACACTATTTGAAATTAAAATATGTTCAAGGAAAAATGCAGTTGCAAGAAAAGACATGCTTGAGACTGCAAAATACTTACTGGTGTCTAATTGCTGGAGAAATTACTCAGGAAAAACTTTCTTAAAATAGAAAATTATATTCTTAAGCTACTGAGGGAATTACAATATGTGATTATTTGTTGAATCAGAAACAACTGAAAAAAAAGAAATTGAAATGCCAAGATATTGCCCTTATGTACACCTGAGTTTTTATCAAATTGAAATGATATATATTTGGCATTTCATGTAGCTTCCTTTTTGCTGATTCTTTCTTCCCATCCCCCTGCCCCTATTTTCAGTCTCTCAAATTCCCACCCTTTCATATAAATCTATGGACAGCACAAAATCTTGATTACTGAATAATGATCTTGCCTTACTAAAAGAATAAAACAACCTCAACCATTCAACCATCAAATCTCCCCAAAGTTTCTCTTCCTTTCTACTTCTTAACTAAATTACTTAAAAATTGGACTGCAGTAGTGAGCTGCTCAGCACTTAAGGCTTCACTATAAATAGAAAAACATGAGAATTGAAAACAATCCATCAAATATCAAAATGGCTAGGTACATAAAGAGCTAGAAACATTCCTTGGTAACAGAGAAAGGAAAGCTTAGATACATCACAGTGATATGTCATACAATCTCTTAAATGCATTTTTCTTTATTTGTCTGATTTTGAGAGATGAAAAATAAACATATTATCACATCTTTATGAAACTGATAATACCCGAGCTGTAGTATTAACTACATGCACACCTGAAAATATTAGAGGCCAAACATGAAAACCACACTACTGAAAATTTATTTTTATCTTCTTATTTTTACTAAAAGAAAGCTGCCAAATAATAAATTTATCAGAAAAAACAGTTTGAAGTCCTCTCAGGGTTTCACATTTGTCTTTTCAGATATATGGTGCAAAGAATCATTCAAAACAAATCATTTAAGTATGCACGGCACGTTGTCTTCACTTATGTCCTACAAATGATCCCAGCTACCACTAAGATTTGATTTTATAGCTCTTACTGAAATGCAAATAATTGTTGTTTCCTATGCATTGTCAAAGAAAATGTCTAGAAGAACTAAGTAAGTGTAGGAATGGGACTGCCCCCTATCTCTTTCCCCTTAAATTAGAAATGCTTACATAGTAAAATGAATCCTTCTGTGTTAAGTAATGCTCATGTGCATTGGAAATATAAGACTCCTTTGTAAATATAGTCTAGGGTAACTTACAGATAAGTATTCTTCCTGTTACCAAAATGCTAAGAATTACAAACAAGGCATTGAGACCATTCCTGGTTAAACCTGTGGCACAGACTCATCAGGAAACATTTTCTCCTTTCAAATCAGCTTGAAACTACTTTCATTTAGGTGTTGAGGTGAGGAATCAGGATGCAAATCAATGTAAAACAACGGGGCTTCTGAAGTGAACCTATTTCTCAGGGTAGTACCTTAGTCAGAGCTGCAATTCTCTGAGCCAGCTCAGCCTCCACTTCGGGTAAGGTTTCAGCCTTCCTCATCGTCTGCTGCAGCTTCTGCTCCGCCAGCTCTAGACGCTCTTGCAGCTGTCTGTTTTTGTCTTCCAACTGAAGGCCAAAGATAGATAAACAGGTGTTAAAAAAAATAATAATCAGAATTAAGATTTTTTCTTCAGTTTTTTAAGTATCAGAGAAGAAAGCAAAACTCACTACATATGCATAGATACTCCACAGCATGGGAGAGCTCATTGGAAAGGTGGAAAGCATGAAACAGTGTAAGCTGACAGTCTTATTAATGATGAACAAATTGAGACCCAAGGGTTATGAGAAGGTGAAGAAAAGAAGTTGTAAAATGGTACTAATGAAGATGAACAAAAAGCTTCTCTGATCAATGTGTTGTTTATCTGAGTAAAATAAAAGTATTGGTGCCAGGAAAATGAGAATTTTCTATGTGGAAATATTGAGTCTATCTCACAGAAAAGTTTATGTATGAGCTAAAATGGAAAGAAGTACAATTCCAAAGGGACAGAATTCCCAGCAAAGTTTTTCAACAAATTGCCAAACACAATTTTCTGAACAAATACCAGTCATATATTAGGAAATGTTAGAACTTACATTTAATACATGATCATAACCTGGTTGCTATTTGCTTAAGGTTGCAGTGATAGTTTTCACTGTGAACCTACAATTAAGTCTCATTTTACACAAGTGAAAGTGTTTAATCTGTGATAAACATTAAACAGGAGGACTTTTGATAACTGCAGTATTTTCTGTCCTACTGAGATGCACCATATGATTAAGAATTTTTTAATGACTTCATATTTCCTGCTTTCCTGTTCATTTGAGGTAATGAAAGATGAAAAAGAAATATGCTTTTAGATGCCTTTTTAATCCTTTAAAGGCATGAAAAACTAGGCTTTCCACCTCACAGTTCTGCAAATCAACTTTAAGTCTACCTGTATATATTCTAGGCCTAGTTCTATTAATTACTGGTTTGAGCAGGCAGACCTGTGCAGCACAGCATGACGTACACTGACAGCAATAAAAGTTCAGATGCTGGTACGTTACTTGTCCATTGTTGGGTGTTTTTTATTCCTAACAATTGAAGATAACTCTTAAAATACTCCAAGGAAGCTGGCAGAAGCCAGAGAGTTTGAGTTCTGATGGTTTCCTTTCCCTGAAGAGGTATGCAGGTACATATATATGCACATACAGAGGGATGTGTGCATGTGTGTAAATATTTCTGCATATAGTCATAGAAGCGGAGATTTTCAGGTCACACAGGCTTGTTTCTCATATAGCATTTTATATTGTGTGAAGATATGATAGGTGAAAAATAATAAAGGTCTGATACTGAGGCTGAGGAATAATTTAATCTTTTACAGCTTGAATAATATTCATTTCACGTTAGCTTTCTGTTCACTTTGTATTCTTCAAATCACAAAACATTCTTTTAGGTTCACTTTACACTTCAGCTTCTGGAATCACCGTGGAAACAAAGTAGCCTGAGAGAAAACTGCACAATCATGTTATATACCTTTCTAAAAGATATTCAAGGATCATTGAGCTTTGTAAAATTTTATTTACATACTACTAATTTGTGAAATCACTACAACTTATTGTATGCAAATTTTGGTCTTTCCTGTGAAAGGGAATTTCTTTTGCTGACACTATTTTTTGATATTTTGTTAAAAAATAAAATTCAGAAAATCATTACATAAGAAGCAAACATAAAGCTTTACTTAGGCAATATGATGGTGCACAAAAATGCAAGACACTGTTAGAAAACACAGTTATTTTACAATGTTGAACGTACATGTTGATTCGGGATTCAGAGGTGTGGTGGCTGATATGAAGCTTAGAGATGCTCAAAAAGTTGTGATTTTGGTTTTGGGTTTTCGTTTGTTTGTTTGTTTTAGACAAACTGATCTTTTGATTAAAAATGAACAGATTAACCTAATGGAAAACTCCTACTGTAGATCTTCTCTCTTTTTTTTTTCATTTATCTTCATTATTATGAAGAAAGCAACTGACTAACGCAGATACTGCACCTGACGTAGGATGGCTTCCTTGTTTGCAAGTTCATTTTCCAGCTTATCGTTCATGTCATGTATGGAGGTGGATTCTCTCTGAGCACTGAGGTAGCGCTTTTCCAGTGTAGTTATTCTTTCTTCCATATCTTCCTTTTGTGCCATTGCCTAACACGACAAAAACACACTATCAGGAACCATGCAATTAAAATGCCACATAATTTTATACCTGTTTAATTTTCATGCTAAGAGGAGACAGAGGTGTAAAGTATGGTCAGCAGTAATTTTTCTGTTTAAAGGAAAATTTGTTTCCTTTGATATTTCTTGTAACTGTATTTAAAGTGGTAGCTGTTGAGTAGAGCAAACAAATCCCACCTTTTGTATATTTTCTTAGTTTCTACATTTTTCAGTGAAAAAACACATAGCAAATGCTGCTCACATTCACTTGTTTGCTTCTTCAACAACAGCATACTTGATCAGAAAATAGAAAAACTCATATAATTACACAACAGTAGAAATATAGGGCAGCAATGTGGGGAAAAAAAATGTAAATCTCCATTTCCACTCTTATTCTTGGGTTCTGCTAATATTTTCTGCCGGAGTACATGTTGAAGACAGCAGGCAACATATCCTGAAATTCCCAGAAAAAAAGTGACCACAATGTTGGATACATAACATAACCATAACACTGGGGTATGTTATCCATATATGTTATGGATAAGGATTTATTTAAAATCTTGAGCTGTTTTTATTCATGCATGACAAGATGGCCTCACCGAAGCCAATAGCTGTAATTTAGATCAAGTATACATTAGTCTGTCTATTACATTATTTATTTCTCTTCAATTAATTTTAGTGAAAGCAGGAAATTTTATTAGTTTTAAACTTGTGTCTGGCTTGCATGTTGCCATGTAATCTTTCACAATGAAAATATTCACTGATGAGCCTGTCTTGTTTCTTGTGTTATATTACACTATGAAAGCAGTGTTGAAGAAAGATTATTATTGAAGTAAGATACAATGAACATATCAATTGATCCAAATAGTTAGTCCCAAAATGGACCATATCCAAGTGATCTTTTTGCATATTGCTGAGAAAAAAAAAAAAAAGTAATTACATATGTAATTCATTAAAAACTTACAGAAAAAATATCCTATAATTTATCCAAGTTACACAATACTAAACTACCCTTCTTGTTGCAGGTATTTCACTTTCTGCATTAGAAAGACTATCTTTTGTGATAGTATGAAATAACTACAGGCACTTCCATTCTACAAGTACCTTTCTCAGCAGATTTGGCACTGATATTTGCTCATTATTCTACATGCAAATGTATTGGTGGCCACTTCCCTCAGGAAGTGAAGGGCTGAAAGCAAGTAAGCCTGTAGATGGTGTAATGTGGCATTTAAGGGAGAAATAACAGTATATTATAACAGGGGTAATGAAGTTACCACACATGAATAAATATTATAATTGATTATATAAATAACACCATTTTATAAAAAAGCTCAGATTTTTAAAAATGTACTTTAGACTATCTACATGACCAGCATCTCTATTTAATTGAGTTCATCTTAAAAACCTGAAATAGCTGAAAACTTGCCAGAATTTACTCTGGTAATACTAAACCACAACGGAGTTGTCCTTGCTCCCATTAAAGTTCCACATATACACACCCACTTTTACAAACATGGTTTTACGGAGAGATTTCTAACACTATTTCTTAATGTACATTTTGTATTTCATATGTATGAGGGCTTTTATCAGTGCTCGACGTTTGCTTCCCATATTCATGGGCCTCCATCAGTTAGTACAGGGTGTCACAGGAACAGCAGTCAAGAAACAGGAGGTGGGTGTGATGAACTCCTTACCTCTCTGATGTCTCTCTGATATTTACTGTTCATTTCTTCTGTTTTAACAAGCTCTTTTCTAGTGGTCTCTGCCTCCTGCTCTACCTCTCCCACCCGGGAAGACAGGGCAGCCAAACGCTCCTTCATTTGTGCCATTTCATAGTTTTGCTTTTCCAGTAGTTCCTGAAGTTCAACAACTTGACTGGCTTCATCATTTGAGTCTATGGAGCCATTTGATAGGCGCTGTTAACAGAGAAGTGACAGTATTTATTAATTATCTTTTAATGTGGAATCTGTCTAAAGAATTTCTAAAACAAAGATTATTTTAAATGTTACAAAATCAACTAGGTGAAGAAACCCACAATAATTTTCACTGTAGATAAGGCAGATGTAGTTCTGAAAAAAAACGCAAAATATTAGTATTCATTCATTTCAAGGAATTCCAGAGTGTAACATCACATAGAGAAGTAAACATTTGCATTAAGAGCAGAAGACTATACAAAAATAGCTTTAGTTTGACATAATGGCTGTTCAAGTACAAATTACAACAAAACAACTAACAATCACCAAATTGTGGGTATACATCTTGGCTAAACTTACACAGCATTTAAACTTAATCAAAGTCTATTTCACTTCCAAAATAGGTCACGCTGCAGACAGGAAGCAACACTAATAAATCACAAATTCACTCTACCAGAAAGTGCTTAGAGGCTGGACAACACACTGGTTGAATCTACATTAGAAACAAGGTCTGCTGAAGTTATTTGTGTGCTTGCTGGAAGCCCTGGCATAAATACAGTTACAAAGAAAAAGAATCGAGACTCTAGAACTCACAAAGCATTTGGAATATTATCTCAGGAATATGATTTATATTTCAAATAAATGATTTCGGGAAAGAAGTGCATTCACTAGGAGGAGTTCCTGGCATTGCCTCATTATAACAGTCATGCTAGCCTTTTCCAGCAAAGGCAAAACATGTTTTCATCCAAATTTAATTATCTCACGACAAAAACGTATGCAAAAAGAACAAGGAAACCCAAAATGATTTGGTTTTGAACTGCAACATGAAAAAATAAAACCAAAGTAGTCCAACCTGTCAGTAACTTTCTTGAATAGGTGCAATTTCATCAGTTAAATTTATATTATGCAGTATGGGAAAAAGGTATTTCACTGTAACAGCCATTTTATATAGGTTATGGATCTCAGAGAGCATCAAACAGGAATATTGGTTGTAAAGGGTGCTGCGTGTCCTTCGGATGGTACAGTGTATAACAATGTATATATGAAATATTTCTAGCAAGATCTGAGAGGAAACCAAGCTTGCTTTCATTAATACTTCCATATTACTATTGTCAAAATATATTTATACAGAAATCTTCTAGAAAATTCAAAGAACATTACTTTGTTTGATGGCTTTAGCCACATTCTTTCCCCAATCATCCATAAAATGAACCCAGAACAAGATCACCTGCCCCTCTGTGGATCATTGAATAAAATTATTTTACTCCAAAAATTCATTACATCAAATAATTCAGTTCCAAAATTGCTTTCTTTACAGTAGTTAATTATATTATCTTGACATTTTATGTTAGGCACTGAACCATCATTGATCTACCTTGAGGATACCATGGTAAAATGACAATAGCAATTTGAAAACTCATTTACACTCACTTTGTTGTTTGGAAAGTGTTCAGTTAGTCTACTTTAATCAAAATCCCATTACTATGCAGCAATCACACATGTAAACAAAATAGTACTCAAACAGGATAAAACATCCTAACTGTCATGCTTTATTCCACTGTGTAAATTTGAGATTTATTATCTATGATTATTATAATTTGTTTTATATTTTTAATATGATACAGCAATTTTAGTGGTTGTCACAGATAAACAAATTTTACTATGGATTGAATTTGCCCTACAATTTTCTACATAGTGGTCTAGGAATTGCTGCAAGGTTATAATAAGTCAAATATCAAATCTGAAAAGCAATAAATGACATGTGATCATGTACCTTATGACATATAGAGCATGGTCATTTTGAAATTGCAAGCTTTTATATCTAGGAGTATGCTCAATGGCAGAGAACTTTTAAATTAATATTTATTAATATTTTTATTAATATTTTTCCTAAATATGTTAATAACCAAAACATATGTAAACTAACTGTGAAAAGTATATTATTTTCTACTAATTTACCTAATACCTGAGATTTATGGAAAAACAAAAACATATTTAGAATTAATCCCTGACCATTAGATTGCCAGTTATTCATGCATATATATTCTGATTTATGCACATAAACTCATAATTCTTTGATGAACTCTTTGTACAAGTTGCTTTAATTCTAGTCATAGTTCACTTTTGCTTTACATTATTCCTGTATTCATACATAGAGCTGGCTGGCATCTAAAATTTCCAATTTACAAAAAAGTCAACACAGAGAAGGGTTAGATTGGATATTAGGAAAAATTTCTTCACAAAAATGGTTGTCGGGCATTGGAACAGGCTGCCCAGGGAAGTGGTGGAGTCACCATCCCTGGAGGGTTTTAAAAGACACGTGGATCAGGTTCTGAGGGACATGGTTTAGAGGTGGATTTGGCAGTGACACGTAAATGGCTGGACTCGATGATCTTAAAGGTCTTTTCCAATCAAAACAATTCTATGATTCTATTTTGATTTTTCTCAGTATGATTGGGATTTTAAAAAAAAGTTATCTTTAAAAATACTATTAAAAGCAAAAACCTCAGCTTAAAAGTTGGTATTTTTAGAACGCTGAAGTGCACTTTAAAAGTTTACCTAAGGATTTTAACTAACATTTTGTCACTTTTATGGCTTGGTACCATTTTATGATTTATCCATTATATGGGTACATCACATGGAGTAATCACTCCAAACAACCACAGGCAGGAAGTTACTAAGTATTAATTCAAGAAACAACTGACATAACTCTCCTCAGGTTCTCAGGGGAGTTTTTGCCAACAGTTTTAAGGTCATATTGTCCCCTCTCCCAAACAAAAAATTGCTTGAACAAGAATATGAAAATCTGCTATGCTGGTAGAAGCAAAAACATCCTGTAGATGAAGTGGATTCAAACACATTTTCTGCATTAGTAGAAGGAGGAGGAACCTCCCATGTCCCAGAGGAATTCCCTATGGAATATGCTGGGGGACAGAACTGCAGCATCTTCTCTATTACCGGTTTTGTGAGGAATGTCCATGTCCCTCATTATTTTTTTTTATTTTTTTGTAATCAGGTTGAATTTTCTGTGCTGAAATAATTCTGATACTCAAAGAGTATTAATCACAATCCATTTGTAAATGTTAGTTGAATGCTTATAATAATTAACAGAGATCTCTTCAAACCTCTGATTTTATTTCACCTGAAGCACTCTGGCAAACATTCTCAAAAGAGCATGCACAAAAGTAGTTTCAAAGTAGACATTCATATCCCTAGACTAGCCCAAATCCCCAATATTTGCAGAAAATTGGGGCAAATCAGTACAGAGTGGGGGAAAAGAAAGTACTAAAAGTAAGCTGAAACAACTGGCAAGTCTTTAAAGAAGGGCAGAGACATCAAGGAAAACTTTCTAACTGGTTGAAATATTCTAGCAGAGAGAAAGAGAAATGTACGTGATCTGCAGATCTGGCTTACAAATTAGTCATCCAGATAAAGTCTTTAATAAATTTCATGACTCCATTAAACGTGGTCATGCAAAAGGTACATATGGACACACTCCTTAATTCCAATATTTTTACATAAAAGTATCTACTAACAACGGCTATTTTTCCTTTGGAAAAAAAAAAAAAAAGTGGCAAATAGCTCATATGCTCCGATGCTTTTCTCTTTTTTTACTAACTAGTTTATCCAACAAATATAATCCATTTCTATAATATTTACTTATTTAGACCACAATGCTGCAGAAATAGTATCAACATATATTCTTGACTTACTCTTTGTTTTCCACAGACACAACAGGTACCAGAGCTGCAATTGTGCATGTCTGCTACACAGGCCAAAAAAACTCCCTGCCCTCTCCCACTGCTCCTTTCCATGGGGTTCTCAGCCAGATGAGAAACCTGGTTGGTCTCAGTCTGAAAGACCTAATACAACCTCAGACGTCTTTGCTTGGGCTGGTTCAGAGCAAACAAAGGTAAACGGGTGACTACATCTGCACCCAGCAATGTAGCACTTGCTTTCATCATTACTGGGAAGAATGAGAGAAATGGTAAAAGCAAGAGGAAGGCCTGATGTGTTTGTTTTTTTTGGTTTGCTTTTTTTTTTTTTGGTGTGTGTTATATCACCACACAGAAGATAAATAGCTGAGGAATCACAGCCCATAGTAAGTGTTTCAGAGACACTTTTACTTTATAAAGAAAGCTTTAGGGAGAGAACCAGAAAGGAGGTGAAAGAATCATCAAGTAAGTCTCATGACAGTGATGGTATTAACTACAACAGAGGAGGGACACTGCAGAGTAATAAAAGTTCAAAAATATCCTGTAGTGTCATAAAGAGTAATATGGACTAAACAAGAAATGTCTGGGGAAAAAACAAAACAAAAACAACCGAATTGTTTATAGTCTGTGGAAATGGAGGAGGGAAATAAATGTTCATGTTCCCTACTGCTGAACACTATGAAAAGGAAACCAACATCTCTGGTATCAGATTCTCTTTCTTTCAAGATCCAAAAAGCACAGCAGTAAGGCAATCTGCTGCTTGTATAGGAGTGTCAGCAGGGAGAAGGACAGCAAATTGGAGCATCACACATAATAAATCCCTCCTAGATCATTACTTCTCTCCTGTATTCCCTCTACCATGAAATAACAAAAGGAAAACCACCCACAGACTGGCTTACTAGTAAAAACCAAGAATGATGGTAAAAGGAACATCAGGAGAAAGCATAAAACAAGACTAACCCAGAATACTGTACCCTCTGTTAATTCATTTCATATTGCCCTTTCAATCCTGAGCCTCAGCAATAATACTGAAGGCAAACTGAGTAAAGGAAGTACACTTAAATTACAAAAATAGAGTAAGGACACCAGACTGTAGCAGTTAGCAAATTGTAAAGCTATTGATTGCAAGGTACTTTTCCTTTTTATTTTTTAGAAAGAACCTTACAGTTGGCTCCATATGTGGCAAAATATACCCAGTAATCTAGTTTTATAAAGGTTAATCCCAAGAACAGTAAAATGTACCTCCAAGTGAGATTTTTCTCTCCAGTTACAAAACATCTGACACAGACTTGTTCAGTCTAAATGCTATCAAGCAGCAATTAATCATAAATTTTGCACTAGGATTTAACCTAGGAGAGTGGTGAGAAAAAAAAAAAATAATATCTCATGGGGTTACCTCCAAACAAGCAGCAGTGGAGATAGGATTGATTTATCTGATAGAGCTCCTCATCAGCACAGTCTGTGGTAGTATGAGCACAGGTGATTCACATGATGCCCAGGTGCACAAGCATCACCATGCCTGAGGGCCAAATTAAGCTCTGTCTAACCACAAAGTACCTTGGAATAATTGTCAGTAATCTTAAAATTCAGAAGTCTGGTATTTTAGAATTCCTAGAGGAAACTATTATTTTTATGGTGTAAGCACTGTTGGTTTTGTGTGTTTGTGTGTGTTGTCTTTACAACAAAAAAAACCCCAACAAAACAAAACCCTAAACCAAACAACAACCAAAACAAAAACCAACCAAACAAAACAACTAAAAGTTTGTGCCTTACATCTGCTCTTTACTAAGACACCATCTAAATTGCTGCAGAAGTTCTTGGAAACTGGAATATACTGTTACCTGCCTCCAGATATGGCATATCCTCATATCTGCCATAAGCCTGTGACCTTAACACTCATGGTGACTGGACAAGATATCACTCTTTCACTCACTGTTATCCTAGGATGGCATCTCAGCCTTATGAAACATCACTGACTCACTTAATTTTGTGAGAATCATCCCTTCATCTTCTACTAAGGCAGGTGCCAACTGTTTCTCTGTGAAATATGGATGTATTTGGTCATTTGCTCGGACTTTTGGTCAGTTGCTCTGACTGTTGGTCTGTCAACTGCTGATATGGCAGCTTAGATATGAAAGCTTTCCTGTACTTCATACATAATATGCAGAATTTCAGTGGTATAAGTAACTTTAGAAATATTTTGGAAATTCAACATCATCAGTAGTAGTACCAGTTTTAATACCCAAGTTATGCTTAAACTCTCTTTGAGCCAAGATAATTCCTACAAATAATACATGTAGAGAAAATTCAACATGAGGAACAGTAGGGAAGAAATGTCATAGCACCTTTAAAAGCTTTTAAACAGCTAGGTTTAGGTAAAAAAACCCACAAAACTGGTAAATCTTGCCTGAAATTCCAGGGAAAAAAGATTACTTTAAACACTGGTAGTGGTGGAGATGTTCCTTCCAACTTAGAAAAGCTGGCCATGAAGGCCAGGTCATCAGAGGAGAGATAGAAATACTGTATGTTTCCCAAGACAAATAAAGAGATAGAAATACTGTATGTTTCCCAGGACAAATAACTTTTCTGAATTCCCTAATATAGAAATACTAAAAAGGAAATAAAATAATTAGCAAAGGAAGCTAAATTATACTCATCATCTGTCTTCATGAAAGTAAAATGTAATGCTTAAAGGAATAGCATTTACTGAGGCTGTTTGAGATGTAATAACTGAATAACAATAGTTACCAGAAAATATTCTTTACTATAATATGGAGCTTTTCCACCCCTATTCCATTCAAATGCCACATGCACAAAAAAGGTTTAAAATAAAGTAAATTATATTAACACAACTGTTTTAAGGTTCTGGATGGTGGCAACTCGTGTCCAGTGGTGACACACCTAGGTAGGAGAATATTCGATAATAGAAATGGCTGCATCTTAATTCCCATAGCAGGTGATCTTTGTCAAGTTTTTAAACAGCTTTTCAAAGTCCTCTTAAGCTCTTTGGTTTGTGCTAGTTGGCCTCTTTTCAAGCTTCTGTATTTGCTAGCTTGTAAATGTCTCTTGCCTAAATGATATAGCTCAGAAGCTTTATTGTCATAGAGAAGAAATTTTACCGTGCCAGTAGAAGTTCCCCCTAGAGAGCATGTGTGACCTTACCTGTTTAATGACCTGGCATCCACCTGCCAATGAAAGCAACTCAGTGCAATCTGCAGATGTTCCAGGCACATCTTTTTTTTTTTTTTTTAACTGGGATAATTCCATGTTGAAATCCTTAATACTTTCCTATCGCAGGTGTCTTATAAAGTTTGGAATTTTGTGAAAACATTGTCTTCTTAGAATGTTTTCCTTTTTTTTTTTTAAGTAATGAATATTCATAGTTAATACTTCTCATTACTTATATTTACCATTATTTTATTTTGAAATGTTTCATTCTTCTGGGCTTAGGCTGAAGTACTTTATGAAATGAGAACTTCTTTTCACAAAATAAGAGGCAACTGATGGTGGGCACTAAAGTAGAAAGGTAGAGAGCAGCTAGTGCAGAGGATATGAATTAGAGTGCACTGGTTGATCTGTTGTCAATATAGCCTCCTGTTAACTCCCTATCCATTATGCTTTAATTACTATAAGGAGCAAAAATTAGTTAGCACAAGCCTTCAATTCAGCTTAACAAGATCAACTTAAATTGCTTTGATTATGAAGCACAGAAATTTTCTGGACATAGTATTTGAGAAACACTTAATATGAAATGAAAATAATATGTTACATTTGCCTTCATTCCTCTTTCATTAATGTTTAAACATGCAGCTTTCTCAAAGGACAAATATTCTTATTTCCACCTGTTTCTGCTTATAAGAAATGAGCCCTGTGGCTCAAAGCAGAAAACGTATCTTGCAAAGAAAGTGCAAAATTAAAGATTTTTGGCTAAGCAATGTGGTTGTATTTAAAAGCATGAGTGGGATGTTCACTGTTTTAACAAAACTGCACAGATGTGCCCAAGAGTTAGATTTTGTAAGGAAGTGGAACAGTATTTACTGTATGCTTCCCAGCCACAAAGATTACGCAAAGAAAAATACATACTTAACATAAATCGGAAAAGATGTAAAATTAATGCTTGCTGTGCAAGTGCGCCCTTGTAAATTCGACTGCCTATAAAATAAATCGGTAATGATGAGTGTTATTTTTATAAGTATGACGTATGCCATTAGAAAAAAGCACACAATTAAAGATCCAAGCAGCTGCTCTACTCATATCAACTGTCTGCCAAGCGTTATGTTATGCTTTCAGTTTAATTCAATAAGTGTGAAGAAAAAAAGGGAGATATGCAACTTGGTTTCTATTATTTTGGAAAACTAAGCTGTAGACGACAGCCTTGTTTATAAATCGGTTATTCTGTACCTTTTTTTCTCTTTCAGCCTTTAAGCAAAAAAAAAAATCCAAGAAATGCTTCTTATAAGATGTGGGTTGAACTCAATGCCCCATCAAAAAGCAAGGACCTGCCTATTTACGTTTCCTTTCCATTTAAAAAAGCTCATTTTTTTATACTAGTTTCAGTAGGCAGGCAATATTCTGAAGGGAATTCCCATGAAGTGTTCAAATTACAAATATCTTATACCTGATTATTTCTCATATTGATCATGTGATCCAATGAAAACTAACATTTTATACCTTTTCATGAACCTTTTGCCCTGGCTCCATTCCTTCAATATGCTCTGATTCAGCAGCTCCTTCACCAGCCGCCATTTTCCTTTGGATGTGTGCATTTTGTTCACGCAAAGCTACAATCTGCAAAAGAAAGTAAATAAGTGGTCAGTATACATAATAAAAGGACAAAGTACTGAGCATGCAATTTGTCAAATCTATTAACATTTTGTTCCAAAAATGGGCCATTTGTAGTGCTTTCAAAATTATGTCCACACATGCAGAGAGGTTTAAAAAAAACCCCAAATATATTAATATTGACTAAAGGGCATTAAGGAAACAAAGAAACCTATAAATGACAGGATAGTCAACACTGTCTTGTTTTATCTTCTATCCTTACTTTGTGCTAGGGAACCATGTTGTGTTTTGTTTTGTTTTTTGATGTTGTTGTTGTTTGGTTTGGTTTGGGTTTTTTTGCTTGTTTGTTTGTTTTGTTTTGTTTTTTATAGATTGTAAGATGAAAGAGCTGTCATACATTGAAGAACAAGACTCATTCTTTCATACAGAACACAATGGAAGTAACTGGTGTTACAGGAAATCAGTGTCACAAGGCTAAAAATTAAAACCAAGTGATGTAAAATAAAGTGCTAGCTTTCTGTCAGCTTTCCATCTGTTAGTAGCTGCAACATACGTTTTAAGTGTTTCTTGTCAAGAAAAACATGTCCACAAAAGTTCACTAGTATGGCACTCATTGACAGTTTTAGTGCATATACGAGCAGGTTTTCTTGTATTAAAAATAGTGTTTTATTTATTAGTAGTGCTATTAAAATCCCATCCAGCTACTGGAAAATAAGTTCCTTTCTCTCTGACTTTGTAGCTTACTCTCAGACAATGCACAGCATGGAAAGATTCAGGTCCTATGATGTGTTGGAAAATCTGGCTAATATAAAACTCACTTATTTTGATAAATTGCACAGTTCAGTCTCTTTGTACCCTCTGTTTCATAAGCCCATATAATAAATGATTTACCCAATGGATCACATTAGTATATATTAAAAACAGTAGAACACTGGTAGAATGTATATCTGCCATTTTTGGAAAGCTGGTGTAAATTTAAAGGCTTCTATCACTGTATAATTTCTGCAAAAATCCTGAGTCAAAACCACCCTAAAACACTGTCCTGTCCTAGAATAAAAAAGCATGGAGTAGGAGGGAAGAATTAAGGCAGGATTACCTGGTGTGTAGTTTAATTTTAATTTAGATTAGAAAAATATTTACTTTGATCTTAATAATTTAGTTTGAAAATAATTGTTCTTCAAATGTGTTTTTTAACTTATGTTCAAGTTCTGATTTTAGAGACCATCTGAATCAGCTCTGACCAGTATCCTAGATCTGAGGGACACACCCCTTTAAACAACTCTTCCTTAATATAAATGTTGAAAGCTGTTGTGATATGAGTCAGGACGATTCACTACTCACTAAGTTCCAAGCTACAGCCCTTGTCGAACTTGTGTGACCCCCACTGATTTCAGTGCCAAGGCTGAGATTTGAGGGCAACATTTCACCCAGAGCAATTATAGGAAAATATAAGAGTGGGAATTAAAACTGTCTGAGAAAATCTGTATCTTCTGACATTAAACAAATACACCGAGTTTTAAAATGTTTTGCTTAAATAAGAGAATTAGGTCTGAGAAAAAAGTTGTTATAATTTCATTACCATGGATTCCCTTCATAAATGGTAATCATAACTTAATAACTTTTTTTTTTTTTCTGAATAGCTTCAGTTATTTCTTTCTCTTTATGGTTCAAATGGTTCTCAAACCTAAACGCAAAAAATTATGGTCCCCAACAAACAAATCACCCATCAGTTAGTGCTATAAGTGACTTTCGGGTAGATTAAGAGAGATACTTCAATGTATATATTATTAAATTATGAGTAATTATACATCATGTGAAACAAATGTAAACTCACAGCATATGTTAACTGACAGCCAACAACAGATCTGGATTTAAATATGCTAATCTGTCACTGATCCATTAAAATGCAGCGTTCATTATGCCTTTATTTTGAAATATCACCTATATCTAATACAAAGCCTTAATCGTCCCTTAGCTCAATAAGAATATTGAATAAATGTTATTGCAAAATTTTATCATTTCATCACATATTCCATAACAGTTTATTTTTTCTTAGCCTCTGGTTGGTCCTTGAATCACCACTTTCTAAATAAATAAATAATTATTAAATAATTATTAAAAAAAAAAATCCCTTCAACATGAAAGGCAAATAAAGGAATATAATGTTGTGTATTGTTATGTTGGGGTTTTTACTTAATTTTTGAATGTATGGGAACAATTTATTTGTGAAAAATCCATCACCCATAGAGCTTATTGTTTCAATGGTTTTATTATTGTAATGACTGTAGAGTCTATAGACTGTAACAACAGTTTGAAGTGTGGCATGTCTTAAAAGTTTCAGCCCTAGGGTAGTCATCAGATTACAGATCTGAGTTGTGAAGAACCACATAGCTAACTTGCTTGCATACTTGTTATACCTTCTTGATTTAATCAATAAATTAAGGCAAAATTAATGTTCCCAAAGGAGCATAGCAACCCTCCCGTGTCTTACAAATAAACATGAATTTTTACTTTGCAGTTTGTGGAAGTAAAAGGTTTTTAATTGCCATCACAGTAGTGTTTATTACTTAGTTAATGTTTATTTAACTTCCTAGGTAGCTTCTGAATCTTGACATTCTAATGAACATTAGAATGAACATTAGAGCAAACAGGGATCATAGCACAGAATTAGGTAAGAAGACAATTGTTCCATATGGATAAAACTCAGTAATATTACTTTTGAGAAATGCATATTTATTAGATTGATGCTTTTATGTTTATGATAACATTCTTAATGATGATGGTGTCATACCTGCTAAAACCAAAAAACCCAAAATTTAAAAAAAGACACTTCATTAGAAAATAAATCTAGACAAATACCACTGTATTTACCATTGTTGTACCCCAAATTGGGTAACCAACCTAAACATTCACGTCCAAATAATACCTGCTAAGATATGATCAAACATATCACATATTTTTTTCTTTATCAGCTTCTGATTGTGGACCTAACATCATTATATTCCTTTTCTAAACTTCTATCACAGACATTGTTTTCCTGTTTAGCAGCCTTGTCAAGATTTGACCTGGACCGGGAGCAACATATTTCAACGTGACTGTAATCTGAAGTGAGTGTAAAACTGGGCTCTCCGTGGTTAAGTCTAAGGATAGCTTCCTGTCACAAGTCTAAATTGGGCTCCCTGCCAACTTTGCCAAACTCAGTCAACTGAACTGAAAAGTTATTTCTTGATTAAGAAAAATGAGACAACAGTTGTGAATTTAAGAAGATTTAAATATAGCTGGACCTTTCTAACTTTTATGGTTTAAGGCCATGAAAATATCCTATAATTGAAATAAATGCTCCTTTAGCTTGTTCTCTTCTCACAAGCATGCTGCTCTTCAACATACTTCTTACTTTGTAGTCAGTTTTTGTGACTGACAAGGGACAATTTGTGACTAACAAGGGACACTGAAGCTTTTAAGAACTTCCACCTATTTAGATTCAGTCTTCTGGATTTCAAAGGTATGCAGAAACCAGTGGCATGATTTCTAAAGTCCCACACTGTCATAATAATTCTGAACATGACCATACACAAATTATACTCTTTTGTCTCAACTCCAAAATCTCTTCAACTTTCCCAAAGCCCAGCTTTCTCAATTACAGTTTTGGTAAACATCCCTACTATATTACCAATATAAATTACCTCCAAGATCTTAGTAGTATTTATGTCCATTATTTACAGACATCACTGAATTAAGTTAGGATTCAAGAATTCAGATTCAAAATTACAACTGTTTTTCATTTCCATAAATGACCCAATCTGCATCTCACACCTGTAAAGCTGAAACTAGTAGTCTGAATTAATGTGATAAGGGAATATTAATGTCAACTATTAAAATATACAACAGAACAGGATATCAATACCTAAGCCAGAACTGATCTGAAGAAGTACCTGACATTATGAAATCACACCCATCACTCATACTGAAAAAAGACAACATAATGAATAAAGAAATAAAGATTACACAAGACTATAAATCAGTAAGCAACAGCATAATTTCCATCTATTTAATAAGAGAACCAATCTGTTTACTAGTAGTTGTAAACACCCTGTGTTTTGGTGTTCTGGACTTTTTTGTGAGCATGTACTAAATTACTGCTACTTTGCAACCAGACATGTAAGTACAAACCTGAATTAATTTCTTATTTTCTTGGTCAAATTACTGTAAGTAAGAAAGCAGCACATAACCTACAAAACACTTATAAACCTTGCAGATATGACTTAGATATAAGACAAAAATATGTAGGTATTAAATTGAAATCCCTTCAGGTTGGTGGAAAGGAGCTAAATGTATTAATTTTTCTGTCTATGAATTATCCTGATATTTGGCCCATATACTGCTGAGAACGTCAGGAAGTAGGAATGTTAACTTTAGACAAAAATAATGATTTTATACTTGAAAGCTCTGTGGGGCTCAGGGTTTGGAAGCCTGAGGTGATTGATGGTGGTAGTATCTGGTAAGATTTGGGATGAATGGAGTTATCTGATAAGATTTGGGGTGAATCAGAGAATATTGGCTAGTTAGGGACCAGACAAAATAACACCCTCACCACTAGGCTTTCTCTATGTGTGTTCTGTCATCCTCAGGGAGAAATTGTTGTTACTATCAATGTATATCATATAGTGTAAATTACAAGCATGGTATTCTGGGTACTTTGCCTAAACATAAAAATTTCCCTTGCTTTAAATCCTGGTTCCTGAGGCCATGTTCCCAGTGCTGCTGTTCTGTAGAAAGTGAGTTCTCCATCTCTGACCCCAGCACACTCTACTTAGAACATAGTCTACTTAGAGCAAAAATGGTAGGTTTCAGCCTTTGGCATCCTGTAGCACCCAGTGACGTAAAGTCAGAATTACAAGAACTGAGCTAAAATCTTGGACTTATCTGGCTGGCACAGAGCAGGATAACTGAAAAGCCAGAAAGTTGAATACTTAGGTTAAAGTGGTTATCTCATTCCTTCTAAAAACATTGGAGAGAGAAACATCGCCAGTGGGTCTTCTGTGTCTAAAACAGGTGAGATGAATGACATGTATATCTCTTCTCTTGACTGAAGGGAACACAGATTACTATCTTAAACAAAAACTCTCACTACAACAGCTGAAGTTAAGCAAAATAAATACCATTAAAGGATGAAGGAAATTCCAGAAATAACTCACATTATGAAGTGAAAAAGCATGCTTGCAGTATGATACTATACACTAAACTGGTCCTGCACACTTTTTAGACACGGCAGGGAAAACTGTTCCAGCTATCTTATGGATACACATTTCTCTTCTCACAGTGTGTATACAATACAGAGTACTGCACACAGTACAGTATTAAAAAAATTCAGCTATATGTTTTCAAAAGTATATTGGCTCTGTGTAGGATAAATAAAATCCTATTCTAATTCTTAAACTAGTTGCATAATCAATTTCTCTATTGACTTTTTCCTGAATGCTTTTGCTATTTAAATTGTATTTAAAACTATCTGCCAGTAAAGGATTTGAATGTAATTACTGCAATTATTTTGACTGAATTTTGCTTTCTACTGGATAAATTAATACAGTATGTAGAGATATAGATGCTGGAGTCATCAGCACAGGAAGACATGGACCTGTTGGAGAAGGTCCAGAGGTGGCCACAAAAATGATAAGAGGGCTGGGACAGCTCTGCTGTGAGGACAGGCTGAGAGACCATATTGTGGCCTTTCAGTACTTAAAAGGAGCCTGTGAGAAAGATGGGGACAGACTTAGTAGAGCCTGTTGCAATAGGACAAGGCGTAATGGTTTTAAACTAAAGGAGGGCAGATTCAGACTAGGTACAGGGATTAAATTTTTTACAGTGAGGATGGAACATGTTGCCTGGAGAGGTGGTAGATGCCCCATCCCTGAAGATATTAAAGGCCAGGCTGTGCAGGGCTCCGAGCAATCTGATCTAGTTGAAGATGTCCCTGGTCATGGCGAGGGGGTTGGACTAGATGAGCTTTGACGTTCCCTTCCAACCCAAACTATTCTATGGTTCTATGATATAAAGATATTTAATTTAACTAATAAATATTAAAGGCTAAATGTTTACAGAGGTTTCTTTTTGTAGGATTCTTCCTAATAATTAAAACATTAGGATGTTTTTTACTTAATTATTTCAATTTTTTTCACTTTGAATTTATTTATATTTGATTTAAATATTTTTAGAATGAGTAAAATATATTTTTTTTTGTTAACAGAGGCGCTAAACACACACACAATGTTAGGCCATCCCCTAAAACCAGTAAGAACCTGGGTCACCTCAAGAATGGAAAGCAGTAAAGGAAGTAAATTATTTGAAGTTTTTGATAAGCTGTTTTAACAAACTTCCCCTTCCCCCTTGAACTTGTTTCTTTGATCTTTCAACACTGAAACAAATCTGTTCTAGGCAATTAAACTCATTGATAACCGTTTTTCACTGAGCTACAGCTGACAGATCTAGAAGGCTTTTAGTTTAACCTCTTCTTATCAAAAAGGTGTTTCTTTTTACATTGATAATATGCTAAATCAAACTTCTTGTGACTATGTTGTGTCAGTTTTCCATTTGGCTCTTATTTATGTAAGTCTTTCAGAGAAGAGTGAAATTCCCTACTTGGATGTACTCCTACATTATTCTGTCATAACAGTCTATATTAAAACAGTGCTAAATATCAGATTTCAATCTACTGAGAACATAACTCAGACTCCTGATCCACCTTCTGACTTTGCTTTAATTTTGACACGGATAGCTTGTGTTAAGCATTAATCAATGCCTATAATTTTATACAGTAAAAATTAAATGTAGCATAGAGAATAAAAATGCTTAGACATTGAGGCGATTTCCTTCTACTTCAATGGAAATTTAAATCCTGTTTCATAAATGTAAACACTGTATTTTCCAGTTATATCTCTAATTTGTGTTGCTCTCAACGCTGCCTTTCACAGCACTGGTTAGAAAGTTCGGAGACATTTTAATAAAGTGATTGAAATCATTTCAATTGTACAATAAAATTGTCATTATTACTATTTTATTTTAGTTATAGGGCCTGAAATGCACCAACTTTTTCTTGGCATCATATATCTTTTGAAATAAATTATAACGGTAATCAGCATTTTGATTATCAGAATCATGTATAAACAATACACCACATTTCTTTCATTCTTTGGTAGAGGAAAAAACCACAGCATAGGATGTACACCTGCAAAACTTATTCGTGCAAAAAAAAATTGATCCTTTTTTGAATCTGGGTAAAAAATATATATTATAAAAAGAGAATGTATCATGAGGGGAACGGCATTTTAACCAAATAAGACAATTATGTGATATTTTATGTGATCCTGAGGGCAAGTTTATGAAGGATGCAGCTCATTTGGTGGGGGTTACCTAGATGCCTGCTGTAAATTGTAAGAACATGACTTTCATAAAAACCTCAGATATGTCAAAATATTAATTTAAATTGTATTCCTCCATGAGGAAAAAGGAATCTTTTAATTATCATATTTATTGAGACTTTCAATATTTAATTTGAATCCCACTGGATAGTTTCAGCTTTTACTGCGATTTTAATGACTCTGTCAGTTGAGGTGTGACAGATTTAGCTGTAATACCTAAAGACATCTGTGCCTCCATCCTCTCAGTCTGAGTTTATCAGCAGAATATCACAAGAAGCATGAGTAAGTGCCCAGGAGCTGCTGGTCACGAGTTTCCACTTCAACACAGTTTCATATAGAATGCAAAACTAGGAACTGTGGTACCCGAGGTGCAGAAATGCATTCTCTGTTATAGGGGCAGGGGATATTATACAAGTACAGAGAAAAATCTACTGGGGATTTGAAATTTCTCAGCAGATTCATCCAGTCCACAAAAGTAATGCAATTTACAAACCAAAGGCAAAACATATTGTCACAGTGGTGTCTGAAATTCTTTTCTTCCCCCACTTTCCAGCTTATACTCCTTCTTCCCCCACTGCTTTGTACTTGCAGCCCCATGACCACCAAATTACAGCAATTCCAGCATAGCATAGTATACACTTACCTGCATATGTTTTCATCACATTCCTATGACTGAATACATCACTGATAAGTTTGCATGACACCACTCAGAAAAAGACTAACAAGAACTCTGTACAGGTGTTATAATGTTACAGTTTAGAAGTAGTCAAACTGGTATGAAAATACAGTATAGTATTTTTTTTTGAATAAACAGTTAAATTTTGCCTGAAAGTAGATACATTATTAATAGTTTTAATTTGTTCTGGCAAGATTATCCATTTCTAGGCTTTTAACATATTGCACTTGAACAGTCCTATTTTCAAACATGCCCAAAATACACGTCCTGAAGAACTGGGGGACACCCCTACATTCACACATGCGGGCATTGCACATGTTCCTGCATATTTGTTTATTTTGTGCTCTGGAATGAGATAAGAAACCAGGTAGGAAAGGTAAAATCATAACACAGAACCTTTTGGCACAATAAATCATATTTTGCACAAAAGAAACCACTTCTAATTTACCTCCTGCTGTCAGTGTTTGCAGGATCTCAGAGGAAACCTTGAATATGCCAAGCTACAGGGTCTTCCAGTAAAAAGCATGGAAGTGGATGCAACCATTGGCCCCACAGGACAGGGGCTGGATCACAAACTCCCACTGCAGGAAGCAAAGGTACCAACCAAGTGCCAGCTGCCCTGAAAAGGAACACTTGGAGAACTGCAAAGGATCTGAGGATTCACAGCTTGACTGCACTGCAACACAACCTATTTAAATTTCAATACATAAAGCAGTGCACTGCCTTAGGTGTTTTTGGCAGGTATCATCCTGACACCTGCCATTTAAACTCTCAAGAGACTTCCTTTTCCCCAATACAAATTTATATACTAATCAACATCACTGAACTAACTCTATTTAGTCATCCACTAATGATGACTTTCTCAGCCTTATGACTTTCTCAGATCAATAAATTTTTAATTATTTCCAGCAATTAATGGCATTGATTCACATATTCTGATTGCCTTCATTTTCTACATTGACCAGAGGAAGAGCCCAAGTAGGGAGCTTGCCTCATCTTTGAATAACAGTGATGAAGCATGTACTAGTGAGATGGTCCAGTAATAAGACCACCAAAGTGTTCCTGAAAACCCAGGGGAAGAGGTGGTGCGTGTGGCTCAACCACCTTCTCAATATTCTTCACTAGACAACAGCAGATGAAAGTCTAAGATTCACAAACTTGTCTAATAATGTAAATTCCTTCTCATCTACTGAAGTGTCTGACTTTGGCAGATGGGCTAAAGAAAGGATTAAGGCAAGAAGCAGATTTTTTCATTTATTTTCTTTTTTTTTTAATACCAACAGACAAGCATATACAGAATTTTGGAGCTATCCATGTATAAAATGAAGTTAATAAATACACTTGGAAAAGTGAGGGGTTGGTTTGTTGTGGTGGGGGGGAGAACTTTCTTCCCACAGTGGTAGATAAAGTATCTGTACATTTCAGTATCATGATCAAATGAACTGCATGGGATTGATGACTCGCTGTATACATAGTATTTGAGAGAATGAATACAAGATGCTCTTCAGGGTATCATAAATTCACACTCTGATTTCATAAACCAAAATTCTCATAAATCCATACAGAGGCTTTTAAAACAACAGATAAAAATTAATCTCCCTGAAGATGGCTCTAGTGCTAAAATGCTTTAGTTTTTCCATCCAGCAATGCAAGTTCCGAGCTTTGCAACCAGCTGTATTGAAAAGTGCAAATATGGACCTAGAGCTTTATTTTCACAACAGGGGGGAGTTAAAATAACCATGGACCACACAGCTTTATAATCAACATTAGCCATGATTTGACAGAAAAAATAAAAGAAAAAAAGCCCTTTCAGGTTGCAAAAGCATCTTTGGAAGGCAGGCAATAAAACCTCCAGCACTAACAATGCACTTTGGGTTCACTTTGGGGAAAGAAAAAAAACATATATTTTTTTTTTTAACTTAGCACTTTATCTTCTCTCCCATTCAACTACTTAAAACAAAAAGAATCAGACAAATTTACAGGGCTTTTGTAACACTCTGAAAATTCACTTGTGAACTAAGTGTTCATGTCTGACTGACAACCTCAGTTAGGTTTACTTTATATGTGTCTTGACTCCAGTATATTTTATTGCTATTTAAGTGGTGAGCTTTCCAGAAACTTTATACAATTGAACCCTTTAAAACATGTCTTGATGTGTCAAGAAAAATACTACTTTATTCAAAGGAAAAAACTGTAGGAGTTATGACTAATACATATTTTCAACATTTTAACATCAGAAATTCTTCCTTCATTTTTGAGATTGTTGATCTTTTAGATATATTGCTCTTTAGCTTTCATTGCTATGGAGCAAATACTTATTTAGGTGAAATCATCCTCATGAGGGAATCTTTTTAACTTGGAGACTGGACAGTAGTAGGCCTAATGAAAACAAATCTTATACGTTTGGTACAGAGCTTAAATAAGCAGAAATTGAAATAGAACCTCTACAGTCTTACTCCTTAATGGCCAAGAAGTGTTGCCTTATCATTACCAAAAATCCAGCATTTGACAGCAAGTTTTGCAAGAGAACATACATTCAGATTTACAAGAACACTTTTTAAGCTGATCAGAGGAGTGTTGTAAAAGACAGTTGACTTAAAAAGTCGGAGGGTCTTTACCTTGTAGCAAAAGGGGGAGGTAGTACACTGAGCCCTCGGTTACAGTTCGTTAATGGTTTAAGTAAGTCTTTACCTTCTATGCTTCAAGTTCTATCAAAGAAAGATGAAACATCTTGTTTCTGCAGTTTCTGGTATGTCTTGATCATTGTATTCTTACAGTCTTGATGCAGGCGCTGCTCTCTGTGACCCTGCTTGTATGGTGGCTAGCACTTTCAGACTCTGCTTTCATGTCACTGAAGTGTAAATAATGAATGACAAGGTGCTAAGATGACTAGAGATGCTCTGAATCTGTGGCAGATCCATAATTTTAACTGAAAAACATGAAAGTACTAACCACACGTGTGATCTTTTACTGTTGACAGGTCCTGGCTCTCAGAGTTTTATTGACATGCCTATGAAGGTTACATGTGTTGGTGACAAGGGTACTGTGGTCCAGCGGTAGCCCACAGCTGTGGCACTCAGCTGGCTGCAGCAGGGAACTGCTTGTGGGACCTCCAGCCACCCCTTTACACCATCTCTGAGCCCTGACTCCTTCTGAACACTAAGTGTCTGGGTCAGCAGCCATTTTTATGCTTTAAATGTAATAATACACTGGTAATAAAGCAATAAGGTCTATTAGTCTCTGCTTCATTATGACTCCTGAAGCAAATTAAGTGTTACTGTGTAAGTAACTGTCTTGTGGTATTGCACGTAGTCTACAGCATGCACCATTTATTTCCATGGTGTACTGGCAACACTTTGTAAATAGGAGTCATTTAAAGCAATTGTGCAGTTGCTGTTATGAAAAAGAGTATCTGTCAAGATTTTTTACAGAATATAACCAGGTACATTTCAGTACATTTTCTTCAGAAACTGTTATCTAAGTAAACAAAAATGTGCTACTTTTAATTTGTCAGAAAAATTGTATGAAATACGATACATGACAGAACAGCCTTTTACAGAGATGCACAATGGTTTCATTATAGTGTGTATTTGACTAACTAATATTGCTTTTTTTCCCTAAGCAAACTCAAAAAATAGTAGCAAACTTATCATTCCTTCATTATTCCTCTCACAAGGGCACTAGTAAGGTATCCAAACCAGGGCACAAAAGCCCTGGAGTTCGTTGGTAGCACTGACTTTCAGATGGTCAGAGATGAAGATGGACTTGGCAGAAATATTATGATCTTCATTGTTTTCAACAACACGAGTTATTGATATATATAGACGTATGGTGTGTGCATAGATATGACATAGATGATAATGTATACATGGTATTTTATATAGATATATACACAAACACTGTGTATATATAATTATATATGCATACATATGTTTGTACATACAAACATATTTTTAGTATCCAGGACATTGATCATAAATAAAATAATCTGCCTCTAAGGCTTTATGTAGGTGCTCTTAGTACTTAAGCATTTGATTGAAAACTACCTATGCTTAAGATATAAAACTCAGTTTGAAAATCCTACTCAGGTTAAAATGAAGTATTTGGCTATTTGGACTGCAGATCTGTTTTCTTCTTCTGACTACAATAATATATTTCTCACAAAGTAAAAACAGTCTTTCCCAAATGAAATTTTGTATTCTTTGTCTGCATATTGTCACGTAGAGGCTATGACATTGTTTAGATTTATTTTGACTGGACACATCTGTTACAAAAACCCCACTATGCTCCATGTGTATGCAGTTTTATTAGATTTTCCTATACAGTGTATCTGTATTAAAATCACCATCTGTGCTACTGGTTGTACAAAACATGCAAATACAACAGATGATAGGATATGAGTAAAAATCCAGAAAGGAAATGAACCTCACCCCAGAATTGCAATTAAAGAATATCAAAGCCCTGATCTGCATTCACAAACTGAAGAAATCTCAACTTAAATCTTACTCCAAGTCTATTGACAGCGAAGCACAGTAGAGTGAATTAAAGTCTATATTTCAAATATTAAACCAAATGTACTCATTTAATTTAGTCAAGATCTTAATAATTTTCAATGACATTCTTACTGGAAGTAATTTTTTTCCACAGCTTTTTCCATCAAAAATCCAATATGTGTTCCTCACTGATACAATTCTTATATATATTTTTAATGATAAAGAACATTCTTCAGAAGTGGAACTTCTAAAATAATGTTTTTATTCTATGATTACTGCAGAAAATGAACTAAAATTATAGCCATTTTCTAATGCAAATGAATTAATATATGTTTTCCTCTTTTGCTTCTTTTCTTTTGTCACCTTGGATTCTACATGACTCAAGGTGTCCGAACTACACTCTCCAGGTGCAATGTCAAACAGGCTGGTCATTTCTTATGGACTGAACCAAGCAAAACAAGCCCTCTATAACTTCTGTTGGAATAATTCCACCTGTAAATTGATAGTCTCTGTCAATATTAATTTAGATCATTTAAAATTTCCTAATGGTGACATTCTCCAATCAAGATCCCAAAGAAATATGAGTATCTAATTTTGCGTCATCAAAACCAAGAATATTTTTTACATTTTTGGATCCCAAGTAAAATTATTTATATACTTATTTCTCTTTCAGACAGATAATGGCAACTTGTCTGCAGTAAATTAAAAAAAAAAAAAAAGTTATTTTAAAAATATCCTGATACATTTACTTAAGTAAGCTGCCATGCCACACATCTAATTCAAATGTGTAAAGACAGAAATTAGTGCTGTGGAACACGGATTATGAAAAACTTCCACCAAAGAAACCCAAAACATTTTGCTCATTACCAGATTTAAAACTTGTGGGCAACAATAACTTTTTGCATGGTTAACATTAAACTAGATGGCTAAGTTTGAAGTCAGAATGAAAAGCAATTACATACAGCACATAAAGATTAAATTTCAAACAAAACTATTTTTAATTATGTGCAACGTTGCAGAAAAATATAATTTGGCACATTTACACAGATATTTAAAATTAAATTTCAGACCACAAAGAAGGTCTCTCGAGAGTTAGACAGGTGTAAAGTTATAGCCTAAAAGAAAAAAAATGTTGGAGAGAGTTTACAAAGCAATAACTTTCAGTTATAACATTCTGAGATAACATGGTAAAATGAGGTACTATAGATGAAGGCTATTTCAGACTTTTTGCAAAATTATACCTAAACTCACCAGAAATAGGTATAAGCCATCTAGCCTGGTCTTCTCCAGAAGAAAAGTCACTGGATTTCACCCAGTTTGCTCAAGTTTTACTTTCAAATACATAAACATTAAATAATATTTCATCAGCAGTAATGATACTACAATCACGTCTGCAGCACCCCTCATGGTCAGAGTCACAACTATCCTCAAGTGTTAGAAGTAACTACATTTTTTACTGGTTTATTGATTCGCCCTGCATACAAAAGTTAGGTAACTAATGTGGTATTTGAAAGTTCTTTGATGAATAAGCAGCTACTTTCTGGTGTTTCTGGTACAGAATATGAAGAATCATAAATTTCAAATCATCCTTTCTCTGCAGTGATGTCAATCATTTATGAATGCTTTCATGGATACTATAAAAATAGCATTAAAGCACCTTAATGAAGAAACTAACCCACTGTCAGGAAGAAACACATTGCCTCAATAAGAGAATGCATGCAGTTATGTGAAGCAGAGATCTATGGTGCAAATCTCCTGTAATCTGTCTGATAGCTCCAGGAGTTAAATTTATCCTCAAAGATTGAGTAAAATTCTGTAGAAACAAGTGGAAACTGTAACAATGAGGTTTTAAATGGAAGCCTGAGTGTTTAAAATATAGTCTATGTGTCATTTGACAGAAGCAATGTAATGTTTTGTGGCATATGCAAACAGCATTGGCATTTTCAACAAATGCTGAAGAAAAGCATATGGCAGTACAATCATATGTAAACTCAAGCCAGTAATTTCTCTAATTTCAGATTCTACACAGTCCCATTTTTTTCTCGGTTCCTAAACTATATCTTTGAGAAAATAAATGTAATTAAAGCTGTATTTTCCTTGTACATTTTCTACTAATGAAGGAAGATGAAAAAGCCAGCATATTAACCAGACACAGGAAAGGATTTTGTAATGCCTCTTATCATACGATTCATATTAACACAGGAAGATTTCACAAGAGCTGGATAAGTGTTTAAGAAGGGCAAGATAAAATTTGTGTGCAAAGTAAGCACAGTTATTTAAAAAATTACTTTTTCCCAGTACAGTATTAACTATGTTTAAAGCTTAACTTTATATACAAGCCTCGGGGAAAAAGCTCTTAAATGTCATTTTTTGGGAAACTGTTGAGAGTTTTGTGAAATCTGTTAATTGCACATTGCAGCAGAAATGGATTTAAAAGCATCACTATGGGCCATGGCACCACCTGTCTATAATATGTGTATCCGTGCTCTGTGGAAGCCACTAGAGTTTGAGTTCCTCGTGATATATGGTGCTAATGAAATATCTCAGTGTGGTGCTTGCATGTGCTGTAGTTTAGCAAACTTTTAACAAAGACTCACACCCATAAGGCTAATAAGAGGATTTCAAAAGCTGTGGAACAAAAGTGGTTATCTTGCAAATAATTTCAATATTAATTTCTGTGATGATCATAAATGACAAAATAAGGAAGGAAAAGTTGCATCCCACTTCCTTTGCGAATGAAACTCATTCTTCTCAAGTTGATGTGTAAAAAGGAAGATGGTTACCAGAACCTTGCTGGAATTCGAAAATATTCATATAGTCACTGAAAAATGTCACATCTACCTTCAGAACAACCATAGACAGAGATTATTGTACCACCGAGCTTTCGTATTGGATATACCACTTGCAGTTTGCTAATTGCTATCCGCAAATCATAACTTTCAGGAACAAAACTATTTGGAGAGACCATGGGTTATGTGGAACCAGATCAAAACCAGCATCATTTTAAAAGTGTCTGAGGGAAAAGTGAAGGTAGTTCTGTTTTACAGTAATTTTCACTAAAAAATGGGAGGTAATTTTTTCAGAAAATTAACAATATCTACCATTCATTTTAGCTACAACAGACACAATGTATAGGACAACATCTACCCGTTGTGAACACATAATAGCTTCCAGTGCAAGCATAAAAGAATAAAATGTGATAATTTTGGCCGATAAAAAGAAAATATTATAAGGATGACTACGGAATTTAATTACTGTAGGTAATCCTCTTGCCCTAGTCGACATGAAAACACTCTGAACAGCAGTCCAGACTGCTGCTGTGTTTAAAGGTCCCTTCTACTGCCAGTAATCAGTTGCAGTAAAATAAAATATATAGTCAAATAACTTTTTCCCCTAGTAAAACATATATTTAGAGAGTTTCAATCCAATGTTTAAGTGTAATATAGGTCCATTTCCTATCTCCCCTATATTTGGAAGCCTGCTGCCTGATTCAGAGAGCTGCTGTTTGTAAGGAGTAAGATAACTAATTTTTGCTGTCTGTGCACTAGGTGTCTACATATGAGCATGTTGTCAGAGTCAGTTACTAATCTAGGCATCTGGTGTCATTGCAGTGACAACAGGTGTTCCTTTCCCCTGCCCCCTAGCTACAGACAGACACAGCTCCCCTACTAATTTTGTGTAGATTAACCGCCAGGTTAGCTGACAGACTGGATTTACTAGCCCTCCACGGATTACAGTCAAATTTTAGATACCGGCTCACGTGGTGACACTCAAATTCAAGAGTCCTAATTCTGAGCTGAAACCCGTGCTCTATAGGATACAGTATAAGGTTCACCGTTTGTAAACATGTTTTAATAAGGAGCTGATGTAGCCTGTAAGTATCCTCTGCTGGACACAATTTAAACCCAAGACTTCATATTCAGTAGAATAGTTAATGTCAATTAATTCCATCCCCATAACATTATTAAACCTGTAGTAAAAGTAAGGATTCCCTTGATAATTTGATGTATATTTTATATCGTAATTTATAGAGATTTGACTTTTAAAAAATATTGTGAACTGCTAACATATTAAAAATATTACATCAAATAAAAATAATTTCTGTGTAACATCTAATTGAAAAGGAGATAAACTGCATATTCACTTTTTATAGAAACTAGCGTCTTTGCAGAATCAAAACAGAAATGAACCATTTGGTGGACATCCTTGTTTATGAAAAGTTCATCTGAACCAACATCAGTGACTTATGCCATATGAATACTCACTTTTTTACCTTTGTGTGATTATATGTAAACATTAGCTACACAAGCTAAGTTCTCCCAGTGGGCCCAACTGTCCATCTCAATTGCTTCTGCAGTTTAAAGTCAATATGTGTTACTATTCCCTATCAAATCTGAAGTGCTTTGTGGGATGGTGTTGGCAACTAGAGATGAAATCAGCTTTGCCAGGTTTACAGATATTTTCACTCCCTTTGCTATGTATGTAAGATGCTACAAAGACCATCTAATGATGGAAAGCTATATTCTCTCTCTCTCCTCTTTTCTTCTATATAAGGATATTTCCAATAAGTACTCATGAGTGTCTCCAGTTTCTCATTGTTGTTCTGTGTCAGAGCCACAGCCATAAGCTTTCAGAGAAAGGTGCCTTCATAACATACACGTTTCTATTTTTTATTCCTGAATCTTATACTTGGTATCTACCTAATCATATACTTGTTTAATCAGGGGACCAATTTACTGTCACCATTTTATGTTTAGGTATAGTCCTGAATATGTAATACACTCTTACAATCAGTATAAGAAAATGGAAATAAAAGAAAAATATTACTTCTTTTGGGAAAAGAGGCACTGAGTGACGGGAATACAGAAATCACTGAAAAACATACATTCAAGTCCCTTGGAAACTTGGCCCATTTACTTTCATATACAGTATAATAATTATTTAAAGCCTTTTTTTGCCTCTGTATTCACTGTGGAATATAGTATAAAACCAAGAGTCTATATTGCAGTTCTCTAATTAATTTTGTCTTGTTTAAATAACTGTGTGAACATTATCTGAACTCTCGATCAAATGCATTAACTGTTTGAAAATAATTCACTCATTCTCTTCCATGTCTCTTCCCATCTAGCTCTTTTTTCATTATTATTTAATTGAATTTCCCTTTTTCAGCTTTAACAGCACCTCACAGGAAACTAGAATAACAGTATTTGGATTGCAGTGGTCATGTTATGCTTGGCTCATTAAATGTCCTTCTAAGTGTTTTTACTATAACGTAGACACGAGGTTAGCACAAAATTTCTAAGGACATGGGGCAAGAAAGGCTATGAAAGTCCTATTTCAATTTGATTTCATTGTGTATGTTTTTACTCCTTACTATCAATGTAAGTTTCACTTTAAAACTCCAAATAACAAGGCCATGCTCTAATGACCTGGTCCCATGCCCAGTGAAGTGGACTTCGATTTAATTGGATCATGAATGGGAGGGATTAGAGGAGTGTGATGCATCTCAGTTGGCCTGACTGACCAAAAGGGCTGCTTTATAGTTAATAAACACTAGCGCAAATAACAGATTATGCAACACAGTGTAACTAAGTCATTTGAACCCAAGTGTTCTGCACTGCACATTATGAAATGGAAGAATAAAAGAAGGGTTTTATTTTTGGACAGATACGTGCAGTTACTTCAGAGAAGAAAAGGATGATTCAAAATATCTTGTTCCTAGTTTATAAAAAGGAAGTACTGGTATCTTAATTGCAGATCATATTTTAAAGAAGTTCATTTAAGAAAAAAATATTTTAGGAGTCTTTATTTTACATTATCACATATTATTCTGAATCACAGGTATTCCACTTTTCCAGAATTACTTGGTAGTTCTTTAAGTTTATTTGTGGCTGTTTTCAGCTTCTGTCCTAAGCCTGAGTAAAATAACACCAGTAAACAGACATAACCCAAAATAGCATTCATTCAATTATATTGCTTGCCTGACTTATTTTTAACAGAGTGAGATGCACACTTCGGGTGGAGATTCAGAACACGATGGTAATAGTAAAGTCACTAGCAGACGCCATCACTGATATTTTCTGGCCTCAGAATTATCTCTCTGGGGTGCAAAATTCATCTACATACGTGTGCACAATTGTGTGTGCAAGACAATTATGTGTTGCTATTCACCATTTCCAACAAAAGAGAACAATCTGCAAACTACCATACAGGAAAAAAAAATAACTTGCTCAAGTTCACAATAGTTATGTGGCACCACAGTTCACCATGATACAGTGCAATTAAAAGCAAAGAGATAAACCTAAATGTCAAGGTCATCCATAATCCTTCCTCCACCAGTGTTAGCATTTATATAATGTAATGTGTATATATGTATGTGTGTTTTACTTGATTTTATGGTAAAATGGAAATTCAGGCTATAGTTTATAGTATCTGATGAATTTGTTGGTTCACTCTTTTTTCATGTCCAGTACAAAATCTGGGAATTTATCACTAGCTCTTGGATTTTGGCTTGCTCAAAAGGGAATAGGAGAAGGGAATCGATCAGTAAACAGAAGGTTGTATTAATCATACAACCACTTTCAACAATCTTCACTGAGCAGCTTACTCAGAATGTAATTTATCTTTTTTGTTTTACTTTTTTATTTTTTTTTCTGACAGTTTTAAGAAGAGTGACAGAGAACACATGGGACAGAGTATTAGAGAAACTGAACCTCAAAATGGGAGAAAGTGTTTTATGTTACCTCCTGGTTAGCAGCAGCTAGTTCTTCTTCCAGTGCAGAGACTCTTTCTAAAGAAACCCTCAGTCGTTCCCTTACCTAGAAGAAAAATCAAAATATGTACAGTAACGTAATTTCTATCAGTTTTTAAAGATTACATAATCTGCCATATGCACTGCTGTATGTCCTGCCAGTCCATTTGCAGGCATGTGTGTTGCATCCTTTCATGAGACATACTGTGGTATTAAACATTTAAACCTAACTGTAGGAAGACTAAACCCACAACAATAGGTGTCAAGCTTTAAATGCCATACTGCTGTTCCACAGTTTACCTACAGTGTTATGGAATACACAGCAAATGCAAATATTCTAAGACCACATTAGGCATTGAAATAAAACATTGTTCACAAGCATCTTTTGCAAAGGATAAGAAAAAAAACATTTTCAGATGTTTTAAGTCCACTCCGTGGAAGATGACTAATCTGTTCATATTAATTTAATGCAACAAACTCTCTGAAAAAAAATAACTTGCAGCATTGCCTTCAGGCACATATACTAAAGATTTTTTATATCATCATGCAGTTTGTTTGGGTTTTGCAGAAAGCCATAAACAAGATATACTCTCATAAGCAGAAAAGATTGTTGTGTTTGTACCAGTTTCAGAGATGATGGATTCTGTTCACAGGATGTCTATGTTCTACATCATCATCATTATTACTACTACTACTACTACTACTATTATTATTATTATTATTACATGCTAATTATTTATATTAAATAACAATTTAATACTTATGAAGACATATTTACTGTTGTTTGAGTGCTCTGGCTCATCATCAGCTCAGGTAGCAATAGGCACTGTAACCTGGCAATGTAGCCACCAGTCAGTCTCCCGATATGACCAAAGGCAAGTCTGACCTAAAGTGATCTTCAGTGCTGTGTGCAGGCGACTCTGTCTCTCCTGACTATTCAGGGAGTCTATGGCAGCTCCTCTCCTAATCTACACATTTTCATTAGGCACCTCACATTAAATGACTTTACAACCTGTCTGATCATTCAAAGCTCAGGATTTATTTCTATACATGTTCCAGCTACACTGTGGCAATGCTGTTCCAGCTGATGATCCAAGGAAGTTTAAGGCTGTTACCAATGTTTGTAGGGAAAGTCAGCATATTCTATTAGACCAACAAATGTATCTGGAAAACAAAGCAAAACAAAAATCCATCTTTTGTGTACAATGGAACATTGTACCTTTTCATGTATGTACAACTGTTTTCACATCCTTGATAAATACAGAAGAACCCTGGAAATGTTGTGTATATCCTAATGCTTTCATACTTTTTCCAGCGATACCTCTCAGTCTAATAAATATTACCTTTCCTTACATACTTTATTTTCCATTACCACTGATAGAAGTGAAATTTTGCAAATAGACTCACTACATCCAAAGAATGGCTTAGACTTTAACAGATGAAAATTACTTAGCAAAACTATAACATAGCATGTTCACTGTACTTTGAAACTAACCAAATGTAAAGATCAGATACATACTCAGGAAATGAACACTAAGAAAAAACCCCAACTATTCAGCCTTTCTAACAAACACAAATATGTAGTACTTTGAGTTTTTTTCATCCTCTTTACATGTTTTGGCTTTATTAAAAGGAGCAAAAATTGAAAATGTATTTTATATATTCACATAAATTATTTGAAGGCTCTCAGGTAACTATAGTTTTACTATACACTAAACAATATTTCTAACTTAACAGAACAGAACTCACAAGTGACGGATACTCAAAGGAGTAAAAGAAAAATGCGTTGAAGAGTGCTAAGGTATAAGAAATATTAAGGCATTCTCAAGAGTACAAAGAATCCTCATTTTTTTTTAGTCCAATTTCTGATTTATTAATTTCCACCTATTTCTTTAGCACTATAAGACTGTAAATATCAAGTGTAAATGTTCCCAGAGATCCATGTTGTGGTTTAAATGGAGATCTATAGGGTGTGACTGCACAATCAATAGCTGAGCTGCAGTAACTGACTGTGCCTGTTCTTCATCAGATGCAAATGAAGTTTAAGCCATCCTGAAGTGGCAGGGACTGAGCCATCTCTGAGTGGCAATGATAAAAGTGAAAATTGCTGCAAATTTTCATTATTGTTTCAACTGTTTCCATACACCAGAAGAACAGAATGCAGTGAAATTATGCAATAAACCCCCCAAATTTTTGTTATTTATTAAATTTTTGTATTATTTTTCATCAAAGTTGTATGTAAAAATCTTTAATCATGAAGCTCGCTTACCAAAATGAGCTACATAATTTCTGGGAAACATCTTCTTAAAGCTTCCAATTTATGATAGTATGTAAGCTCATAATAGTAATTATATATATATATATATATTTAGTATTAAATTATATCATTTTTGCAATATGTAAAACTGATTTGAAATATTATACTTACTAATTCTAATTTATTTATAATTTCCATCTAATTGTATTTTTCACAAAAATACTTCACCTCAAATGCGTAATATATCAGTTATTCTGGCTGTAGTTGAAAATCTTTAATTGTTTAAATGACTGAAAAAGTATTTCCTAGTTCATTTGCTTTTCCTTTTTCCTATTTTTTATATCATATTCTGATTGAAAAACAGTGTCATTTCTCCAGTTCTTCTATCAGCTGCTCCGTGACCTGTTTCTCTATCAAGAAGGACAAAAAGCCCAAAGCCACCATGAGTCCATTACCTGGTACTCACATCTTTCCTCTGTCTCTACTGCTACCATGCTCTGCACCTTCCCAGAGGTACCCCCAGTTCCTCTGTGGATCTTAAAACTCCCTTTTTGTATCCTGCTTCTCTTCCCACCATCATTTCGGCCTTTCACTATCTCTCCACCTTTAAACTCCATGTACTACCAGTGAGCGGTGTGGTCCTGTCTTCAAAAGGCCTGATTTCAATCTCTCTAACCACAGTGGGAGTTGGCAAATAACAATTTCTGAATGGAAATCTCAGCTTAGATGTAAAAAAATACATGAAAAAAATGACAGTCATCTTTCTGGCTTCAGTCCTCTTGGCTATAAGCACTGCTGGGGGACAAGATGACTGAGAGAAAATTCACAAGACGGCAGTTGTAAATACATGAAATGAAATGAAATGAAATGAAATGAAATGAAATGAAATGGAGTTGGCAATTGTACTTCAAATTTTCATAAGTTTCCTGAAACTTCCATGTCTTCAAGACTTAGTGTTTTATAAATGAGAATACACATTTTAAAAATATGTTGTAGGGCGTCTAACACTGGCATTCACTTTGAATTGTGTTAGAATTTGCAAACCAACCAGGCCACATTGCTGAGAAGGTCACAGCTGCACAAGGAGCTGGAATTAGAAAAATTATCCTTCACCTTTATATGCTGTGGCACTGTAGAACTTAATCCCAGGGGGTTTCATACAGGCATTTTAAACCCTGAAAACAACAGTCCCAGGAAATATTAGGCATTTGTTTCAAAGAAAATTTAAGAGACACACTTTTAACGTGGCACTTCAGAAAAAAATAAGTAGAGAATTGACTTCTTTTTTCTGAATGTCAAGCTATTATATTAAAATTCAACTTTTTTTTCATTCTTGCCCTGTTGTTACTCAAAACATGAAACAGTGACAGTGTGACACAGAGCAACAGTTGGAAATTTTTTCCTTTGGCTTGTCTTGCCCTGGCTTGCTTTGCCTTCCCTCCCCTCCCTTGTATGTAGTAAGTTAATGTGCTGCCTTTTCTGTAATTACCTAGCAAAAATTGCGGTCTAATGCCCCCTATTTGTTCAACCTGCCTTGGCACAAAACTCTTTTTCCTGTCATCTGACCAGTGAACAAGGAGTTCAGATACACATTTGCCATGGTGACACTGGAAATGTTGCAACTAATTCTTCATGTTCAACCACATGCATAGCAGGTGTTAAAGTTAACAGAAATGTTTGATTCTATCAGTGAAAAAGAGAAAAAAGTGGTACAGCAGTGGTCTGATCTGAAGGAGAAACCAGTTCTGGTTTATAGCCCAGACACTGTAACTTTATTTCTTAATTTAAATTTATTTCTCAGTCTTCAATTGATTTCAAAATAAACTCGAGGGAGAATATAAAAGAATATAAAATAATATAAAAGGTGAATAAAGATTTCAGGTTGGGTCATTCACATTGCAGGAAAGAATATAAGATAAAATTGCCATACTAACATATGCAGCATACATATAATTTGAAAAATATTTTACTCTGAGCAATATTTACCACTTAGCAATTTTATTCATGTTTTCCTGAAGTTTGTACGTTCATTTGAATAACCTTTGAATCTAAATACAGGGCAACAGCCAAAGCCTCTGAAAAGCCATATACAAATGTATTGCAAGGAATTTTGTACTGGATTCTCTCTTCAAATTTATGTTACAGCAAAAAGGCAAAGAGATTCATCCTAATTTATGAGAGGTGCAGGAAAGGATGTTGTTCTTGGTCACTATCCTGATAGAGACAAAGGAGCAGGAACAAAAGCAAAAGATTCTCTCATAATTCTGATTTTTTATACGATGAATACAGATTAATGGTTAGAATAGTACATTGTCTTCTCCTTTTTAGAAGTTGAATACAGTGAGCAAATATAGTTAACAGAATTAAGTATTGTCTTAGATTGTTTCTCACTTCAGAAATAAAATACTACTTAAATTTCATATGGTCCTTCAATGTATTTCTGTTTTACTGGCACTAGATAAAGCTTTACTAAACAAGGTTTCACAAAGTAAGACTAACCAGGTGTCACCTGATCAGAAGATGCTATAATATGCATTTTTAAAGGACAGATTCCCATGACAGTGCCACAGACACTGAAGGAAAGAGTTGCTCTCTCCATGTTAGAGGGGGTATCCAGGATGTGCCCAGATGACTGGGTATTCCTCTGGCTTTTAAATGCAACCACATTATCTTGAAATGTAACATAGTCAATGTCATGTTAGCACTGCTGTCGGTGCAAAACATCACCCATCTTTCTCTGTCTCCTAGCAACCGCTTCCCACTTTTTTCCTTGCTGTCAAATTCTTTCTTCTTTCTCTCCAGATCTGCGGCCCACAAAGAGCTTTTAAAAAACACTTGCACATGCTAGAATTGAATAACCTTTTTCATGAACAGTCTATTGAATAAAAAGCTCTCCTAGCTACCTGCTAATGAATAAAAAGGTAGTGATAATGTTGACATGAATAGGTTGTTTTTATCTGCAAGAATATTAGGTATACTTTTCTCCTGTGAATTAATCTTATGAGAACCAGTGTTTTTTGAATCTTAGCTAGGACAATAAAACCTTGTAATTGCTTTCCTCTCTCAAGATCAACTGTGCATTTTTCTTAACTCAATTAAGAAAAGGATTTGGAAAAGAAATCGCTTGAAACAGTTTCTTCTTTCCAAATGTACAATTTAAATGTTGAACCACAAGTTTAAATCAAAATACAAAAAAAGGCTGCAGGAGAAGAATTGTGTTCAGACAGACATTACAAGTCACTTATAGGTATATAATGATATAAATAAAATAATAATTTTTCTACTTTTTCCTCTTCCTGAATTGCATATAAGTAATTTGTTATTCCTGATCTACTCTGTACTCATCTATTCTAGCCATGAAGTTAATTTGAGCTTCTCTTTTCTGTTCAACTCCAATGACGTCTAATAAACCTCATCTTCACTTGCTGTATTATAAAGTATGCCATGTATATTCATATAAAATATTCCAAAATATTTCATAGTACTGTCTTACATTATTTCTACAGCTTTTCATTGCATGAAATAACACAAAGAAAGATACCAGCTACTTAGTAGCAGTAAGAGAAGTCTGTGAAATCTGAAGCATTAAGAAGGTCAGGGCTGATTAACTGAATTTTCCATACAAACTATCATCCCTATGAATACAGCTGCAAATTTCAAGTGAATTCTGCAATAGCAAAGGCTATTACAAATATCAAGTCAGATTTTCACATCAGTCCAAGTTGTAACCAGTCTTAACCTCTAGGGTTTAAAATTTGTCCATTTTTTTAACAGTGCTCATTGTTTGTAGGATATAACCTAACCATACACTCAGAAAAAACAATTTAACTTTGAACGTGAAGAAAATCTGGAAATGATAGCAGAACTTCTGATGTCCTGTGTTTTCAGATTTCTAAAAAAATTACCATAATTAGATATATGAATATGTTTGAAAATATGTATAGTTTCTGTCAAATTAAATTTCTAAATAAGAACAATAATACAGTTAGTGCAGTATCAGTTTCATTTGCTGTGACAGAGTTCACTTGCCCAAGGAGACACAATGAGATTTGAGATACACAAAAACCAATAAATCTTTAGAAACTAGATTAACTTTTTCATTATCTCCATGTCATAAAGTGAAAATTCTCACAAAATACACTACAACTATGCAAGAGCAGACTACGAAGACTGTTGTTTGTCATGGCTGGGATCTCGTATAGATAGCGGGGTAAGAAGTTTTACTACCTTCTACTCACTAGGATGTACTTATTGAGTTCAGCCATACAGAACTGGCTCTCTAGCATGGGAATCTCATCCCAAGCTTTCCTTCTCCAGAGAGTGAGGGGATGCTGAAGCAGCTGTTAGACATGGAAATAACTGTCAGCAACAGTCACACTTTCTCTGAATAATGCAATCATGGCCATGATCTCTCTCTGCTGGTCTATCTTTTAGACAAAAGGTAAAGGCAAAGCCCAGACTTGAAATTATTATATAGAGTTAATAAATTTTTTGAAAAAAGTTAAGATATCATTCCAGGTTCTCGTTATACTTAAGGAGGCCTCCATGGAAATATGAATCCTGAATTGATATATTTTCTTTTCCAACTTCCAGTCTGTTTTCTATTTTTCATTGCATTTTGTTCTAGTAATGAGGATGTTTTTGTAGTTCTCATACTGTGTACATAGCAATCCTTGCAAAATCAGTCAAGTTTTGTGACAGAGCTTGTTACAACACCTCAAGATGTTTTAGTGTAGGAAGTGAAGGCATGAAAGAAAATTTGCATTTAAGAAGAACATAAAGACTTTTTGCAGGTTTAAAAGGCAAATATTTTAATGAAAATATCTTGCTACACTTTTTCAAGGAGGTAAGGGTTAAATTTGCTTCAATGACAACATTTTTTGTGAATAGAAAAAATAAGAAAAGTATCCATTATCCATTTGCAAAGTATCATGATACATTTTCAATGCATTTTTGACAGTTTTCATTACTTTTTATCCATTAACCTACTTTGGTTTTGGGCACATTTTCTGATGGGGCAACACTTATTTCCTGTGACAGAAGTATATCATATACCATGCTTTTTTTTTTCCCTCAGTATTTTCTGCAAATTTCTACCCTCAGTTCCCTCTGAGCATAGCAGCAGAGTCTGTGGGAGTGAAGCATAACCCACGATACAGAAGGTTAGGACCCTTTTGACTCAGACATACTTAAGTGAAAGGGAGTAGATTGGCTGCATCCAAGTGTGCTGGGAGACTTGATTAACTTGCCGTAGTGAGGCCTTTTTCATCTTTGCAAGATAATGACAGTCAAGGGAGATTCCTGATGAGAGGAAAATCCACAAATGACAAATGTCATGTCCACCATCATGAAAGGCAGGAGTTATCCTGGGAAGATCCAGGGAAGTACAAGCCGGCCAGTGTTGGGAAGGTTATGGAGCAAACTTTCCTGGAAGCCATTTCCAGGCATATAAAGGAGAAGATGGTGATTCAGAAAAGCCACTATGACTTTTCCAAATGCATATGACACCTGGTCAACCTTATTGCCTTGTGTGATGAGATGACTGTCTCCATGGGTGAGGGGAGAACAGCGAATGTTTTTTACTTTGTCTTTACCAAGGCCTTCTGCAAGACCTGCTGTTTATCCCTATAGAAAAAAAAAGGTGAGATATGAATTGGATAAGTGGATTATACAGCACATTGAAAACTGGCTGTACTACAAGGCTCAGAGGTTTGTGATCAGTGGCACAAAGTACAAGTGGAGTCCCATTGCTACGAATAGAATAACCCCAGGCAACAGGACCGGCTTGGGGAGTGGAAAGCAATTTTGCAGAAAAGACCAAGGGGTGAATAAAGCCAGACATACATAAGATTACGTCAGCAAAAGTTCAGTCAGCAAGTTGAGGGAAATGATTATTCCCCTCAGGACTTCTGAGACTCTATCTGGTTTTGGGCTCCCTTGTACAAGAAAGACACTGACAGCATTCAGTGAAGGCTCACCAAGTTGGTCATGGGCCGGAACACATGGTGTATGAGGAGAGGCTATGAGAGCTGGGTCAGGTTAAACTTAAGAAAGGAAAGTTCATGGGAGACCTTATTGCTGTCTATAATGAGCTAACCAGAAGATGTGGAGAAAACAAAGCCAGATTCTTCTTGGAGATGGACAGTCACAGCACAAGAGGAAAAAGGTGCAAGACTCAACAAGGGAAATTCCAGCTAGGTATTACGGGAAAAAAATTACAGTGGGGGTAGTGAAACACCGGCATAGGTTTTCTCCCAGAAGATATTCAGAAGATGATTAGACAGGACCCTTAGCAACCTGAGACAGTTGGCTCTGCTTTGAGCAGGTTGGGCCAGATGGCCTCTAGGAGCTTTAGTGTACATTATTCTATTAACCTCTTAATAACTTTAACTGATTTCCATTGGTGGAGTAATACCTTATTTCTGAAAGGTCTGAAATGAATCTAACATATAATTATTCTGTTAAAGAAAGTGTAGAGTAGGTGCCTCACATGGCATAAAGGTTTTTTAGCACATTTGGGTGTACGCAGTCTTTTTCACTTCCATTATTTTTGAATAAAAAGACCAATAATGCTGACAATGCATGGTATAATGTGATAGCATTATATCATCAGGTATCTGGGTGATATATAAAATGTCTTTGATCCAATCCTTCTAAAGAGAGATACCGTAAGACAAACACATAATTTTATACAGGATTCGTAACCGAAAATAACACGTGCTAGGATTATAACAAATTCCTTTAACATCCAGAACTCTTTTCTTGATTGATCTTGGATTATATTATAAAAATATTACTTATTATATCAAAATTTTTAGAAGGTTCAATGCATAGATGAGTAGCGCACAGGAAAAAGTATTTTTTGCTAACGAGTTTTAAATTGTGTTTTATAATGGAACAAATATCTCGTTAATATGATTGCAGATGGCTGATTTTTCTACACTGATAATTATTATTACCACTGGGACAGAGACCCCTTATGTACATAATATGTGTATCTGTGCCACTCCAAAATTTTTAAATGAACTGAATACTGATTTTAACATGTTACATTACATTAAAGAAATATAAAAATAGAATTTTCAGATATATAGGTCAAAATATCATATGCAACTTAAATCTAATTCTGTACAATAATTTTCAAAATGAGATGTAAAATAAAGTGTATGGTACCTGCACACTAAAACATTCACAAAAGAAAATGTGTAAGAAGTACATAACTGCTGAATAATCAGAATCTATTTAAAGATTAGTACTTATTATTTCTGATATTTATCCAATATAGAGTCAAAAAGCATTAAAACAGGAGAGCTCCCTAATGTTTTTACGGTTTTATCATTGTTTAAAGAGCTAGATAAAAGATCAAGGCTCAGCCATAAACCTTATAAATCCTCAGAAGGTATTTTTAATAGTTTAGCATTCTGAAAGTCTTAATGACATCCAAAAGCTTACCAGAATAAATTGCTTGTGCTTTCATGCTACATAACTGAATAGAACATATAACTGAAGAGGTATAGCTAAACACAAAATAAGCTTGGACTTAGCATAACTTACTCATTTACCTTTGAACCTGATAGTTCATATAATATGACTCATAACTCACAGTGTTTCACATCTTTATTATCCATGAAAATAAATATTATTATATAACTACAGATACCCTATTTATAAAGCTGGGGTTTTTTAATAGTTCCTTAAATATAGCCAACTTTCGGAGCATATTTCTGAGTTTAAAAAAGTTAAATTTATTGCTATGAGACCGATTAACTGCTTCTACACAACACAGCTTAACTGTGTGATCAGTGGCTTCAGACGCTGTGCTGCACAGTGTCTGCCCTGCTTACCCAGCCATCTCAACAAGAGAAGCGACTCAGCCGCAGAGACGAGCCCAAGCAAATCATCCAAGACAGACTGCATAAGAAACCAGGTTCTTTGCTTGTGAGCAACCGTTCTCACGTGCTCCCTGCATGTGTAGTTTTGAGGCACTTATAATTCAGATACATCACCCTCTGAGCATGTCGTTTCTAGACATAAACTGGATTTCTGAATTCATGTAAAGCAACGCTCAAGGTGATACCCCATAGTTGCACAAAGTTTCATTCACACAGAAGAGTCTTTCCAGCAGAGGACACATGACAAATCCAGTGGAAAGACTCCCTTCATTAGCATGACTAGATGCAGTTATCATCAGTGGTTTTTATCTTGATTATGCAAGCCCTTTATTACTTCTGATAATGAAAGGTCTATTTTAGGTTACCCTACTTGTAGAGGGAACACTGTGCTTATGTATTAAATGCTAAAAACACCTCTGAAACTCAGGAGGTTTTCCTCCTAAAAAAATTTAAGAAGCAATTCCTTTATGTAGTTGGAAAGATCTTGTTCTGCCTTTTTACTCTGTTTTTTAAATCTGAAATACCTGCATTTTCCCAGCAATAACTTGAAAGCATGTACAGACAATAATTTCCATGGTGTCATGTTTATTTAATGGTAAATAGGAGAATCATGTCTGGTGGGGGTGAGATTTGCTTATTTTGAATAGTCAGTACTATTGCCTCCAAAAGACAGCTAAAATGACCTGAAGTGCATTACAGCTATTGGTCATACATTCTTATAAATTTCTCTGGACACGTGTAAATGCTGTAAGTACAGGACATATTCCATGAAGTAAATAAAGAACACTGTTGCTCTGCTGCATTGTAAGGCAAAGTTAAGTAAGCTGAAGAGTGTATTTAGTAAGCTTTTTTCCATACTGTACCTTTTCATCCAAAGCCTTGTGGTGCTCAAACAGAGATTTCAGAGCTTTGAGGACCTCAACTTCACTGGAAACTCCTGAGGGAGACTGTGCTTGTCGTTTCACCACTGTCATCCTCAGTGACCTTTCGTGTCTTGAGACAAGGCACTCCAAATGCTCCAGTAACAGCTATTGGATTTGACATAAAAGGTTATCAATTTTTGTGCATCTAAGTGCCATGGAAATTCTAACTACAAAGTGTATGGTACCAAATGGTGATTTTCTTGGCCACGTCATTGTGGGAGAGACTGCAAGAATTACTGACAACATTTAATGATTCTAAATCGGATGGAATAAGTAGACAAATAGGAAATCTACTCATGATTTCACTTAAAACTCTGGTATGAAAACCGAAAACAACAAATGACTCAGCATAAGGTATTTAACTATGTAACTACATTAAATACATATTTACAATATTACTTGTGATAATAATTGATGAGCATTAACAAGCAAATAACAACCAAAGTCAGCCTAAAACATCATTCAAAAATACTAAAGAAGTTTATAACTAATTCACATTAACTGTAATATATTTTAATTTATACTGGAAGTTACTTAAATATGTAAAAGTAAACATTATGTTTTATTACATTTTTAAGACTATTTATTCTAAATGCTAATGGTGTTTGTTACTTTGTATTACAAACATGATGGAAAACAAAAAGGCTTGTGAAGATAAATTCCAGGCTATCATAAATATCTGTAAAATAACCTGTAAATAACCTATTCTAAAAACATGAGAGAAATACTTTTTCAGTTTCAATTCAATTATTTTTCAATATTGCTCAGAGGTTAAATGAAAAACTAAAATGACATGTTGACGTTGCATAGAAAGCTCCGTACTTGTCTATACTTCCATAGATCTACCATTGCTGTTCTTACTGTCTGAACATAAAAGAGAATTGGTCTGCCATAGGGTTAAAACAGAGTAGCTAAAAGCATGAATCACAGTGCACATTGAATGTATTGTAATTACCAAATACAATTATATCTAAGTCATTGAACTGGAAGTTTGAAAGTTACAGGGATAATTGTTTGCTATTTCTCCTTCAATGTGGTTCTTCATATAGCTACTGTTACTAAAGATATATATTTATCTGTAATCCATAATTATTCTCAGCCTCATAATGACCTTTATTGTTAGACGAATTAATAGGCACAGAGGAGCAAAATCAGATCATAATCACATTATAGTTATAATGTATTGCTACTAAGTTAGGAATGATTAGGTTTTGATGTTATCTTTGCTTCAAACATGGTTCTTGTTTCTGGATTTGCATCTGGTTATTATGTTACAATAACTGTATTATTCACAAAAAATAGTAAACATATATGCAAATAATGTTAATAATTTAAGAATTGCAATAATTCCATACAGTTCAAGACAGGAGGGTATTTCTGCCATTTCTCAATTCAAGTGATAGCCTGTGTTTATCAAGACCAAATCAGCAAGAAATTCACAATCTTTGTCATCTGATCCCTGTAGGACTGAAAGCAAATATAGGTGAATTTTCACTTATTTGAGGCAGTCCAAAGTAACAGACAAATAGGAAGAGATCTCTTAATTATAGAGGCATCATTAACTCGGCATGGGGATGTGGTAAGGTTGTAACACAGATGAGATAAGAATAGCTTCCAGATACTTACAGAGTCTATCTGTTCAAAGCAGTACTTACATACACAGTTAAGTGTTACCATGAACATAAGTGAACTTCTGAATTTTGGTCTAAATTCACGTATCTTTGTGAAATTTCTAGGACAGCTAGTTATTTAGAAGATAGCTGGAGGAAAGCAAGTCAATAGTTGATTTCTGTTGCTGCGGCCTACTCTCTGCCCCATCTCACAGAATCACAGAATCACAGAATGTTAGGGATTGGAAGGGACCTCAAGAGATCATCTAGTCCAATCCCCCTGCCGGAGCAGGAACACAGATGAGGTTACACAGGAATGTGTCCAGGTGGATTTTGAATGTCTCCAGAGTAGGAGACTCCACAACCTCCCTGGGCAGCCTGTTCCAGTGCTCTGGTACCCTCACTGAGAAGAAGTTTCTTCTCAAATTTAAGCGGAACCTTTTGTGTTCCAGCTTGTACCCATTACCCCTTGTCCTATTATTGGTTGTCACCGAGAAGAGCCTGGCTCCATCCTCGTGACACTCACCCTTTATATATCTGTAAACATTAATGAGGTCACCCCTCAGTCTCCTCCAGGCTAAAGAGACCCAGCTCCCTCAGCCTTTCCTCACAAGGGAGATGCTCCACTCCCTTAATCATCTTTGTTGCCCTGTGCTGGACTCTCTCCAGCAGTTCCCTGTCCTTCTGGAACTGAGGGGCCCAGAGCTGGACACAATATTCCAGGTGCGGTCTCACCAGGGCAGAGTAGAGGGGAAGGAGAACCTCTCTTGACCTACTAACCAACCCCCTTCTAATACACTCCAGGATGCCATTGGCCTTCCTGGCCACAAGGGCACAGTGCTGGCTCATGGTCATCCTGTTGTCCACCAGGACCCCCAGGTCCCTTTCCCCTACACTGCTCTCTTGAAAGGAGAATTCTGAGAGTCTGTGTACAAGTCTTAGTTGGAAGGGAAGATAAGAAAATCTGGTTTAGGAGAGAGGAAAAGTGATGGTGACACAAAATTATTGGCATAGAAAATACTTTAATGATAGAAGGAATTATGAATAACCTATAGCACACAGATAAATAAGGAACATGGGAAAAAAAAAAAAAAAAAAAAAGAATATATATCCAGCACCCCATTTTGAACTGGTGTAGACAGACAATCTCAAGAGGGAATTTGAAGTCAGCATGGACAGAAGACAAGAATCCTGTTAAGAGAAGGAAGAATGAAGATAGAAAAGAGTGATGAAGAGGGGAAAAAAGTTAAATAAGGTTCCAAGTACAAGAAGAGGGCAGGGTGGTGGGAACTCAGAATTTCTAATGGGTTGAACATGAACGAGGTTACTATGTGGGATGAACAGAGCAGCACCTTAGACCTTTGTACAGCAACAGATAACATTTAACTTTAGGTTAAGTTACTGCCATGATCAAAACATGTATACTACATGAAACTAACCCTAATGAAAGTCATCCATCTAATATAGATGAAAGTCAATTTTGCCTTTAGATTAGAATTACAATTTTAGAGGTAACAAAGCCGTATTTCAATACCTGCATAGATTTCGTAGTCGTTAAATATATCAAGCACAAAATATTGTGTTGTTTACTGTATAAAGACAGATGAGCTGATGTCTAGCTAAGTGTCAAAATACTCATGGAGAATTACTTCACTAGTTCTGAACATTTCATGCTTTTTCTTCCTGTTCTGTTTCATTCAAGCTAGGCAGTTTGCAGCAGTACATTTCTCCAGAAACTAACTCCTAACACTGGAACTTTCTCTACTGTCAGCCCTAAGTGTTCTCAAGATGGCATGCTGACATAGGTTTCTGGCACGAAAAAATTTCTTATTTTTACTTTTCAACAAAAGTCAACTCTATTTCTCTAAAATTCTGTGAGCGCTGCTTAAAGCAAATCCAGCTGAGCAGAGAGCATTATTATATTAACCAGATCTCCAAGTGCCGCATTAGCCCCAGCTGTGCTGAAAGGGAAGTATAACCCAAGGGTTAGAAACCTGACTGTGACTGAACACCTGATGGCAAATCCTTTCCCCCTGCTCTGCTAAAATGATACTGCTATTTTATCTATCTGTGCCCCAGCTACAATTATATTTAAAAAAAAAAAGAAAAAAGTAAAAAAAAGGAGTAAGAGATCTTCCCTACTTCTCTGAGAACAGCAAATGTTACTACACTGTCAGAGCTACGAAGTGTCCCATTGCTACAATGATGGGAGAAAGGACATATAAACATATAAAAGTGACATTGAAGATAACGGTGTGTCCAAGCAATGTCTAAGTTTAATGACTGAAGTAAATTGCAATATCTTGTGGGTATGTGGGCATGCTGAGGTCTTGTCCCCCTATAGAGTTCAATAATTACTATTCCAAATATTTGTGAGAACACCACATAACATGGTCATAATACTGGTAGTTCACTTGAACTACAAAATAATTGCTAGAAACAGCTTTGGGGGTTTTAGTATGTTGCAATTAAACTCTGGCATTAATAAAGACCATGGGCTGCTGAGCATTTTCTGCTCCCTCACATTGTGTCAAGCTGCTACAGTTGTCGAGCACTCAGAGGGACAGGCAACTTGCAGAGAAAAGAAGACGAAGATCAAGGGCAGCAGGCAGGACAGAATCACCCACGCATCATTGCTGTGCTTTTCCTACTGGAAACCATAAGCTTGACAATGAATTATGGAATAATCTGACAAATTAATTTTACTCTTATGCTAGGCAAATTCTAGGATGCTCAAGATGCTGTGCTGATAATTAGCTGAATGGGACGAAGGCCTCTGGAGCTCTGGACTTACAGAATGTTTCAAAATAATTATTTAAGGACTAAAAAATGCTCTAGTGCATATATTGTGAGTGAATGAAGCATCTTTAAAATGCTAATGAAAACTAGAGAAAATTGTTAGAATATACCCAGATTCCTCTATTTGTCGAATCACTTCCAAAGCACTTATGGAAGAGGTTGATTTCTCTAAAATGCATGGTTAAATTTAATGATATAAACTACATCAGTGTAGCTTGTCACCTACCTATATGATACTATACCGTCTTTACTACATGGACACTGATTTGCCTATGGAAAATGAAAAAAGTTAAAACATTCTTTTTCAGGAATGATGACTCAGTAAGTTGAACTTAATGTGACTCAGTAGAGTTTGTATTACTACAGGACTTGGATTTTAATCAATACAAAATATTTTATCTTAACTTTGTTTTCAACAAACCTGTTTGTTCACAGCAGGATAACAAATTGAGAAACTGAAGTATCAGGAGAGGGTGATGGAGAGAAAAGAAGAGGTATAAATAATGGAATACAGGGGACAATATAAAATATAAGGGATTTACTAAAATGAGACAGTTTTAGCTTAAGGGATTCCTTAGAGGAATGGGGCAACCCAGTTAGAAGGCAATTCACTTTTGTGGTGCAGATTAATATTTTCACAAGCACAGGCAAAATTGAATTTCCTTTCAATCTATATTGAGAACGAACATTGTTCAGTCAATCATCATCTCTGGTGCAAGCAAAGAAGATAAGTAAAATAAGCAGACATGGAGCTGAAGATTATTTCTAAACCCAGTCACAAAACCAGGAATTTTCTTCATCATTGTTCTGCAGTGGTGGAAATTTGCACCTGTGATCATCTAGGGTGACCTCAAATCATTATAATGGTAAATCGCTGGTGAAAATCTTTCTTTGAAAGAAGAAAGTTACAGCCTAACTACAGCATTTGTCCAATGTCTGTCCTTCCGTACATCCAAGACAGGAATGAAAATACTGGCAGCCTAAAACCTTAATGGAAACCCATATATAGGAAGCAAAAGTAGAAAAGAAAATGTAATAATCAGGATAATGATAGAAAGTAATAGAAATGAAGAAAAGGGCTTTTAAGAGAATAATGAATATAAATATAATAACTATTAGATTATACAGTGTCTGAGAATATAGGTATTGAATTACTATATATTACATTTACTACCTATTGTCACCCTGTTTTCTCTGACAGAAGTTCTTATTTTGAAAGAAGAAATACTTGAGTCTAGAAGATAGATCATAATATTGAGGCAAAAATAATGAAAATTACTGTCATTTTCATTCGTGAAATAATGCTTTTGCCTTTACAGAACTTTGGGAAACAGTTACACTTATTTTTATGTGTATAGAGCTTTCAGAATATAAGAACTCATGTTATCATTTTTAAAAAGAAAATGAGTGCCCGATTGAGTTTCAGCACCTATCAAAATGATGTGGCTAAAAGGACCTCTAAGAAAATCAGCTAAATAAAGGAGTTAAACCCATACTTTGAAATATGTTCTTAGAGTTTTCCAACACAATAAAAGGGAAATTTAATAATAAAATATAGGGTTAATTTCTTATCTGTGGGTATTATGAGACACATAATTGAAGATATTTCATAAACCATTCACTAAGGAATTGAGAAAATGAAATATGAATAAAAGGAAATCTAAGTCAGCCTTGTTCACTTTAATAAATGGTTGAGCTCCTGAGGTATTAAGTAAAAGAAAGGCAATGACACTGTCTTTGCTACTGCTGTTTCATTCATGAATATAGGCTTAATTTTTGTTTCTAAAACCACTTGAACTAAAATATTTCAGACCAATTTAAGAAACATTTCAAGCTCTATACAAAAAGCATATGTATGTGTCTGGTTTTTTGTTGTAGTGAAAAAAACATCATCAGATTAATCCATACCAGTATTGTAACGGATTCTTTGTTTCAGCTGTCAAACCATAGCCCAAATTTCCTCATAATCATATTCTGATTTAATAAGTTAATTCTACAAATTTTTTGACTTTTAAAGAATACAGATTGAGACTGGAACAGTTTCTATTAGGATATTTTTGTATATGTTTACAAAGTCCCATGCAATGATTTTCCAGAGAGAACCCGTTTGTCTTCCTGTCAGCAATGCCACACCAATCAATACATACACATATGCTCCTGCATTTTCTATTTTGCCTTTTGTATTGATAAAGTTGCCAACTAAGTTCTTGACTTGTTTCTACTTGAAGAAAGTACAAAGTTATTGACAAGTTTCTACTGTAATATGTCAGAATAATTGAATCACAGTATGCAGTAAAAAAATATATTCAAGATGTCACTAGGAAGCTTTGCTTAAGAATGGTGCTAGAAGGATTAAGTATGAATTTGATTATGTATTGGGGTAAAAATTAAACTCTGGTATTTTGGCTGAGGCCTGGAGTGCATGGGCCCCAAATAAGATAATTCCATTGTGGTGTTTCTCTAATACATGTTACTGTCAGGGTCTGCCAGTGCAGCTTGGCATAGAGCAGCAAATCAGGATGTGTGTTGTCATTTTCAATGGATTTTTTTTTGTTTATTCTGGTGGAAATTGGCAAAAACTGTATGAGGCTGTTGCCAAGAAATAAACAAACGCATAGGTGTGTGTCTAGAATAAAGAAAATCTGCCGGTGAGGCATAATTGAAATGTAGCCAGAACCTGACAGAGTTGGCACTTCTACTTCTTCTTGTTGATCTCCAGTTTGAAGCAGTAGGTACTTCAAACAGTATCTTTATACTGTTACCCCAGGGAAATAAAAGGTTGGATTAAAAAATTCATAAACAGCAATCTGAGCATTTGGAACTCAGCATCTTTATTTAAACGTAGTAGAAAGTGCTACTTGGGACAAAAGTTGTTGTAGTCAGTAGTTCCAGTATGTGTGGTTCTACATGAGCGTGTCCTGGGAGGGCAGGTAAGCCTCGCTAGCACAGTCAAGCTAGAGCTGGGCTAAGTGTAAACACAAGTGGGATCAAAGAAAGAAGCTGGACTAACTTTATATCTAAGGAAAGACATTTAATTTCCTCATTGCAAAAGTGTATCAGCGGTCCTCCACACACTATTCTTTTATCAGAATCTGTATTTAATTAACAGAAAGTTTTTGGAGCAACTTTCTCTTACAAAATATTCATGCTGTTTTGCGTTAATAACAGTATAAATCTCAGTTTGCAAAGTGCACTTTATAGGCGATGCCTTTTCAATGAAAGTTGCTAGAAATCTCCAAACTAACGTCATTAAGACTGTATTATGATGACAACAGCTTTGTATATAAAATGCTGGTTTTTCCCTATAAAAGAAGCAGATATGAGCCTATAAAAGACAGCATGACTTGTACAGCAAATTCCGGCAACTAATGTAGTATATGACAGCTTACATCCTGGCAAGAATGTATGTGTGACATGATAGGGTGATAATTTATTAATGAAAATCCTAGAGGTTTGGTAAGGCATGTCCCCAAATTTTTTCTCTCTCCTTCCACATTAATACTTGGACTATATCTTCCCCTCTTGTTTACTGTAACATCTCCTCCTTTTCCCATATTTTTTCATAGCCTAAATCTTCTCATCTTCAATACTTTTCATTCTTCAATACATTCTTGGTGTTCAGCCTCTCTGAGATCTATTCCGTATGTTCATTACCAGCCTGACTTCTGTTTGATCTGGGACTACTCCATCTCTTTTCTCATACTTTTCCACACCCCATAAAGGCTCCTCTGCTCCCATCTTCCATTTATTGCTCAATTCTGCCTTTTCTGTCTTACCCAGACATTTGCATGCAAATTATTTTATTCTGAGAATTTTCAGAGGGTGCTATCACATATTCTTGTTCCCAGACACAATAAAATTTTCTGACTGAATTATAAGATAGTAAATTTAAGGCTGAAATCTTGTCCTCACTCAGCTGTATGACAAATGACATTTACTTCAAGGGTCACATGGCTGCATCTAGACTAAACAACAGACTGACTGTGATATGTGTGGCAGCCTTCATCTTATCCTTATTCAGATCAAATCCAAGGCACAAGGGAAAGCTGGGTCTGTTATAACCTTGCCTTTTACCTTGATAAGAGATAAGGATACGTGCAGGCCACTTAGGCAGATCCTGGGGCCTGGAAAGCTGCATGAGTCCCTTGCTTTAGAAAGCATTTAAACTGAATTAACTTACCATGCTATATACAAAATCTGCTGGTTTTGTAATATATCTTGCAAACGCAGACACTTATTTCCTCCAGGACTATAGCATGGTAGATACGTGCTGCTACTTAGAACCTTGCAAGTCTCATATACTTGTTAAAAGGCTGGAATTTTGTTGTTTATTTATACAAATTAATATCTAAGTTTATATACAAGTATATTCTTCCTGCTTTACATATACATGTTATCCAGAAAAGGTCTGCTGTATACTTACTCTTGTGTTGTTTCTTTCAGCTTTTAGTTCTGAAATCTCCTCCTCTTTTTCAAGCAGCTGTTCCCTGCATGCATTTAATTCTTTTGTCAGTGCAGCAAATTCCTGTGGAAGAAAATTATATATGAAGTTACTCAAGATGTAAACACAAGAATAATCAAATACATATCCATTCTAGACTTTAAGAATTGAAATAATATTAAGAAATCATCAAAACTAAAATAGCATATGTAACCATCAGCATCTATCAAAACCATGTAAAGTTTAGGCATATCTAATAAAAAACACCTATGAGAAACACTGATTTAAGCTTCGAAACAAAAGTAGGTTCAAGATGGTGGCAACATCCTCCATACATAAGCTACCAGAACCACACCAGAAGAAGAACAGAAGTGGCCTATTTCATAGCAACAGAGACACCACGTTTCACACATAATGAGGTTCAACTCAACATAGAATCACAGAATCGCTTTGGTTGGAAATTCCCTTTAAAATCTTCAGGGACAACCATTAACACTGCCCAGTCCACCTCTAAACCATATCCCTAAGAAACTCATCTACTTGGTAGGTGTTGTTGCCTCCCTGTAAAGCAGCTGTTGCAATATGGTATGAGAGAAAAAAGTTAAGGTATTCACTGATAAAATCCGTCTAATATCAGATTAACATAAGTAATATATGTGTTGTGGGGAAAAAAAACAAAAACACAAACCAAAGCAAACCAAACAAAACACCACAACCCTTCATTTTTACTCTATATATGAATTGAACTATAAAAAATGCATTTGGGCATTATAATGAAGGCTGTGATGAGTCAGAACAATATTCGTGTTTGTTAGTCTAAAATGAGTTTCCTATGAAATAACAACATAAAATGAAACTGGATTTTAAGTTGCTCCCAATTATAAGTTTTACACATACAACTAATAGGTTTTCTGAAAACCACATCTTTTAGTTGCCAAAATTCCTATTGAAATGTCTTGATGTTAGCATTGCCATTATTCTTCAACAATAAGCATTTTTTTTTCTATACAAAGGGCAGACACAGGTTTGTCATTCATTTCAATAATGAAAAGGTTTCACTGCATATGTGTTTATTTTTGACAGGCACAACATATTCTAAACTATGGTGGTTCATATTATCCTTTACAGAAAGAAAATGCTACATGTCTCACAAAAACATACAAAGGATGAAAAGCCTTTAAAATTTGTGATCATGTGTTGGGAAAATGTCTTGACGAACAGCATCACTGCTTAACAAAGATATATAAATATTTTTAAATATTAAGTTAATTTTAGTTTGATCAAAATAGTCAATGCTTAAGAGCACCCACAAGCACCTGGTGTTAAACTGAAGTCATTCCTAATGCCTTCCTCCTGCCCCCAAAGAAAGCGGTTTAAGAAAAAAACATGTCCAGGTGGTTTATCTTATCAGCCAGTAGGATGAAGCTGAGTCTAAATCTACTTATTCAAGACAAAAGCTAACAATGATCTCAAAAGGGCTTGGTTTGCTGCTTCCCCTTGACTTGCTGAAAGCAGCTTTTATCTGAACTAAAGTGTGATGACGGAAGTTCAGTAGCTATTCCTAGGCTCGTTCTGTTTCCATCAAGGTTCTAAACAGTTAATGGTCTATGGTACCATTAATAACATATTAAAAAGTATTCAAATAGATTTCAAGCGATATTCCAACAATGTGTAAATAAGCTGTGCATTTTTTTCTTTTTTGTTTTAATTTTTCAGCAGCTGAAACTGGATGCACAGTAAATCTCCATGCAAATCATACGGTAGTAAGGAAAGTGTTGTTCTAATATCCTCAGTAGATTTTGGTTTAGATCAGCTATTAATCACATGAACGATGTAGTGATGTTTTGTGTCATACCTCCTAATCAGTGTTTTCATTTCACACGCTTGTAGTCAAGAACTTATAAGGCTATGCAGCATACTTTGATGTTAAAGCCCTTAACTTAGCTTTGAAAATGAGATTTACATTTAAAAACTCCTCTCTCACTTTTCAAAAGTATCATTAAAACTTCTGCATGTAGGTCTTACTCTAGGATTCAGAAACTGCCAGTCCAGCAGCGTTATGTTGTCCAGATTTTTATTTAAAAAACTCCTGTCCTTAAGGTTATAACTAATGCTACATATCAAATGAAAATATCATGTTTAATAGAAAGCCAGCAACCTCAAGACAGGTTAAATCAGAATTAGGAAGCACAAAATCACACACATATATATATTTCTTTCTTCATATTCCTCTAAGAGACACTTTACAGCGCTATGGGTGGAACTCCTGTTACTAACATAGAGTTTGTAAGCACAGATAAGTGTCTATAATATTTTCAGAATCTCTCAGAATAAACTTGCTGTGTAAACTATGTAGTATGCCATTGTTATTTACATTTTCTCATTTCTTTGTATTGTTTCAGTTGGAACTAAAATAGACATTTTGGCATATGCTTGGGCAACCGGATGGGTGACAGGTGGTGAAAAGGATAACAAGCATCATCTGGTGATTTACAATTCCAGTTCTTAACTACAGTAAGGCCAAGTAGTCTGATAACATGATTTTGTTCCTGCTGCTTTCTGAAATTCCTCTGTGCTCTCTGCAGTACCAGCATTTACAACAGGCAGTCACCTCTTCATAGCTCTGAAGCTAAAGTGGCCAACTTTCTTCATCTGAAGTACCAGAGACTGCTCGGTCACCAAGATCTTTGGCTGTCTCTGAACTGAATGATGACAGAGTTGTTTGTTTTTTTTTTTCTTGGTGTCTGTATCATAAGCCTTTTACAGGGAAAGTCCCAAAGTAAAACTGAGTTTGCCTTAGAGCTTTACAAATTATCATTTCTGTCACATCTGCTTTGATGAATTAATAACTAGATTAAACCTCGTAACAACTCATTTTTCAACTTATGCTTCCAAAACTACAAGTAAAAATTAATTTCAAATATACCCTTTTCATCCAAGGTGTCCCTGAGATATGACAAAGGAATGCTCCAGGGAATGTGTTTCTCCCACAGGTTGGAAGCAAAGCAAACCATATGTTTTTTTTAATCCAGTTATGTAATAAATGACATGTGATGATAATGACCTACGCTCGTGCAATTCCCTCCTACATATACAGGGATCAAAGGAATACTGTCATCTGGAATTATTGTTTGCAGCAGAAATCTTGCATGGTCAGTCATACTTTGGAAGCCCCTAAGGTAGTAGCTGTTGCATAATTAATACGGTTTGACAGGCACAACTGCACTCTTAAAGCTTATGTAGAAGTTGTGTGGCTATAAAGTCAATTGAGAACTGAAGTGAATTAAAACTATATGAAAATTATTCAGTTGATTGCACTGTTTTTATGTTATACTATAACATCAGGATACTAACAAGCGTTTTTCATGATAGCCCAAGAAAGAAAAGATGCCATCTGAATAAACATTATCTCAGAGCCTATCTTAGCTGCTGTTTCTCTTTTTTTTTCTTAAGACTTGAGCTATAACACTCAGTCTGACTGAAAAACAGCTGACTCAAAATGACAGCTCTTCATGTATCCCATGTTTGCCTTTGAAGAGAAGGCTGAAGCCCTGAAAACAAATTCACCAGAAATTTGTAGCTGCCGAAAGGACTGCTAGGCATTACAAACTTAAAAAAACAAACAAACAAACAAAAACAGTCAAGGTCTTCCCCTGGTGAAGCAGCTGAGATGCAGTTGGAGCAGAGGCTGGAGGGGCCCGGGGAGCAGAGGCCCTGGGGACAGGCGGGCAGCACTGCCAGATGTATTGGCAGCAGGACTGTGCAGGGGAGGGACAGCACAGCTCGCTGGTCATTCAATCTCTGCCTCTAGGGACTGCTGTAACAACTGCTGCTTTCTTTGCTTATTGTTCCCAGGAAAGGCCTGTGAGGTTTATTTTTTTGTGACCTAATATGCAGAAATCATACATAACTAGTCTCCAAGCTGAGGGTATGCCACAGAAATTATGAGACCTCATAGCCTCAATGCTCAGCTGTGCACACAGTTCAGTACTGAGTGAGCTGAAATGGAATGAAAATACAAACAGCCTTGCAGAATCTGCCCCCCCCCAAAAAAAAAATCTCAAACAAACAAACAAAACCCAAAACAACCAACCAACCAACCAACCAACCAAAGCCCACCCTACTGAAAGAAAAGAGAAATTTTGTCAGACCCAAAAAAACCCTCAAACCACACAAAATTCAGATTCAGAGACACTGGGGAGATTTAGTTTAAAATATCCTCTGTATTTTCCATCTTTGAACCACAGTTCATTTCAGGAATGAATGAGGGAACTAATCTCTGCATGGAGAAAGAATGGTAAGGCTTTATCATTTTTATTTTACATTCAACACAAGCTATGCCAAATTATTTGCTTTCCTACAAATTTAGATAAAACTCATTTAACATAGGAAATACTTATCTACTACATTTTCCTTGGAGTTTCAATCTTTCATTTATTATGTTTTCATACGATCCAATTTTGTAAAAAAACCCCCAAACTGTACCTTCTTTCTTATTATTCTTTTCTTTGGAAATAATATTGGAAATTGTCCATGCCTTTTAAGTGAACATGGATTTATTTTAGCAACTTTGCCATTACCAGCACACAGATTTCAACCTTGTTGATTCCTATTAAAAAGACAAAACACTACAAAATTCTGAATGCAAATCACTGTTTATCTTCTTACTACAGAAGAGCCATAATAATAGTCCTTGATTTTAGATTAGGTTGAATGCAAGATTTAATCACGTGGGTTTGGTGCCAGTCTTCTGAAATGTTTATTTCTACATTTCTGCTCAAAATGAGAGCCCCTTTCCACACAAGTTTTAGGTTGGAAAACACGTGCCCTGACATATTGTAACAGGACCCAGGTAAAAATGGGAAATATGTTTGGTTCTCAGGACTAAAACTGTGTTCTCTTCATGCATATAAAAGCTGCACTTTGAAAGCTATACAGTAGTCACTGAATTAATCTCTTTAAAAAATTATCAGATCAGTTTGCACTATCATGCTGTTTGAATTGAGAGTTTTCTGTAGTTCTCCACAAATCAGGAATAGTGTGGCCAGCAGGACTAGAGAAGTGATTGTGCCACTGTACTGGTGAGGCCCCACCTTGAATCCTGTGTTCAGTTTTGGGCCCCTCATCATGAGAAGAACATTGAGGTACTAGAGAGAGTGCAGAGAAGGCGATGAAACTGCTGAGGGGTCTGGAGCACAAGTCTGATGAGGAGCAGCTGAGGGAACTGGGGCTGTTTAGACTGGAGAAAAGGAGGCTGAGGGGAGACATCGCTGTCTACAGCTACGTGAAAGGAGGTTGTAGCATGGAGGGTGTTGGTCTCTTCTCCCAAGTAGCAAGTGATAGGACAAGAGGAAATGGCCTCAAGTTGTGCCAGGGGAGGCTTAGATTAGATATTAGGAAAAAATCTCTTCATGGAAAGAGTTGTCAGGCATTGGAACAGGCTGCCCAGGGAAGTGGCGGAGTCACAATCCCTGGAGGTGTTTAAAAGACATTTAGCTGAGGTACTTAGGGACATGGTTTAGAGCTAGAGTTAGGTTACATTATGGTTGGACTCGATGATCCCGAGGGTCTGTTCCAACAGAAATGATTCTATTCTATTCTATTCTATTCTATTCTATTCTATTCTATTCTATTCTATTCTATTCTATTCTATTCTATTCTATTCTATTCTATCCTATCCTATCCTATCCTATCCTATCCTATCCTATCCTATCCTATTCTATTCTATTCTATTCTATTCTATTCTATTCTATTCTATTCTATTCTATTCTATTCTATTCTATTCTATTCTATTCTATTCTATATAAATGTAAGCAAAATAATTGATTCAGTCTCCCTTTTCCCCATTTTTATGAAGTGTGCTTTTTTTTTTTTGATCCCTTCAAGAAGTTGGCCACGAGTAGTAAATGATATAATAAATATGATGTGAGTGGACCACATCATATTGAAGTACTGAATCTCTAATCTAACTATGTGTTACTTTGTTTGACTTGTACCATGCTGTCACAGACAGGGAATGAGGTGCTTTTATTCATGTATGATTTTAGTGGCTCTTAAACAGCCACTAAACAAGGTTCAAAATATCAAGGAATTACCAACGCTGGTTTGGGTTATTAATTGGTCTGCATGACATCTAAAATGTGGACAGTGTGATTAAAAGTCTGATTAAATATGACAATGTGAGTGTTCGTTAAATCATAGAGAAAAATGAAGAGGATGACATTTCTGTTATGTAACAGAATTAGTTGGGTAACACAGTGGTCTTTTGAGTACACACACTCTATACATATATTTTTTTTTTTTCAGAAGTGTGGGCACTGAAATTTTGAAATATGTAGGTGTCCTGGTTTTGTTAAAAACAAGACTGGTTCTTTTTTAGTGATTTTTCTTTCAGCTAAGTTCTTCTAGGTGGCTGTACTTTTCTGAGTTTTAGCCTGCATATTTTTCCTAGGATGCTGTACTCGGTGCTGATAAGAGACCCACGGAATGCTGAAGAAGCTCATGTTTAGATTTATTGCTATGGTAGTGAAGAAAGATTGATAAGTTTTCCCACGTTCCATTGTGAGAAGGGCGTGTTTGAGGAGGGGTGGATGGAAGAGGTGACTAGAAATGACCAAAGGAAGTATTCCATCCCATAATCATCATATCCCCTATATAAGAGGGTGATCACGAGGGTCAAGCTCTCTTCGACCATGGCCGGCATATAGAGAGGACCCTGCCTGTCTGCCTGTGATCTACAGGCCTCAGGCCCTGCATCCCTGCGAACAGGTTCCAGTTTGCTGTGAAGTCCCGCCCATGACTTCCAGGGGCCTGAGCTGCACCTGCTGGAGCCGCCAGCTCCGCACACCCAGCTCTGCTGCTGGAGTGACGCCAACTCCACATCGAGCACTTGAGATTGGTTTTGTATATTTTGTATATATTCTCTATTTATTAGTAGCATTAGTAAAACCCCTTGAAAACTCTCCAACTTGAAGTCTAAGTCTCTCTTCCTTTCCCCTTATCTTTCTTACCATCTTTCCGATCTAAAGGAAGGATGGCCGGAGGTAAAGGGGATAACAGGGAGTGTCTGCCATGGTTTATTGCCGCCTTGCATTAAACTGTAACAGTAGGCACTTACCCAACATAAGCACACAGTCAATGCTTCTTGGAAAAAAAGAAGACTCTTCACAGGCTCAGAGCCCATGTTACCATCTACCAGAATTAATAATCCAAATCCATTCACTGAACAGAAAAGTGGACAAATGGAGAACTGCTACAGAGCTTTCCATCAAGAGATAATTCCTTCTTTAAATACTCCATTGAATCTGCATCAGATTTTGAACTTAGTCTTGCCAATATTTACTTATTCACCCATCTCTTTCTGAGGAGAAGAAATACTCTCAAACAAGTGTAATCTCTCTGTGGATGACCTAGTATCATGAATGAATTATTTATCATTATGACTGTGGTCCCAAATTCAAAGAAATATAATTGTTTTTTCTTTTTTTTTTTTTTGAGCAAAAAGAAAATACCTCAAATTCTATTTTAGTACCTTAAAAAAAAAAGACAGAAAACCCAACCAACCAACCATAAAACAAAACAAACAAACAAACAAAACCCCAAAACAAACAAAACCCCCCAACCAACCAAAAAACCATCACAACAAAAAAACTTGCTTCTGAAAGACCGAAAAAGAATAACAGATATATCTGATTAAGGCCATTGCACATATTGAACAATGTGGATATACATATTGTGTTTAGTTTTGCAGCATATGTAACCTGACTTTTATATAAAAGTCATCTAAATTCAACAGCTGTATCATGTTACTTTCATGATTTTTTAGAAGAACAAGAGTACCAAAAGTATTCAAAAGTGTATTTCAAAAGTCACCAAAAGAGAAATTTTAAATGTTATCTGCTTAAATGTTAGTCCATGTGATAGTACTTCTAGATAAATTTAAAGATAATGGGAAGAATGTAACACTTTCATGACTTGTGATGGAATATGCCTAATTTTCCTGCTATAGGACATACTTGCCATATAAATTCCCATAGATTTTTGAAACCAAAGTGAATCTCTCCAGCAAAACGAGTATTATGTCAAAGGCTCAATTTTTGTCAATGGGTTTCTCACACAGGATTACTTCAGGAAGAGATCTGACACTACACACAGAAGACATGGGTACAAATCTGCCATGAGAGTTTCCACTTGAAACTATGGCAATAATATGAATGTAATTCACATGATTTTAGAATCACTGCTAAAAAGTAGCTTACGGTTATAAGCAATGACCTAAGTATAACTCTTTAATCAGTACCAAACAGCCAAGCTCAAATCCGTGTTCCATTATTTCCCAAATCACCCTGCAAAATTGTCATGTAAAAATGTAAATTTTACATGACTCCAGCTAAAAAGTGCCCAGTTGGCATTCCTGGTTTTATCACAGTCAAATTCTCTGTAATGGAAAACTGCTGAATAAAGTACGCAATCTGCTGTTTTAACAATGTTTTCCCACTTCCTCTATTTTTAAATAATTTTGAGTTAGTGCTCTGTATTATCTGTTGTATACTGATCACTGAAATTTATGCTTTCTAAAGAATGATATCCACCCAGTGCGTATTGATCTGTCAAAACAAAGATAGGTTTCACACTTACAGTAATAATAGAAGAACAAGGGAAAAAGTGCATGATAAAACTGACAGCAAATTTTTATGTTTTTACCTAAAATTTCCCATGTTCTGTGAGACTCTTCAGATTAGGATAACAGATGTGAGTTCACAAAAGCTTTAAAAAAATTATCTCAAGTACAAGGCAATATATGCAAAAAATTCAACAGCACAAGGCAGTAGATGCTAAAAATTCAGTGTTCCTTATTTGTCATCCTTAGTATCAAGCTATAAAGCTTGAATCTTCAAAGGACCTGACTGCCTCTATCCATAAAAAAGTAAAATTTAAAGATAATAAAAATATAGCCTACTTTTAAATATTATTTTATTATTATAATGTAGCAAATCCAATTATAACAAACTAAAGTCAGTCTCCCATATTTATGAACAAGAATAAAATTAAAGTTTTTTGGTTTTTTTTTTTTCTGCTAAGAAAAAACAAATGGAACATGCAAAGGTCTCTTGCTTTGCAGTTATGTTAACCGGATTGGTTCAATTTGGAATAAACATCACAATGAAGGACAGCATACTCTGTCACTTTGAAAATAACAAGTAAGTCTTCAGTGCTTTGCTTCCAACTGGTGAGAACACCTGAGGCACAGAGGCTCTATAACCCAATTACACAACTGTTGGATCATTACTGAAATGGGATGGGATAAAACATCACTCATGTCAACATCTGTAAATATAATAAAGCTCAATTTCTAATTCAGGTGGCTGACTTTTACATAGTTCATAATATTATCAATAGTGTAGGATGAAACTGCAAACTGGCTTCCAATGTGTTTTAATTAGTCATATTTCACATCGTTCTACTATACATACTGTACTGTGTTTTATAGAGGTATTACTCATCTGAGGTGCTATGGCAGCACACTTTTCAGAAGCAGGATGAAATTGTTGTTAGTTGGGGGTGTAGTGATTTTTTTCTTCAAATTATACTACTAAAGTATGGAAGTGAATCAGCTATATAGTAAGGGAAATTGCACCATCAACTTTTTTTCCATTTAATAATCAATGTCTTTGTTTTACAGATATTTGTATTCACTTCTGAAAGTACATAAATAATTTGCAGATATGGTTACATTGCAGACTGGAGTACATTATTATCTTCAAGTGATGCCCTTTAACATAAAAGATATTTATATTAGTGTGTCTTGATTGATTAAATATTGTACTGCATCAAAACTGATGACAATTTACTGCTCCACAGTTAGAAATGTATCACCTATGAATAAAGAATAAAATAAGGTCTAAAATGGCAGACAATAACTAATTCATAAAATATTTGTTTTGGTAAATGGGATCCATTTTATCCCAATTCATCAGAAGTATATTATTCCATATATTTAAATATCAAATAAGTGAAATGATCACAGAGCTGTATCACAAGCAAAGAACAAATTGTTGCATTGAATTACATGACTACAACCTCCCACTGCCAGCACAGAGTTTTATTTTATGCTTATCATCCTACTTTTTTTTTTTTCAAAATTAAAATAAACACAAAGTTTAACGTGAATCACCCTGGACAATATGTAAATTATTGAAGCACTTTACAGACTGTACAGTGGCTTCAGCACATACACGCTTACACACAACTCAGTAGAAGGCAGATTGAGGTCAGCACATGGCCCTGAGAAATAACCTAAAATAAATCCTGACAGACAGGATATGTGAAGGGTGACTGTAAGAAGAAACACATATGTAAACACAATAGGCCTTGTCTCATAATATTGTTAAGGAATGTGCAGCTTATTTTGGTGTCAATTCCAGTTTACAAGTCTGGTTGAGTCTTAGCATGTCCGACTCACTTTTCAAACTCTTTACTTCTCTTGCTTCGAGTTCTTACTCCACACAGCATCTTGTTTTCTTCCAGGCAAACTTGACAAAATACAGCGTGACCTTTTCTTCTCCCTCATTTTGGGGAACACATACTGTTTTGACACTTGTCTCCTTCTCTTCTTCCTCAGCATTGTCTTTTGGTAAATTTTATCCATGATCACTCATTCAGTTATTAATAACAGGTCAACAAGTCTGCTGTTCTGATCCAGAACACATCCTACATTCCACAGTAAAATCAAATTTTTCCCCTTTCAGAATTTGAAATAGTGTACTAAATAACTGACATTAAATTATGTAACATTTTACATATACTTTAAAATAATAATTTTTAAAAATCATCACTTTGTAAAAAAAAGTACGTTATATTTTGGCTGTTTTCCACTCTTTCTTATTTATTCATGAATTTGCTCAGTCTGTAAAAAATTATACAGAAGGAAAAGGACAAAGAAAGTGTAAATATACTTAATTCTATTATTTGTAATTAAAACTGCCAAACTTCAGAATATTATACATATCCAGTACTAAGAAATAATAATAGAGTTTAAAAAATTGATTTTTTCTTCTTTTTATCAGAAAAAAGATTTGTCAAGCTAGAATTAAGTTTTAAAAAGCTTTGTCAAACCAGAATTAAGTCTACTAACTGACCTCATCCATCAATGTATCTCTCTTCACATAAACTACATTTGATCTTTTTCCTGGCAAGAACAGGTGGTAACTGATGCTTGAGTATGCAAATATTAGATCATCTGAGCTGGATTTACTTTAAATAATTTGAAAGGTATGTTGTAATAAAATCTGGATCTGAGTTGGTCACTCAAAAGTAGCAAATGAGAATAAAGGCACTTTTAGGATAGGATGTGATTTATAACACCCAATGTGCTACAGATTTCTCTTTGAAAACAACTGCACCTTTCAATTGCTTATTTTTCTAAATAGGGTTTCTATAAAGACAACAGGGCAAACTACCTCTCCTACACTATAGACATGCGCCTCTTGTCTGACTGGTACCAGTCTTACTAAATCTTGTTTGAGAGTCTTAAGTAAAATTCCCAACTTCCGCTGTCATCAGGGATCACTTTATAGTTGGTATCACTGGTAGTAATCACCTCCCTCATCCTGCCTCTGAAAATAGAATTGTAGAAATAACAAATATAGATTGGTAGTAATTATCCCACTCTTCTAGGTGCTCGCATTCAACTGGAGCAGTATGGGGTGGTTTCGTTCTTGAGGAAGATATCAAGAGAAGTGACTAGAGTCAGGATGAATACCAGGAGGTTCAAATGAGAATATAACAAAATGTAGAGGAGAGGGTATCTGTACAATGGTTTAAAAAGAACAGATTGTTTTCTCTAGAAAATAAAAGTTTAACTGGGGACAAAGGTTGGTTGTTATAATGACAAGAGTGATTATTCTCTGTGTGCACTGTGAGTGAGGCATAAATAATCAGGTCAAATTGTAGCTATGGCAGTTCAGGGCAGTATTAGGAAAACCCTTTATAAGAATAGTTAAGCAACAAAGCTGGCTGTACAGAAATTCTGCAGTGACACTGTCTCAGTGACAATTCAGACAAATATCCATGAGGTTTTATCATGTCTCAAAGAATGAAGATGGAATAAATGACATTTGGAGGATATATCAATTTTTTGAGTCCATGACAATGAATGTAGTAGTTTCACTGCTGTGAATTCTACTTTACTTTCTATTGGTGGATCCTTTAATTTAGAAGACAACAATGTATATTGACTTTTATGATTAAATTGCATTTACACAAAGCACTTTCTTGGCATCTCCACTGGAGTTAACCATGGAATTATGCCATGGATTTCACTAACTTGCTTTCTGTTTGATAAGAAATGTAAGGTGTATGTGTTTGTTTTGTAAAAATGTTTTATTGATCCTTACACTGCAAATAAATGACTTTTTCTTATTATGTTGATTCACTCTTTCCAGTTAGTCTAAACAGTCATCTAATGACTGGAGAGGGTCCAGCGTAGGGCAACGAAGATGATTAAGGGAGTAGAACACCTCCCTCATGAAGAAAGGCTGAGGGAGGCTGGGTCTCTTTAGTTTGGAGAAGAGGAGACTGAGGGGTGACCTTATTAATGTTTATAAATATATAAAGGGTGAGTGCCACGAGGATGGAGCCAGGCTCTTCTTGGTGGCAACCAATGATAGGACAAGGGGTAATGGGATCAAGCTGGAACACAAAAGGTTCCACTTAAATTTGAGGAAAAATTTCTTCTCAGTAAGGGTGACAGAGCACTGGAACAGGCTGCCCAGGGGGTTGTGGAGTCTCCTTCTCTGGAGACATTCAAAACCCACCTGGACATGTTCCTGTGTGACCTCACCTAGGCGTTCCTGCTCCAGCAGGGGGATTGGACTAGATGATCTTTTGAGGTCCCTTCCAATCCCAAACATACAGTGATACTGTGATACTGTAATATCCACCAAGTACAAATATGTACCTCAAGAAGGAATCAAAATTTTGCTATTTCCAGCAATCTGATATTTTGCTTCTTTATGTACAATAGAAGTAACATTAAAATTTGCTCAAACCTTGTTTTATATACTGAGATTGTTAAGAGTAATCTTTTCTTTGGTCTATAGTATAACGATGAACTAAAAATTTCAGAAGAGAAACAAGAAAATTACTTGCAGACATTCTTTATCAACAAATATGATTAATTGGTAAATTGGTAATTAGTGACAGATACTTTGACTTGAGAGAAAATATACAATGTTCTTACAGATGCCAAGAACATCAGATTAAGGAATGGCATTTTCTTTATCAGAAATCACACAGCCACAAAAATCTGATTGGCCTCTGTGCCTCACACATTAAAGGAATAATAAAATATCTTAAATTAATTTAACATTCAGACACTGTCAAACTCATAGATATGCTGCCACCCACTAATAAAATATCTTAAAGCTTCTTTTTTTTTTTTTTTTTTTAAGAATTCTGGATAATTGATGTAAAACACATAGCAGTTTTTAAATTCCAAAAATGCAGTGAATAAATGTAAACTTACCCTTTTCTCTCTAAATAAATAAGTTGATAAAGTCCAGCAGCTAATAATGCTAATATTAAAAATATTTGTTATCCTAAAGGATTTTATTTATTTTGAATCAGAAAAAAAAAAAAAATAAGGGTCTCATTGATTTCAGAAAAACAGGACACTAAATCAGAAATTTTGATAAAAGGTCATTTTCACTGACGTTCAATAATGTGCTGCACTCATGAAAGGAGCAAAAAGCTTCTAAATTACATTTTCTACACATTGTGTACTCTGGGTATGAGAAGTAGTTCAACATGTAAGAAAAAGTACTGCTTATCAAGAGCTCTGCAGGACCCTGGTGACTACATTCAGTACATAAAAAATTTACATCAAAATAAGGCCTCAGTAGCAATAAATTTTCGACCTGACCACTGGACAAGTGGTCCAGAGGCTGATTCTGTCCAGATCTCAGGCAATTCCTGCCTCTCTGTCCACATCTTGTTATTCAGTCCTTCAGGCATGGGTGGCACTTGTGCAACGCTGGAGAACAGCGTGACTATCAGCAGGACAGTACCGCAAAATAGGGACCTAGTCTGTGACTTCTAAAGAGCGGTATGGTATCTGATCCGATGACAAATATATCCACTTTCCTGAGTTATGTTGCACATCTTGCCAGAACTACTTATGTATGTATGTGGTCACCTCACATTAACATTACACAATATATGAACTAGAAGAAAGTTGTGTTAATTTATTTATACAACTTAGATGACTGCACCAGACACTATTTGTGTTTCTCCATAATAAGGAAAATTCAGAAATGGACAAACACAGATTTTTCTTTTTTAAGTTCTGTTTAAAATACTTACTACAAGTGTGTGTCACACAAAGGTTTGCTACCTAATCTTCATACATGCACTTCAGAAGCAGTTGGGCTTGTTTGAAGTGTGACTATCACTTTGAAAACTAAATCAGCTTTGCTGATCCTGATCTAGTGCTCTAAATGAAAGTTATACTTCAAACAAGGCCAGTTGCCTTTGAGGTGCTGTAGAGCTACTGTTTCTGTTTGAAGTTCATTATTCTACTACATTGCCACCAATTCAATATTACATCTGTCTCCTTTTACTACATTGTGTCTCCAGGTAACTAAAGAAACACAGATGATAATGGTCAGGACAGAGATTATGCAACAGCTTTGAGCTCTTCTGTTCAGTAAAGCTCAGTTTAGGATTACACATGTCACCACAAGATCTGAAAGAGTCATATGAAGGGGAGAGAAAATAAAAATTACTTTTCTAAATTTTAGTGAAAAACATACACAGTCACCTACAGGCTATTAAATACTTTTATCAGGTATGCTTAAATCTCATAAACCACTAGATTCAGGCTATAGCTTAACCCTTCTTTATCACTCAGTGTCCGCAGTAGCTAACATTGAGAGAAATGGAAAACATTTTAATAATACTGATTCTCAGAAATCCTGGTGTATTGGCAACATAAACAAACCATGTTTATCCTGTAACTCCCCTGTGAAATAGAATGCATACAGACTCACTCCTACCTGCTCAGAGATACATCAGGTTGACTGCACAGAAATACTTCACAAACTTCTTGCATTTTACTGTATAATATTCCGTTTACGATTTGTATTTCTGCAAGATGTGCTAACCCCCAAAGTTCAGAAATTAAAAAAAAAAAATCCACACCAAACCAAAAAACTCAAAATAGCTAAAGTGTAAAAAAGTGTATGTTAAATACTTATTTTTCCCTGGGTACATTTATTTACAGTGTATTTCCAGAAACAAGACCATTATAAAAATGACCAGAAAATATCCAAACAAAGGCAAATACCAGAAATCCAACAGAAGTAGAACACTTGTTTTAGAGCATACTTATAATTGCCAGCTGGATCAAAATGTGTTAGTACTCTAACCTCATAAACCTTTCCAAAGTTGTTGGCTTAACTATATGTTATCTTTCAATATTGCTAAATCAGATAACATTCTACTTTTCAAATCGGCTGCTTATAGTTCTCATTACCACCACAAGACATTGACTATAAAATACAACTAGACGTGCTGAAGTTTAAGGTCCCATAGCTGTTCAGAGTGCTTCCAAACCTTAGGGCTATATTCTCCTCCTTTTGACCTGGTACCCATCCTCCTGCAGCCTGTGGGTGCAAAGAAATCAAACTCAATCACAACAATGAAAAATCTTTGAAGGATTTGGTTTCTAAAAAGTTGGTCCCTGGACCCAATCACCAATTCTTTGAAGCCAATTTATAAATGAAAATCATTCATTAAAAGCATTAAGAGGGAAATTTTCAGACTAGCTGAGCAGAAAGCCACAGGTAGAGCCCATGAACTTAGGGGCAGCTCTTGCTCAGGCTACTCTTTCCTCCTTTTCTAGCCAGGATGATTTACTCTTACTCTGGTACCTTTCCCAGACCGGTAGCAGTGAAGGAGGTGATGATGCCACAATGTGACTCTAAGTGCCAGCACTCACCAATGGGATTAAGATTGTTAGGTTTAAGTATCATGAAAATATCCATGATGGTAGCCCTGTATTAAACTCTGTGCTTGCCCTGATAAATTCATAAGCAAAATATAGCTAATGGCAATTAACTCAATCAGCTTACTCTGTTGGGTTTCTGAATGTGGCCAATGCTTTCTTTGATGGGCAACTGGGCAAAAAGAGGAGATAAATTTGTACATAATCATCTAGAAGTATCTCTTCCAGGAAACTGAGAGCAAATAAAGTAAGTAAATAAAATAAAGGAACCTATGTTCACTCATCTGTTATATGAAAAAACATAGTCATCACGTGAGAAAGTGGAGAAAAAGCTTATCATTGCAATAAAGAGTGAAAAGTAAAATTTAATAGATGACAGTCTTTCCAGAAAATAATTTTTTGTACTAGTGGGTAAAACTGAACAGTTGCTTGTTTGCATAAATTACCAACAAAACTCTATAGTAAGCTATTTATGTGAAACATCTACCATTTAGTTCCTTAGTAAAAGGCAAAACTTTCTTATAATGGTAGAGAAATATTTCAATCAAGAGAAAGGGGATTTGATACTTTTGATATGGAGTAAAGCAGACAATGAAATAAGGCTACAGCATTGCATCTTGCCATTCATATATGAAAATAAATTTCCTGGTCATAAATGCAAGGTTTTTCTTAACGGGAAGAACATAAATCCTGCAGAAAATGATACCTCAGTAGTTCCCCAGTCTCTAGGGAATGTAAGCACTTTGCTACTTGTAAAAAAGCAGTGGGACCTAGTTAAGTGTAGTGAAGATAACTAATAATTACAGCAACCATACTATACTAGGCTTTGTAAACTTTGATTTAGAGACATGGAGTCCTCTCAGTCTGAAACCCTGAAACCTCTGTCACTACAAAAAGTAATTGCCTGGAATATCTTTAGTATATAGCCATCACCCTTAAGTTTACAAAAAAATCTTGAATGTATCTGTTTCAGGCAATCATTTAGTTTAGCACTTTTACGTTTATATTAACAAAGGCCGTGACAAGAAGGTAAAAAATGAAAGAATCCCAGGCATCAGAAATAAAGCAGAAGATAACTCCAGTGCTTCTTGCTATGTGCCAAAGTCTACATCATAGCTGCCTGTAAAACACTCTCCCAGGTGTGGGCAAGCAGCCACAGCTCAGCTGGCCTTCAGCTCTTCCAGGTCCCGTAGCCATCTCAGTTTGTCTGTCTGCAGGTAACCTGGCTGGCAAAATCCCTGGCTGGGTGCTAAACCACCCCACAGTTTGGAAAGGTAACGCCTCAGTGTACCTGGGCAGAGCACCCTGCTTGTGTTGTGACTTGCTTGATGAACTGGAAATCTGACTTCTTTGTCAGGCAAGAGGCTAGTTGCCTACATTATATTTAGTATACAATCATCATGCATGAATTTTCTAAAAGTCCTGAAGGTATCTATGTAGGTAGACATCCATTTTAGCACTACTGGAATGGAAAAAAATCAGTTCATATTATGGAACTGAAGGTGGCACATCGAGGCATCTCTTTTCCTTCTCATATTGTTTGAATCAATTGGTTTTCATATTCTGTAAAGCTGTTCATTATCTAACATTTCAATTTCCAGTCTCTATTCAAAATTTTATTGTCAACTTCATGAATAAGCCACTGAGCTATAGTGTAATATAGTGTAAGTTAATACAATATTTTTATTTAAAGTGAAGTATATATACCTTATACACCAAGAAAGCAATGTCTTCTAACATAAGAGAGAGAAAGTAGACATCTAAGAAAAGTACAGTTCCTTCTTTAAATTTTGGAGTTATTTTTCAGTTTCATTCAGTGGCCAAAAATAACAAGACCAAATGAACTAAAATCCAGTGGAAACATTTCAGTGTTCATTACCCCCTTTTAGAACTTTTTGGAAAGAAAAACTAAAACGCAAACAAACCAAAACCCCAAGCATTGCGATCATTCCAGAAGATTTTCTCAAGTGGAAAAAATGAAATATGAGAACTGAACAAGGCCACCTTCCAAAAAATAAAGGGAATAACACAAGCTATCCTTTTTTACACTTTATATATTATACATAAACACATAAGCCCATATCTGCTGAAATACAAATACTTGAAAATATCCTCTCTTTCTGATCATGCTGAGAGCTCTACATAAAGTTGTATCTTCTGTTTTGCCTCAAGAGGCCTGTTCAACTTGATTTGCTCTTTTAATGCAGATTATGTTTAAGTAATTTTATTTGTCTGTTATTAGGTAGCTTTTGTAAAACTGTATGAACATATATGCATACAGTGTTTACTAGATCTTCAAACAAGAGTTTGCATAAGAACTTACATGCATCTTAGTTTTAAAATTTAAATAAAAAGTTTTATTTCTTTTAAATTATTGTCTAAATGCCTTCTCTGTAATGATTGGGTAGTATTTCGTAGATATAAAACATTTAAAAACAAATATTTGTTTTGGTACCACCAAATTAATTATGTAATAAAAAAGAATTATTCATATGAATGATATCTTCTTCCCCTTTCTTATGTGTAGTGTCGTATTTCTGTTTGTCTATTGATGAAATTTCCATATTAGGACTTCTGTATTCCAGAAGACTTGACCAAAAAGGTGAATCTGACAGACTTCAGCCTTGTTATCTGAACAAGGTCATTTGCACTTGTTAAGGAAAGAGGGAGATGCATGTATAACCTGCTTAACATTTTCTTTTTGTTCTTCCAAGAAAATCTGCTGTCATTTGCAATATTGCTGATTTTGTATGATCGATCAACGAACCCCTACAATGAAATAAATCTCAGAGAAGTCCAATAAGAATGATGTGCTCATGAAGATCAGAAAACAATGTTGGAATTGGCCACAGCTATCATAAAGGAAGCTGAACTTATCTCAACACTGAGGAGACCAGAGGGCCTTTATTGTAGATAAATGGCTGTATCAGTTGAGTGGGTCAACTGGCTGTGTAAATGGCCATATCTAAAATAATCAATAAGAAGCATTATCTTCCTGATCCAGACAGACCAGCATGCAGTGCTGTATAAGTGGCTCAACCTAACAAAGAGTATAAATATTGAGCAAACAGCAAAATTGACTTAGGAGAGAGCAACAGGTTTGAGCCAGGTTCAACCTCTGTATTCCCTCCCAGCAACTAGGAACATCCACTGCCATGAGAGCTAGCATACAGAGAACAGTAATGAGAATTACATTCATTAGGTGATTTTACTGCATGGTGTGATTCCTACATTGTGCTTGTGTTGTGATTTCAGAATATCACTTTTCTAAATCAGTATCACGTTTCTAAATCAAAATCCCAGGTAATGTCAAATATCTTCAGAGAAGTAAACCTGGTATTAAACATTAAACCCTCCTCATATGTAATATGTAAAAGAACTTGGTCAGAGAGTATCGGGCTCCGATGTTCTGAAAACTCAGCAGTAGAAATCAAATAACTCTCTCAGATTTCTTCACTTCTTCAGAGACTGATGATATTATGTAGGCATGTGTGGAGGATGTTAGTTTATGTTGAGGCTCTACTAAAGGGACCATGGGATCACATTGTGGATACAGTCACAGTTTCAATGCATCTGAATAAAATTACTGCTCTGAGGGACTGCAAAATGTTTCCAGAAGTCTCGACTGCATTGGCAAATCTCTTAGGAGTAACAGCATATGAATGATTCAGACTCAAAAGCTTTTTCCATGAATTGAATTTCTGTTGAGTTGAAATAGGTTTCTATGGTAGCAGTAATGTCATAAATGATTCCCCATGGCTTAAAAATACTAGGCAGCAATGCCTCTAGCACCTACTGTACTATTTTCAACCAGGAAAATAAATCATGCTGGGACCCAGATGAGAGATATGCATCATCACCCATACCTCCATTGGATCTGTTAATGCCAGAAAGTTAGCCCCTCACAGTAAATCTTGCTAAACTAGATCCTAAGAATGCCTTAATACTTTGGGAACTTTTAATTTCCAAAAGTAACCTGCATTTTGAAACCTAAATCCAATGGATGGATTTCTCCTCAAGGATGGAGTTATCTATCCTGATTTCTCTGACTTCAGATGTCTCTCTCAAAAGTCGGCCAGTCTTAGAAGCCTAAACCAGTAAACTTTTTTGAAGAGACTAGAACAAAACTATCAAAACTTGAAAAAGACAGCTGGTGCTTTTATAAAATTTGAAAATGCTAAGAAACCCAAATATATCATCCTATGCATATATAGCTATGAAAATTTTTGCCACCAGCAGTACAAGACTTGGAAACACTCTTGTTAAGGTCAAATACATTACACACTTTCTCTGGCTGATCCAAGTGAAAGGAATATAACTTTCTCTTCAGTCATTATGCCATAACACTCCATACACATATTTATTTCATATTAATACACTTCTATAAATCTGTACTAGAAACCCTACCCCAAGGCCTAGTATTTAATCCTACTGTATGGTATGAAAGCAGAGAAAGATTTGGTTTATCTCCAAAGGAATTTACAGTGTAAGTATTAAAAAAGAGGCAGTAAATTGCAAGGGACAAGTCAGAGACAATGTGACAACATGACAGACCATCAGCTTCAGCTACATACTGCATAATCAATTTTCCTGATAAACCAACAGAAATGAGAAAAGACAGACATCACAGTCACCTGAGCTAACAAACAAACAGTAATTCCAGGGAAGAGCTGAATTACACACTTTCATATAATAGAAACTAGAGCTTGATGGGTCTTGTATTGTGTGTGCTCTCTGCCAGTGCTTTGATTACTCACTCTTGCTTTACCAAGTTTTGAGCCAGCAACATGGACCATTCTACCTTTTGACACAGCTGACTTTTCACAGTGGGAACTCCCATCTCCATTCTCTTTCTTGTCTTTATGTCAAAGTAACACTGTGAGTACAAACACAGGAAATACATTCTTCCTTTTCCTAATTAACAGTCAGGACTTCAGCAAAATGAAGCAGCTTTGAAAAGTGAATGAAATTGTGAGGAGTAAAGTAAATTAATGAAATAATAGCAGAAATATGAACACTAACTGAAACTGATGGTAATTAAAAGTAAAATATGCAAGCAGTAGCTAGAAGTGTTATAAATGGGGGGAAAAAAAAAATAAAAAAATCCCAGGATAAATTCAACAAGATAGAAGTAACCTCCAGAGTTCAGCAATCTTCTACTATGGAATGGCATAACAATTACTTAAAATGTATAACATTTATGTAAAAGAATAGTATATAAAAACAGCAATGAAGAATATAAGAATATATTACTGCAAGGCATGTGGCCGTTCTGACAGGCATGAAAATTAACCATGCCTGTTTGTGTTTATGAAGACCTAAGGAACTCCATTTATACAATCAGAATAACCTAATTTCCTCTGATCACAGCTGGAGAGTGCATGACAGCACAAGCTGTGACAGAGATACAGTTTGAAGAAGATCTCATCCTCTGGTGCAGCTCTAGAGTGAAAAAGAACAGAACACAGTTTGCTAGAGGTCGAATCTTCATAACAATGTGATTTCCATGAGACCCTGTACAAATCCTTTTTGTTCCTTAGACACACTAATACATAAATAACCACAAAAATGTCTTTATTTTTGTCATACGAGAATACAATATTTTAAGGGGAGACCAAGAAGTGGAGATGATGACATGCCTTCTGGGATACCTTTGGAGGATTTCTGACTACCCAAAATATATAGATAGAGGTGACACATTTATAGTTACCAAAAAGGAATTAAACTACAAGATAGTCCCCGAAAACCTGCCTCCTTACCCTGTAAGGCATATTTTCTTTGCAGAAGAAACTAAACTTATTTCATGTTAAAACTGTAATTCACAGGATTGAAACTCAGTTACATTTTCAGTCTTTTCATGCCTCCTGAAGGAAAAATGGACCTACTATATATTAATTGTGACTGCAAAATGTGATTTGATACAGGCTACGTCATATAGATCACATTATATATTTCAATTTAGAAATATTAAACATATTGTGACATCTTAGTCCTATTTTTACCCTTCACCTGCTTTTACCAGCTTCATTTCAATTTGGGTTCTGAGTTAAAACAGGTGTAAATGTGTGAGAGAATAAAAATGGGGGAGCATATGCAGTGTGACAGCACAGAGTCATGTCAAGACTTCCTAGGTATAGTCCATGTAATTTATGACAAAACATGTTATTTTTAATAGCTATTCAGGTAAATGACAAATTGATTAACTGGATCTAATAGTGAACAATACATCTGGAGAAACTGCATCTTTTCAAAGATGTTGTTTAAGCATATAGTTATCAATCAAAATATATTCCTTTTCAAGATAAATACTGATGCTTACCCAATATTTTAAAATCAATGGAGTTCAAGAAGTGGTTAGTTCTGTATCTATTTTCATCTACTTTAAGAGAGATATCAAAGACACTGTTCATGAAGCAAATAAAAATACATTATGAAATTTGAGGATGATATTTGAAAAAAAAAAAAAAAATTAAAGGTATCAGTTCCTAATAAAGCTTTGGTAATGACATTTGCCTGAAAAATAAACCTCAAAAAAACTCTTCTGAAACTCCTTTTACATGAATGCAAGAAGAAATGATAGATTAGCTGTGTAAGCTTCAGCTAATATTTCAGTAATTTTCTAAGTATTTTGCTTTAGCAAAAATAGTTGATCAAAGAAACAATGCCAAATTTTCATCCAGTGAAAATGAGCAAAATATATTGAAGGCAGTAGTAAAGCACTTATTTAATACTCCGAAAAATTAGACCATTTTAAGAGGTATTTTTATCAATTTTGAAATCCAGTAAGGCTTTTTTTTCACAATATACACAAGCTGTTTTTACTTCTTTGATAATCTTGAAAAGAGGAAACAGTTCTGCTTGTAACCAAATACACTCTTGCTCTCCTTCCCCCTTTCCCTGGCAGAGATCATGCCCTTCAAGGGGAGGCACAGAATGAGCTCAGGACAAGCAGTTAAGGACTTAGAAGAGGAAATCAGCCTCAGAGAACATGTTCCACATCTAAATCTACTGTACATCCATACTTCAAAGTATCCTCAATTGATTCTTTTTCAATTGTCTCAAAATTAATCTATCTATTCCTCAGTGGCAATACTAGTTGATTCCATAAATCATGACATTTTGTTAATAGTTTTCAATCCTCAGCTGGAGGATGTGGCCATAGAGAAGACAGGAAAACTCATTTTACTTTTTATTTTATAAAAATAAAATAAGATTATTTCTTTAAAGGTATTTTTAAAATTAGTATTTAAAAAAAAGGGAAATTATTCACTTAATATAAAATTTATAATGTTTTATTACTATCCAGTTTTCAGTATCATGTTCATCAGACTAATCCCACAAAGTTTTTAAAATTAGGATCTGTAAAGGATTCTTTTTCCATATGTATACCATTTGGATTAAGTCTAATTGCAAGAATAATAAAGCCAAGAAGTCAATCAATATGAATCAAAATCAAGAAGTGATGGTAGTAATAATAATCTATATGCATAATAATAATAATCTATACATAAAAATCCATAATAATAATCTATACTTATAGAAATAATAATCTATACATATTTTTAAAGTGTATGTTTGAGAGAAAGAAAGTTTAATGTATTTAGCAGATCACTGGATGCCTTTCCAGAAGTATCTTTGCAAGGTTTCTTTTTGCTCACTTGTCCCTAAATATGTTTATTTTTGTTCTTTCTGTTTTATTTTAAAATATTCATTTTTTTTTTAAATCATCTATCTTTTCACACCTCTCTCTTACCCTGTAATTACTGTATAACTATGCCTTTTACTATGTATAATATACAATAGGGAATAATGGAATAAGAAGCCAGCTGATGCTAATAATTTGATATTGTGGGTCTCAAAGACATGTAATACAAATCTAGATCAAAATAATATTTTACATATGTACAGTAACTAGACGTAAGAAAGCTGAGAAAACAAATAACTGATGGGTGACAGGCTCTTCTAAAGGTTTTTTAGTGCCCGTTTTATTTATCTAGATTAAAGTGCATCAACAATTTAATCAGAAAAAGAAAAGATTTGCAAAATTCATTGTATTACTACCCAGGTAACCTTTAATAGGCTGACGACATAGGAATAAAAAAGTAATAGTGCAATTCAAAGGTCTGGTGAAATTCAGACTCTACGGAAGGATTCCCATTTCTATCTTTTTGCAAACATAAACTAATTAACACTGCAGCAACATTAGAATGTAAACGTAACACTGTAGGGAGAGTTCCTCTTAACAAATTTGTTTTAATGTCTGTCATCATGGCTCTTCAGATAAAGAAAATAAATAAGCTATGTCTGAGATATACAGTTAAGAGTTCTCATAGTATAGATTTTTTTTTTTTTCCTGGCATTTGGGAAACTCAAATCAAGTTTATTTCTTGCATTAGTATTACATTCAATCATTATTGTACAAATCATTTATGCGTTTCCAAGCAAATGACTTCCTTGAGGCACTGAGGAAATTCAAAGCATAATCTTTGGTGTAAGCTTTTTCCTTTGAACCACCACTGGCAATATCATGCTTTGCAATTATTTCTAACTGCAATCTGCTGTGAGCACAAAAAAAGTGCTTAAATAATACTGACTTTTATAATAATTCCTTTTCTTTCTTGGGGCATGTTTGTTTCTTCTCAGCAGACAACTATTAGCAATTTAATAAACCAAAACTATTGGCTGGGGAACCAATTACAACAAAATTTTTATATCACTGCTCAAAATGTGATGTATTTGTATGTATCTATAATTACAGCAAAAGGGCTGTATTAGAAGAGTGCCAGAGTGTTATTTAGGTGACAATACCAGGATCATGGTTGTCTACAGAAGTGCCTCATGCACACAAGCACTATTACACAGTCATTCACAGTTTTCTCTATTGGAACTCTAGATAACTTCTGAGGGGGCACCTCTGTCATGCTTTCACCCTTCCTCAGCCTCCAAGCTGGAGACATCTTTCTTATAAAACCTGATACATGCCATGAAAAGTTTTCATTTCAATTATCTGCTTTTTCAGTTGGGAAAGCCATCATTTAAAATTTCTTTCTCCACTTTTACTTCTCATCTGTCTCAGTTCGTGTCCCTCCCCCACAGCCACCAGCTCCTGTTCCCACTGGGGTCACTGATCACCTTCCTTCTTTCAGACTCCGTGTTTAATGATTTATCATTATTTTCCCCCTTCTAGACCCTGGCTGCCCTTTTCAACCCAATCTTTCTCTCTAGTTCAGGATTTTTCCCCTTTGTATCAGAGAGCTTCCTCCTCTGCCTCCCCTTAGTTCCAGCAAAGGCACCGCACCACCAAGGTGGAGGAAGGCTCCCAGGTTCATTAAGCGAAAGCTGTTCACCAAAAGCCAGAGAGACAAGGAGACCCCCAGCAATGAGCATCAATCAACATTAACCATGAAGAGTACTGAAATCCTACCTCAAATCTGATTATATAATCCATCAAATGTCTTCATTTTAGAGTCCACAGTGACTGTAATTTTGTCTGAGTTGCTCTAAGCACAGGGGCAAAGCTTGATTGGGTTTCCTGAACATCTGCAGGGGTTATGTTGTCCTCAAAACTGTGTTATTCTCAAACCCTACACTGATTCTGTTGTTACAACTAGCAACCACACCAGCAGCTACTGCCATTTAAAATGGCAAAGTTTTGTATTATGGGATTTACATTGAAGAAACACTGTTTCAACCCACTAAAGCAACTGATTTGTCTCATTTTCTGTCACACATACAATTCCTTCAACCATCTTTTGAGGAATTTATATGCACTTACATAGATTAGAGTTACATTTTTAGAAACCAATCCTGGATGGTTTTAGAAACTGGTTCAATGTTAAAACAAATTTGCGTGGCTGTATATTCATCTCAGCAACATGTATGTTAGCAAAAAGATACTCTTCCCAGACATGGTGCTGGATGTGCCCGAGGCACAGCCCCACATAAATCAGAGTGGTTTATATCCACCCCTGTTGTTGCTGGGACAGGAACACCCCAGCAAGCAGGGCAAGGGGGACAGCGATGGGCTCAGATCACAGACACGAGCAGGGAACAGGAACCACAGGGTGGACGCAATGACCTGTCGAACACCTGAAGCGCATTTTCAACATAATCCTTGTTTTCATACACTTCACAATGCACAATTTGCTTCTGTGGGAATGCTTAGGAGCAGGACAGCAGTGCTGAAGCGTTGAATATCAATACGAAAAGTAAGTAGCATCAACATGACTAATACTGATACTCTGTGAACTAATCGTCTACTGTCATTTTTTTGGCTGTCCTTTTACACTTTCATCATACATCTTATGTATATATTTTAATATAACATAGGTGTAGAAAAAAATTTTTTAAAACTTTTCCTCAACACAAATTATGACTGTTCATCCTCAACAGGTGTATTTGATTTCAGCTTTAAAATATGTTAGAAGAATCAATGAAATCTTTATCATTATAATTTCTAAAAAAATTTGTATGTTCATAAGTTTATGTAAGATTAAACTTTCATAAATATCAAGACTTTGACTAATCCCATTTCGAGACTTTGTATGATCTGTTTAATATAATTCAAATAATTTCGACCGGCTGGGCACTGATTCTAAAAGTGTATTTTGTACATATTCATATATTTTAATACTATAATGGAAGAACACCTGATTGTTTCATAAAGCAATAATCTTTGCCATCAACTATTTCAATATAACAGGAAGAAAAAACTAAGTTGCTTCTGTTGTCATTTTAAACCCCACCAAAACACAGAATTTCAAGTATTTAGTACTTAGTTTAACGGAAGGATTCCTTGAGATCTAAACATAAAAAGAAACTGAATCTGAGCTGATTTTTTTTTTTTCTATTTTAAAACTCTCTTCACTCACTTCCCCAGAGTAGGACCTAACTTAGTACGACTTTACAAATCTGTAGTGCAGAAAAAGTGTAGATAAGAAATTGAAAGTGTAGAATTCAAAGTATGAAATTGTGAACCTGCTTTCAGACATGCTGGGAATGACATGGCCTGCTATGTGGGGAACTGCATCTTTTAGGAGATTGAAAAGTTTTGTAAATGTTGAATAATATTCTTTTCACAATAACCAACTATTTAAACTGCCAAAAGTCAGTCAACATCTTTAGTAGCTATAAAATTTACATGTAATCAAAGCAAGAAATAGTAGTGTTACTGGCTGCAGAAAAGTAAGCCTGTGATTTGATACACTGATCAAGTTACAAGTAACCAAAGTTAATTCTTTTTTACTAAAATTAGAGCTGAAGCTATTTAGCCAGATACTTCCATTTAATGGAAATATCAGCATATGAATGCGCAGTATCTAAAACAAACAAATAAAAAACAAAACAAGATTATGACTAAGGAATTGTTAGATATCCCAAGTGAGCATTTTATCACAGACTTTCACTGAGCACAGTGAGTGGCAATTATCCTTACCTCAAATAGATTAAAAATGACTTTACATTGTAATGCTAACAGAATCACAGTACTTGACAGCCATGTGGCAAAGACAGATAAATTAAAATTGAAAAGGATTTTCTAGATCTATTTAGGCTCATATTTTCCAAGAATCATACCAGTCATCTTTCAAGGACAGTTTCTCTCAGTGTTTCATTGGTTGGAGGGCAGTTTTGACCTTAGCTGGCTTTGAGTTTGGTGGGTTTTTCTTTGAAAGGACAGCAAGAATGCTGGGATGTAAACTTAATTTTGATTCATAATGGTATCAAAGTGAATACAGTTCCCTGAAACCAAATAAAACTGAGGTTATGTTATTAGAAGGGAGTGATGACTGAGATTACTAATGGCTGCAGCAAAGTGTCAAGCTCTTGTTCCATCCCTCTTAACTCAGCATAAAAAGCGTTCAGGAAAGTGTCAGCAGTAACATTTGGACCAGAGTACAGCAAAGTGATGGAAGGTGTTATTTTATTCTTGCAAAGGAATTTGCCAATTGGCCTTTGCCAAATGAGTTATTACTTGGTCATTAACAGCTGGTGGCTCCTCTGTATCTCTGTTTTCCATGACAAATGAAAATTCCAGAAGAGCAGGAAATGAAAGTACCTGGGAGCACCACTGTTTCCTGGAATTTTTTTTCCTATGCATTAATCTGTCTAATTTTCCCCAAGTCAAGTCTGTTTTGCCCATGTGGTAACTGGTGTATGATCTCCCCATCACTGTCTCAACCTACAAGCTTTGTCATTCTATTGTCTCCCCTGTTCTGTTGAAGAGGAGGAATGAGGTGACAGCTGGGTGGGTGCCTGTCTGCTGGCCAAGCTCAGCCCATCACAATGGTGAAGCTCTCAGGGGGACACAGAAAGGAATGCTGATCTTAAGGGTTCTGGCTATTTCACTCCAGTGGATCTGCTCAGTAAAGTTGCCTAGTAACATCTAGTTTCTGTGAACCCAAGCAAGATTTTTCTCATATAATACTCTTCATCATGATATCGATGTACTGATTTTAAAGCTGTTTCCTTTCCCAGGATGCAACAGATAAGCATCTGTAAATTGGCATGCTGTAGTTGAAAAGAGAGCTAATCATATGATACTGCATCCATTCCCAGCGTACACATAAAAATTAAAAGGTTGTGGAACAATTTAGGTATCATCTGAGCATTGTTCCTTGCAAATGCCTTTCTAACACTGCTGCAACTCTTAATTCCTGATTTTCATTTTGCAATTTTCATTTTTTCAGATGAGTGGAATCAATGTGTTGGGTCTCTGTCAATTCAAATTGCATGGAGAAGTGTTAGAGTGCTTGCAAAGCTCTATTGGGACACTGACACCGTGCACATAATAGCATTACCATGAGTGTGCAGTCACATACTCGACCAGTACACCATGTTGTTGCTAAAACATACATTTGCCAGTGGTACATCTTGTAGTTGCAGCAGATTGCTGCTCTTTCTGCCTTAGGATTTAACACATTTGGCGCAGCTGGCCAGGTGGCAGACCTGCCAGGTGATAGCCTGTCACAAAGTCTGGAGCAGAGGCAGAAATGCTGAGCTGCACAGTGAGATTTGCTGGCCCTGTGGCAGGGAAAGAGGACATGAGGGCCAAAAGATTAGTGTCAAGCTCAAAATGTAGGACTGCACAGTCATTGGCAGTGAGAATGAATTGAAGCTGCTTTTCTGCTTGCTAGGTTATTTGTTAATGAAGTAACTCCAGAAGAGTTAGAACTACAGAGTTTGGGTAAAAGCAGAGAAAGAAAACTTCCCTACATTTTATTTCCTTCCATGGACAAAAATAAGACATCTGTGTGCCAACAGGGTCTGACAGCTGAAAGTGTTAGGTGTTCACATAAAATGGGTTTGTAGCCTCAAGTGGTAGGTCACCATTTGGTAGATCTCTGAATCCTATGGAAGTTGAAAAACAGCTGAAGAAGCTGAGCTGAAAGCTCAGGGAGCTTCCATAGCAACCTGAGAAAGGTTGGGGGCTTGCAGTTATGTTTAGGCTTCTGACTTTTTGTTCCTATGTGTAGTATAATAGTTCTGGATTATTCTTTCCTCTCAATCTCAGAAAAGTTTGTAGAATAGAAAAAATTATTTCTGCTTCACTTTACCTGAGGATAAAGACATTTGGCACAAACATGCTCAGGTTAATTACCTAAATAAATTTATGAAAATAAGCAGGATTTAACCTCTGATACAAAAAAAAATGAAAGTATCTTGAAAGCATAGGAAATAGAGTTTCATTCCCATTTGGGAGAAAAATAAATACACTGATATTGTAAGGTATATTACCAAAGCTTTCTCTCTCTCTCCCCCCGTGCCTCACTGTAACCTTTCCAAAGCACCTTTTGAAATAAAGAATTAAGATTGCTGATGAATGAAAAAGAGTATTTTTATAAGATGCTGTATAACAGCCAAATTTAATAAAATTTAAGTAAATCACTCTTTTCCTGTGGAACTACTGTAGAAAATGTATATATATATATATATATGCTCTATCTCTTGTCTAAAACCATAAGATAATAAATACCATTGTTGTGAAAATTTTACACACATTAAGCTAGGTAATTAATAAAAACATCTACCCTAACAAAACAGCCTGAATCACATCTGCTGGGATTTTAAACACCTGCATTTTCAAAATGATTACCCTAAAACTTGTGACTCACTCTGTGAAGAATTCCTGAAGGTACACATCCCTTTAGACAGAACAAATGTGGCGTTTTCATGAAATAGCGGAATAGCTGATAGTGCACTAACAAAACACACTGGTTTTGCACTTGCTTAAAATTAAATAATTAGTTTTCTTTGCAGTTATATGCAGCAAAGTATGTTTAATTTCTTATACAGAGCAATTTTATTTTGAAAGACCACACACTAAAGTTCTGCTTAAGTTCTTCTTGAATAAAGAAAGCACAGCATGTTTAATGGCTGCCACTATTTTCTTTTGTATTTTGCTGTTCAAATTTTTACTTGGGACTTAAAGAGCTGTAAAAAAAATTGGGAGTCTTAACACTGACATTTTTCAGAAGCTTAAGGTCATGTAACCACAAGAACTACATCTGCATACAGAGTGTCCTGTTTTTGTTCTGACAATTATCTTGCTCTGTTTCAGGGCATCAAGTGATGACATTGAGATATCAAAGTATGATAGACTGTTCTGTCTAAATGACTCTATATCCATCAATAACATCCATCCAGGAACATTAGAATGCATGTGTATCTTAAGAGTACATCTACAGAAATTACTTCTTTTCAAGAAACAGTATTTTCAAAGTATACAGCAACTGTAGTGGTTGTTTAAAGACTAGTCTATAAAATGACATATATAGATATGGTTGAGATTTGGGATATCTTGCATGAAAAACAGCAAACCTAGCAAGTAATGTCTCTTATTATCCCACTAAACAATGCATAAGAAAACGGAATAAAGTGCAATTGCATATTACTATTGTATACAATATAAATTTCTTCACTCAGTTTCTGTCATGTAAACAGTTCATAATAATGAGAAATAGAAAACAGAGAGTTTATGTGGGAGCAAAGGTAAATTGAGGCCTGTAATGAAAATTGTGGAGGTGTAAACGTCACAGAGCAATAGTATGCAAATTAGATTTTTCCATTTGTGGAAAACTGCCCACAAAATTGTAACTTGCAAATCATAATAATATCTGAGTTCTCAGCTTTGAACATACTGCAGGTTTTTTTTCAGTTTTATTGCAAGCTTTGCAGCGTATTTCTGTTAATTAAAATTATGTACTACACGCCCTTTGTATCTAAAAAACTGCTTACAATTGTTATTAATAAAATTAAGATATGTTACTCAGGCTTAATAATGCCTTTTAAAAATATTTTAGCATATATGTCTCATGAACAATCTATTCTACATTTTTGCAGAGTTTTAGCATCTCAAACCCTGCTTCTAGAAACATATTTTAGGTCTGACATTAAGAGACAGAAAAGCTAAATCAAATGTACTGTACCTTTTTTTGACTAAGTAACTGAGTTTTATAATTAATTATAACTGTATAATTAATGCCATGCAATTAAATTCTGAACCAGTGCAATATATGCTAACTGAAAATGTTATGCTTCTGAGAGCATCCTCCACAGCTATCCCTATTACAAAAGGCAGAAATACAAAGTTGTGCAATTCACAGTAATTAGAAAAAACCACAAAACATTTCAGAAAAATGTAGCCCAATAATTGAAAAGTTACCAGGCATTCAAACAGTTTCAGCTGTAGATTCGACAGCCTTAATGTCAGTTATTAAAACTATGCTTCACACAGGTAATTACAGGTTTGGAATTTAATGTAATAAAATAAATGATTTCATTAATTTTCTTTCTCAGATATTACAAAGTGCATTAAGTTATTCCTTTAGCAATTTTTTCTAGTTAGCATAAGAACAATCAGTCATAATATAAAAGTGTTCTTGTGAAAAAGTCTAAGGACTCGAGATTTATTCAGTAATGAATGACTACATAAAGAGTTTCCAATCAGCAGGAAACTAGAAGATTTTGGAATGAATAAAACACTTTGTAATTATTCAAGTTTTGGATGACTCTCTTCCGTTATAGTATTTCTCTAAACTGAATCTGGATCTGCTTTTGCAATAGTTACAGTCCCCCAGGAAGATCTGGTGTCAAGAACAGTCCCTGTAAAGCAGAACTGTCCTCCCTGCAAGATGCTGGGTGAAAGGGCAACTGCTTTTGCTGAAGGCTTTGTGCATTTGGATGATATGTAGATGGTAAGGATTATAATGTGTCTCTGAGCAGGATTCTTTCGTATCTAACAGGACTTTTGGTCATTATTAGTTATAAAATAAAAAATCTGATAAAACTGAAAAGAAATCTGAGGAATTCAACTATAAAAAAAATCATCTGCGTAAGACAAACTTACACTGAGAATTATCTGGAAGTCTGAAACAGAACAAATACTTTATCTCCTTGTTGAGAGTCTTCAGAGTTAAGTATTGGGTTGTTTGCACCTATTTATAAAATGAGAATCTAAAATTAGGCCTCATGGCCACTTGACAATGACTTTGGGTATAAGTAAATATTAATGGCAAGAGCTTCTTTCACACCTTTTGTGACTGAACGCTGTTATTTTCCCCTGGGGAAGAAATGAAAAGTAATCTTAAAAATTAAAGTTTTTATTTTTAGTTCTTTTACTCTAAAAGTGCAATCTAGAGTGGGAACTAGCTAACATCCATCCAAGCTATTTTAAGAGAAGATGATTCTTCAAATGCTACACCTTCTATTCTTAATTGAAAGCAGCTGCATCGTAGCTTAGTTGAACATGAGGCTTTTAGGAGGCTACACTTTGGTGAGGTAATTCTTGTCCTAAACATCATCTTATATTGGGAAAAAATGGTTTTGCTTTTATTACTTAATTTTAATCACATATAACCAAGATATGTAAGCCAAGGTGGCCTTTCAGGTCCCCTTTTTAGTCAATGGAGAAAGACTGACAGCTTCAGATACCCAACAGGTGAGACTGACTCAAGCCTCCACTGTCTCTAGAGCAGAGAGAACAACATTAAATTCAAAATTAAAATTTAGACAGGAAAATGAGAAGATAAAGTTAGAAGAGCATTTAATGACTTTTATCCCTTTCTTGTAGAGGTTGATATATTTATTTCTGGAGAAAAAACCCCACAAACCTCTCAGAAGTTCAAAGAGAAGGAACAAAATTAAAAATGGAGGATAAATCAGAACTGTAGTTTCCAATGACAGCTTTTGTGATCTCTAAAGACAAGAATAAGGATATTCTTGTTCAACAGCAGTTAATGAATTGCTTACTAATTTTAGTGATAATGGATATAATCCAAAGAATAAAAGATAACCTCTGAGTTGGAGGTTTATTTCATTATTTTAAGAAAGCACCTATTTAGAGCCTGTCTTAATGTTGTTTTCAGAAAAATAAAACAAACTAAAAGACCCCAAACAATACTGAAGTAATGCTACAGACTTCTATGACTGAAATCCTGCTTTTTTCTGTGCTTGCCAATTCTGTCATATTATTATCCTTCCTATTACTATGTTTCATTAAAAATGGTACTATTTTCAGATTGAAATACTAAAATTGCCTAGGAAAAGTTAAAGTCATGTTGAAAATCCAGAAGAGATTGGAGATTAATCATACATTATGTATTGAGGAAGCTTTTTTCCTCTGCATAGAAGCAAGCCTGAAACCAAACAGCCAAAGTCATAGCCAAGAATGTATAATATTGGTCCATTCAAGTAATATATTCTAAGAATGCAGTGTAAAGAATTTCTCATTGCTCCCTTAAGAGCACAAACTTTCCAGAAAAGATATTGCTTTAAGGCATTGAATTTTTCTCCCAGGTAGAGAGAGCAAACTAACTTCTTGCCAATATTAAATCACAGTTTGTTTTTTTTTTTTCCTCATAGCTATTAGTTATTTTAACTATATTTTGTGTGTATTTTGATTATTTGTTATATCTTAAAGGAACTTAAGGTGATGGAAATGTTTATCCAGAACTCCTTCTGCCAGTTCCCCTATAAACACAAGAATCTTTAGCTGAAAAATAAATTGTCAAACACATTACATGATAAACACAGGTTCTATATAATGCAGAGCCAAAGTCTTTTCTCAGTGGTACATCTTAAATTCTCATTAATGTTTCCCCGTTAATGGATAAGAGGTTAATTTTGGCTCAATAGCTTTCCATTTTCTGAATACTTTTAGCAAAAAAAAAAATGACCTATTATACTACAAGTGAATAATTTGCTTCTTTTCTTAATGAAACAGATTTCTCTTCTACCTTTCATAAGCAAGAGTAACTCCTCCCTTCTTTTATTTCTCATGTGATATACTTGTTTAAGCAAAGAAAATGAAATCATCTTCCTTCCAAATTTAGTATGACAGATCTTCATATCAAACTCTGATTTTGAACAAGGTTAGGTAGAATAAATATAGCCTCTCATTACTTTCCTCATTTCACCTGTCGCTGTTCTACTGATTTCAACTGACGGGAGTATTGAGTTGGGTGGGAAGCAAGGTAAATGCAGAAGGAACTGTGAATATATTATCATTGTCTTTATTTAGCTGCACCATCAAACCATATGAAAAAAAATGAGAGTAATTTGGTAATTTTGGTAGGCTGAGACCTCACTTGTAGTACAATAATCATTGACCCTGAAATATATAATGTGAAGTAACCTCAAGATTCACAAGCTTCTGCGGGCAAGAAAATATCAAATTCACATAAGGAGGCTTCACATTTAAATTACACAAAAATCCAAGATATTTTGAACATACATTAGGGCAGGATATGGTCCTTTGAATGTTATTCTCAATGCTCGTACCAGCAGCAACCGTCATCTGAAAAAGGTGTCAACAGAGATTCCGCTGAAAGGAACAGAATTTTGTACAGTGCTACAGTATATTTAAAATACACCATGCTTACAAGTTGAATGTTGTTATCATTTAAGCAAGCTGATCTGAGAGAACAAAAACGTGGCTCAACTGAAATTCACACAAAAAAAAATTGGAAGTATTGTTACATCTCCTGACTCACGAGGCACTGAGAACAACCAAACCGTAAGTCACTTTGGTGTTCTGTGCTGCATTCACAGAAGTGAACTCTGAAGCACTGTCAAACAGTCAGAAAACTAGGGAGAAATAAACATTGTTCCATGGATAACTTTAATCTGAGGTCTCTATGTAAAGCAAGAAGTTTACCTGCTTGTGAGGTTTGAAGGAAGTAGGATCTTCTCCCCCACGTTAAACCATCTCACAGAAAGACATCAAAAGAAGTAAATCTATTAAATTATTAGGTAGAATTTATCTATCAAAATGATAATTTTTTCATGCTTTCTCAGACTTCTCTGTTGCACCAGACAATCATGAGAGTGGAAATATAGTAGGAAAAAAGCTATGTGCAGTTAAAAATCTGGAAGTCCCTTCAGTTATCTGAAGAATATATTTTAGCACTGAACAATATTTTTCCTCCATTTTTTTATGACTTTTTCATTTATTTTTGCAGAGCCCAATATCTAACATTCTTCTTTAGAAAGACTCTGACTACTAGGGCAATCTGACCAGATGACATTTCTTCAGATCTTATATTGACTCCAGAGGAAATTAACAACGGAAATTTTCAAAAAGTTCCAGAAGTACTTTCTAAACCTCTGGTTCAATCTACAAACCAAACCACAGTTCTAGATCAAACCTCTAAACAAATTATTTCCATTGTTGAGAGCATATGTAACAATACATACAATGTTCGTGCTAATTATAGTTGAGCACCAACTCTCAAAGTAAATATTTACCTAAGTTTCATTTCTGTGACTGTTTACCAACTCAATTCAGTAAACTTGATATTCAGAACTGACAGACACTATTTTTTGGATTCAAGCATTTCTAACAGCACAATATAACATTTGGAAAATACAACGTCTTGCAAGACGTGTTTTATAATGACTTTACTATTATAATTTATGAGGAAGTTAAGCCTGACCGTATATTATTACTTTTGCAGTAAACAAAAATGTGTACATTATGAATATATTTAACAACAGTCACAGGCATGTATCCATGTTCATCTATCTACAAACCACATATTGCCAATGAACTTCACATTATAAGTTGTAACAGCTTTTAAATATTTGAAAAAAAAAAATTAAGTGTTTTAAAGAAGAATTATGCCATTCAAGGGAACAAGAAAAGTAAATCTTGAATTTTAAGCAAAACTCTCCATGATACTGGCAAGTTCTTAACTTGCTTTTGTCAGATTTCTCTTCTTTAGATTTACATCCTTAAATATTTGAAAACATTTTTGTTTAGATGTATCTTTAAAACAACTGTTGCTCCAGAATTTTGTAAGGACAACACAACCCACATTATGTCAGCATGACACTGTTTTAAATAAACAATAACTCATCACAAGAAAATATAAATGTTATAAACAGTATCCATTCATTGTTTCAGTCTCACACATCTTTATTTAACAAGAGTTTAATGCTTATTAAATTTAATCTCAATGTTTATTTACAGACAACTCCTAAGAAAGGGCTGAAAAATGCACTTGGATAACTGTGTAAATAGTTTACACATTTTTGTACATTTTTAAATTTATATACTTCTCATATATGATATTTTCTGAGAATTTTGCACTTTTGTGTGAAAAGGTAGATCTACTGTATACTTTTGACTGCTGCATCTGAGCTCTGTTAACTAATTCATCTTCGCTGGCCTTCACAGCAATAATCTCTAAGTAACTTTAATCTAATTTTTCAAATTATATTTTAAAACAGTTTCTCCCCTCTTTCCTCTTTTAAAGTGTGATTAAAGGTTTACTGATGAAAAGTATAAAACTAACAGTATTCACTTCCAGCAGCTGGTTTAAGGTTCAGTATTTCAATTCTTCAGGCCTATCATGGAAAATTCTACATAACTGGAAATGAGCGATCCCTGGTATTTCAATGCCATAATGCAATGGCATGACTATGGTAATTTCCTATCCAATCAGATTCATAATACCTAAAATGTCAAGTGTAAGAGAAGAGAAATGAAAGAAAAATATCCAATAAAAAGTATAAAATCTGTGCATTAATTCTAAAATTGTTTGTCTTCAAGCCATGCATGTCAAGGTAAATACGTTGTATTGTCATGAACATTTTACTGGCAATTATTCGAGATACAAAATCCATGAATGAATTATGCAGTTTAAGTAATGCAGCAATTCCCATCTCATGCATGTTGATTAAATATTTATTCCATTCAGGAATGCATCTAATATTATATCTTCTACTTAGTACTTTGTACTGTAGTAACTATAACCTATTAGAATTAATATTAATGAAACTTTCTATTACAGTTTGGTCTTCCTCCCTGAGAAAATGCATAAGCTTTACAATTTATCCAAGGAGAAAATAGGGTCAACAGGGAGAGAAAATTCTGAAAATGAAGCTCAACTATATGAATATATTCTTGCTTGGGATACGCACTTCAGTTGTTTGCTGTGAACTACATGCACGAGGACAGATTTTCAAGCTCTATCCTAAAAGATGGACCCAGAAATGTTTCCAGGCTCCTTCTCCTCTCTGTTTTGAGATTCCACACAAAAGCCTTGTGTGAGACTGTGGCATACCTGAAAACATTTTCAGAAATCGCAAAAATCCCTCTAGGTACATACACGGCCAAGCTGCACCTCCTGGCCTCTCCAAGATTGCATCAGATAATAATAATAATGAGTAATGGCCCACACATGCACCAAACTGATGTCCATTTCTGAATTGGATGGAAATAGTGACAAAGGATATATGAGGCTTCAATTTCAAGCTTTCATGAAAGTATTAAATTAAACAAAGTTTAGCTAATTCTGTAGATTAATTGATGACAAATAGGTGAAAATTAATGAAGTCTAACCTCAATATTCCTGAATTTACACCATGTAGCAACTGCGTTTTTAACTGTGTATTTATATCAGGCTTTGACTTCTCTAAGTGAAACCTACTTAGTAGAAAAATAATAATAATTCTTCTCTCAGAAAAAAAAAAAAATTCCCACTCAGAGCAATATTTGGTCTTTCTTGGCAAGAATTTTGTGGTGACCAGTCTTGTACCTCTCACTGCAGTAAAAAATGTTATTTACGTGTTTTAGTCTACGGAAAATTTTATTTCCTCACATCATTTAGCAAAACTAGGCTATGTCAGAAAATAATAATTTCTTCCCTTATGTGTCATCTCTCTGTGGGGGAGCTAACTGAGGTCATGCTTAGCAAGCCATCTAAACAGCCATCACAGAATCACAGAATGTTAGGGACTGGAAGAGACCTCGAAAGATCATCTAGTCCAATCCCCCTGCCAGAGCAGGAACACCTAGATGAGGTTACACAGGAATGTGTCCAGGCGGGTTTTGAATGTCTCCAGAGTAGGAGACTCCACAATCTCCCTGGGCAGCCTGTTCCAGTGCTCTGGCACCCTCACTGAGAAGAAGTTTCTTCTCAAATTTAAGTGGAACCTCTTGTGTTCCAGTTTGAACCCATTACCCCTTGTCCTACCATTGGTTGTCACCAAGAAGAGCCTGGCTCCATCCTCGTGACACTCACCCTTTATATATCTGTAAACATTAATAAGGTCACCCCTCAGTCTCCTCTTCTCCAAACTAAAGAGCCCCAGCTCCCTCAGCCTTTCCCATAAGGGAGTTGCTCCACTCCCTTAATCATCTTCATTGCCCTGCGCTGGACTCTCTCCAGCAGTTCCCTGTCCTTCTTGAATTGAGGGGCCCAGAACTGGACACAATATTCCAGGTATGGTCTCACCAGGGCAGAGTAGAGGGGAAGGAGAACCTCTCTTGACCTACTAACCTCACTCCTTTTAATACACTCCAGGATGCCATTGGCCTTCTTGGCCACAAGGGCACGGTGCTGGCTCATGGTCATCCTCTTGTCCACCAGGACCCTCAGGTCCGTTTCCCCCACACTGCTCTCTAATAGGTCATTCCCCAACCTATACTGGAATCTGGGGTTGTTCCTGCCCAGATGCAAGACTCTACACTTGCCCTTGTTATATTTCATTAAATTTTTCCCTGACCAACTCTCCAGCCTGTCCAGGTCTCGCTGGATGGTAGCACAGCCTTCTGGTGTGTCAGCCACTCCTTCCAGCTTGGTGCCATCAGCAAATTTGCTGATAGTACACTCTATTCCCTCATCCAAATCATTGATGAATATTTTGAATAATACCGGCCCCAGTACTGACCCTTGAGGCACTCCACTAGATACAGGCCTCCAACTAGACTCCGCCCCATTGACCACGACTCTCTGGCTTCTCTCCTTGAGCCAGTTCACAGTCCACCCCACTACCCAGTCATCCAGACTGCACTCCCTCAGTTTAGCTGTAAGGATGCTGTGAGAGACTGTGTCAAATGCTTTATTGAAGTCAAGGTAGACCACATCCACTGCTCTGCCATCATCTATCCACCTCATTATGTCCTCATAAAGGCTATGAGGTTGGTCAAGCACGACTTCCCCTTGGTGAAGCCATGCTGACTGCCCCTAATGACCCTCTTATCCCTGATATGCCTTGAGAAGGCACCAGGGATAAGGCTTTAAGTCTTAAAACTGTCTGCAAAGTCTGGCTTAGAAAGCAATGCAGCCATGAGGACAAGTGTTGCAGGTCCAGTGAAGACCAAACTTGTCAGTCATATGCAACATGCTCTTGGGTAAGGGTTGACTGCAGTCTCTGGGACATGTGGAACCCAATAGTTTGAGACTCAGTAGAAAAGCTGAATGCCACCAGGTGGCTCAGACTTCACATCCCACTTGCAAGGTAGACTTTTGGGTGGAAAAGAAGCTGGAAGGCAGACCATACCACACTTAGTTCTGTTGAGAAGCACGGTCCTGCAGTGTAACAGACACATAAATAGGGAGGCCAAAATGTAAAGGATACATTTGAATCTCTCCTGACTACTCAAGCAGAGGACTTAACTAATAAAATAAGTTGGCATTTTTTTTTGGAAAATCAGCCCAGCAGGTTGATGCATTGAAACTCCACTCTTCTGGAAAATACATATTAGCATTGGCATCTCAAATTGAAAAAAAGTAATATAACTAAAATCAATCTAAACTAAAAATCAATACTTAAATCGCAGTAAAACACATTTCTGAGTATACAACAAAACCAGAGCTTGTCCCTGTCACTGGAACTCCGCCTGAATGAGCATGACACAGCATGCAAGTTCTCAGTAAAATCTGTGAAATCCCAATGTGGTTTATTCAATGGAAATGCATAACTATCCCTGAAAAATAAGTTTGACCTCTTAATATACCATCTAAATTAAGCAAACAAACAACATTAAACAAACAAAAGGACACTGTAATTTCTTTTAACATATGTACTAGAAAACTACGTTAGATAGTTTCTTCAAAAAAATCCAACAAACCCATCAACAATAACGTTTTCACCAAATCTAATGCTTTATATTGCCCCATTTTACTATCACCTGCCCTTACTTTATCCAAGTTATTTTTGCGAGTGGCCCCTTATCTGAAGCTCTCAGCTGGTTCTGTGCAGAAAGTGATCTTTTATTGTTGAACCAAACTATACCTAATTCATTTTTTTTCCTCCATCTAAAAGATCATTTAATTATACTTTCTCATTCAGTTAGCTATTCAGTTACATGCAATGACATTGTAAATATGGGAACTAAATGAACAGTTCTAAATTATCAACTTAATGCTTAACTCAAGAGACTTGAAAGTGTTCTTACTCTGAAGTTAAGTGAATCAAAAGGAGTCTTTATTTGTATGACCAGAATTGGTGCATCTATGCATGTGTGTGTACATACAAATATATAATAATTTTGTACATATATAATGCAATATATACAAAGAAGCATATAAGGACGTTCAGCCTGGTGAAGACAAGGCTCTGTGGAGACCTTATTCTGGCCTTTCTATACATCAAAGGGGCTTATAATAAACATAGGAATGGACTTTTTAATAAGCCTGTTGCAACTGGACAAGTGGTAATGGTTTTAAACTAAAAGAAGGGAGATTTAGACTAGATATAAGGAAGATTTTTTTTTTCTGATGAGGGTGGTGAAACACTGGAACATGTCTCCCAGAGAGGTGGTAGATGCCCCATCCCTGGAAATGTTCAAGGCCAGGCTGGACGGGGCTCTGAGCAACCTGATCTAGTTGAAGATGTCCCTGCTCATTGCAGGGTTGAATGATCTTTACAGGTCCCTTCCAAACCAAACTATTATATGATTCTATGATTTGATATATATTACAGAATCACAGAATCGACTGGGTTGGAAAAGACCTCAGAGATCATCGAGTCCAACCCTTGGTCCAACTCTAGTCCGTTTATTAGATCATGGCACTAAGTGCCATGCCCAATCTCAGTTTAAAAACCTCCAGGGACGGCGAGTCCACCACCTCCCTGGGCAGGCCATTCCAATGCCTGACCACTCTCTCTGTAAAGAATTTCTTTCTAATATCCAGCCTAAATTTCCCCTGGCAGAGTTTAAGCCCATGTCCCCTTGTTCTATTGCTAACTGCCTGGGAGAAGAGACCAATCCCCACCTGGCTATAACTTCCCTTCAGGTAGTTATAGAGAGGGATGAGGTCACCTCTAAGCCTCCTCTTCTCTAGACTAAACAACCCCAGCTCCCTCAGCCTCTCCCCATAGGTCTTATGCTCAAGTCCCTTCACCAGTCTTGTTGCTCTTCTCTGGACTCGCTCCAGCACTTCAATGTCTTTCCTGAACTGAGGGGCCCAGAACTGAACACAATACTCCAGGTGTGGCCTCACCAATGCAGAGTACAGGGGAAGGATCACTTCCCTTGTCCTGCTGACCACGCTATTTTTGATACAGGACAGGATACCATTGGCCTTCTTGGCCACCCGGGCACACTGATGGCTCATGTTGAGCTTCCTGTCAATTAGTACCCCCAGGTCCCTTTCTGTCTGACTGCTCTCCAGCCACTCTGCGCCCAGCCTGTAGCGCTGCAGGGGGTTGTTGCACATACACACCTGCATCCATTCACATACATATGTACACACACTAAATTAATAATTATTATATGCTTGGTGACAATAACCTGCAGGAAAAAAGTAAAAAGAAAAAACAAAAACCACCCTCTACAACCATCTACATCAACAGTAGCTGTCTGGTATGTATATTTACTTGTACACACTTGACTTTGTTAATGGGAGTATTCCCACTTGTTATCTCTCCACATGCAAAAATTTGCATGATCTGACTCTTAAAGCCTAATATGTAGAAAGACAGACCTTGCAGGTCTGTATAGTAATCCTTCCACAGTACTGTTACATGACAATAAAGGGTAAAGAAATACATCATTAAGCTAGCATTTTAAAGAGATAATAAGATCCGTATTTATTGGTTTATCTGTATCACAGTGGCTGAACTGTTTAATTATTCTTTGATTTATCATTTGAAAAATACTTTGAGATGTAAATGCTGAAAATCACCATGGTTAAAATAACCTTATATTTACACTATAAAATATTAATTTAAATGTATTTTACTTAGGAGAAATTTATTATAGCAATAAAGATTCGGAACAGTGATCACAGAATCGGAGTTTGAGTTCATACAGCCATTAAAATAACTCAAGATCATGTCTGTGTTGTATGAAGGCACAGAAACAAATCAGGCATATACTCCATCATTAAAAATTTAGTTAATAAAAAGAGTCTAGAAAGGAACTGTCTGAATAGTTCTTCATCAAAAAAGAAGAATATTTCTTTGCCAAATTTTCAGAATTTCCTTTGCATAAATTCTTTTCAAACCACAAGATATTTTTTTGCAAGTGTAGAAAACGAACACAATGCTAATTTAACACCATCTAAAAATATGAAACTAGATGAACATGTTGGAATATTATGCAAATTGGTTTTCAAACTAGGTCTGTGGAAATCATGCTGAGTACTCTTTTGCTCTGTTTAATGAAGTATTAAGAGTCTGATATTTACATTTTGGGTCCAGTTCCAAGTAATTTTATCAATGACTTGTAAGGAAGGGAAGGAGGGAGGAAGGTAGAGGGAGGAAGGGAGGGAGGAAGGGAGGGAGGGAGGGAGGGAGGGAGGGAGGAAAAAACAAAAACAACAGAAAACCACAGCAATTGGCTACACCTACAGTGCTTTCTTGCAATCCCTAAAATCCTGCTCCTCTAATCATGCCACTGCCAGACCTGTTCCCAGCCCGCAGTAACGACCTTTCTAGTCACTGAAGCCCAGGCTGTGGGGAAGGAACATCCAGCAGTGCACATGTGTCAGCATACTGCCCTGCAATAAGACAAACATAGTTTAGGAAGGTGTGTTAAGAATGATGCTAAACTGTGCACTTGGTCCCAGGAGATCAGACTTCTCACAGATCCAGGTTAGATATAACTTGAGAGCACCTGAGGAGCCTCAAAAGCACTTCTAAATAATTTTCAGCAACAGCATACAACTCTGCTTGTCCCACAAATGTCAGGTGAAGCCTATTCAAAGGTTGTTCCCATTCCAGTCCTCACATTTCTCTATAGGAAAAAAAATATAAGAGACTGAATCATGGTTTTGTTTTGTAGTAATAAATACTTCCCTTAGTTTTCTGAATACATGTGCCAGCCAGTCGAGTCTTCTGCAGAGGGACAATTTGCCCTCTGATCTCCTGGAAGCAGGATGAGGCAGAAAAAACGTGCCCTTGGGTGAGCACAGAATGCAGTGCCTGCTTGGACTCCTGAGAGATATTCTGCTCTGCCTGGGCTACGGAGTACTCTGGGACATGGCGATTGTGTATGAATGTGAGCAAACAAAAACTAACAACCAGTATGACTTCCCCATGTACATCTGGAAGGCTCAGAAGGGTATACCTCAACACTCAAGTAATATGTGCAAGGAGAAGGTAAGATGAAAGGGATAAAGCACAGAAGTCTTCATTCAGGCTTGTGATCATGTCAGTCTTCCCAGTGCTCATTCTTTGTGTTTTTATCAGGGACCTTTAGGTTGCAGACAGATAGAATTCAGATTCACAACAGTGTTTTTATATCATTTAGTATGTATATATTTTCAGGGAAAATATAGTATAAAAGCTAAAATAAGCTCTTTTTTTTTTTTTTTTCTGTAATTTTCTAGTAACAGAACAGCTAAAAATACACCTCACCACATGAAAGTGTGTAATGATGATGAAAAACTTGAAAGACAATGTTGAGGAATTTTGCAACTATGCATTCCCACTAGGTAAGAGGAGAATTCTGTTTTACAGAGGAAGCCAATCACTACTTGTACTTTTGATTTAAGCACCATGTTATCTGGCTTCATGACTAGATAAGTGTTCTTACGATGTGAAAACCATTTAAAAAATTCTCACCACTATAAATTCTCAAACATCAACATTAAGGGCAAGATAATTGCATCTTAAAAGAAGAGATTTGTGCTTTGCTATTTCTAGCTTGTGTATTTACTTAGGAAAGTACAAGTTAGGGTACTCTTCAGAGGCATTTAAAACATCTTTATCAATTAGTTGTACATACGTATACATAAGAGAATTTGTGTTGTGCCCGATCAGTTGAAATATCCTCACTGAGCTAAATCATCAGAATAAAGACTGAATTATTATGACCAACTGCAAACTGGTCCTTCAAAAACAGTCTTCAAGATAAGTCTGTCTGGAAATTGTAATAATAGATAGCCAAGCTTCAGTAACGGTTTAACCTTCATATTCAAAGAAGAGCCGTAACAGTATAAGAAAACAACTTGTATTAATTTAGAGCTTCCTAAATCTACATGGGAACTTCCTACCAACCCCCCGCCCGCCGCCGCGAGTCATTGCCTGCATTGTCATATGTGAGCTTGTACCATCTATGCTACGTAGGTTTATGAATCTCCAAGACATTGGACTTTAAATGTAGACCAAGAACTCCTTTCTAGGAAAAATAAGAGAAGGAATATGAGGTAATAGAAGTCCTCTCTTCAGACAGTGAAGTGGAAAGCTACCGTTTTATTCCTTTTACAAAAGGAAAAGTAAGGTAGTGTCTTCCCTGAACCCAGTCCCATGGTGCAGGATGAAAAAGAAATGACTTGACACAGTCCATCCCCTGTGGCCAGGGAGGCCAGTCAAGAAGGCCCGACCCCATGCCCACTGCACTGCTGTGCTCAGCGCTGCTCTGCCAAGAGACCTGCACAAACCCAGAGTGACTCAGTGGAGAAAACTGCTTCAACAGGGACAAACTGATTTACATCCCCCCATCCCAGACTCTGCAACACAGTTCAGGGGTAGGGGATAGAGAAAAGGCCACATTTAATGCTTTTTGGATGGCTCATTAAATTTTAAGCACAAAGGTTGTGAATGCAAGGTAAAATATAATAACCTTGCATAAATTGAGTATGTAACTGAAAGTTGTCTTGGTATAGCTTTGATATGTAGTTACCAGCCTATCAAAGCACATACTTCAGACTTAGATATCATAATATCATTGGTAATTTCTGCTGAGATATAGTTTTTGATATTGTCTAAGGAAATACATTATGAAAAGGATTAGGATTACAAAGAATACACTTTCTTTCCTATACCCCTCTTCGATTTAAATATATTTTGGAAAGGTATCCACAACAAATAAAACGCTTATTTTCATTTAAGTTCGTTTCCTCTTTGGCATTTGGCTACATAGTGATTAAGATAATTTATTTCTGGTCTTTCTTTAGCTGTAAAAGAATAAGAGAAACATATGTTTTAAAAACTATAGAGTCGGAAAAAGTTAAAGAGGAAAATAAAGAGTACATAAAAATACTCTCTCTCTGACCTGATGGTGCAAGTGCAATTTTTTTATTATTATTAAAGGTTTTCCCATTCTAATTCCAGCAACAATAGGTCTGTTGAGATTATCACTGTGAATCCCAGAACCCACAAGAATAATTCTATATTCTATCTTCTTTTTTTTCTACAAGTACCATTTTTATAACTATAACCTCATTCTATTATACAAGCCCAGTAAATATTGCTAACATTGTAGTACGCTGATTTTTTTCAGTCTGTCCCCTAAGAGAAAAACATTTACAAATACATAGAATCTTCAGTCTGCAAAGTGTTTCGATACAATTTTTCTTAGTTTGGTGGTTTGTTTTAAATGTTTATCCTTCTAAAGAAGACATTGCTGAAAAAATAGAGCTTGCTCTTGAAGATACAAGTGGGACAGACATATGATACTGCTAATTCCTGGGGGATTTCATGCTACTCTGTTGGGCCAGCTTCCAAGCAATCTGGTTCTCTTCCTCCTTGTCTCATTTATGACTGTAAAACATTCTGCAGGTCCTGAACAGGTCAGGGCCATCACATACATTCCTGTTGTCTTGCAGCCATTATTATTCAAATGAATTTATATTATAACTTGCCACCATGTTTGCTAAGCACTGTGCAAGTGTAACTCTGAGAATTTTTATTCTCTGAAACAAAGGCAGAAGGGATTATTTCACATGTGTATAAACAATGTCTGCTTGGGATACATGTTGCAGGGGTCATTGGACTAGATGATCTTTAATGGTCCTTTCCAACCCAAACTGTTCTATGACATTGGTTGGATGCACTTGTCTGTTTTTCCTTTATTTGCTCTTCCTGGAAGTATAGAACCTTAAGCCACAAACTTCAGCAGCAGTAATTTCCCTTAAAGATCCTCCCAATCCTTTAAGATACCAAAGGACATCCAAATACCAAATATACAGCAGTGCGGTGATACATTCATGATTTACACACAATTTCAAGAACTAAGGCTGCTTAGGATGCTGCCAAGCAGCAGCGAAGACAAATTAACAAGACTTTGGCCTTCTTCTCAGCTGTTCCTAACCTTTCGGCAACAGCCAGATGTCAGAAATCAGTTCAGTTTCACATTAGTGTCATTTGAAAAAGCCAAGAGCTGTGGCAAACACAGGCAGTGAAACTACACCTTGAAGAAACAACCCAAAGGTGGAGGATTTCAGTGGAGAGAAGGTGGAGGGACTTCCACTGAAAATAACAAAGAGCTGTGAGTGAGTAAGAGGCAAAACAAAAGCTTCTATTTTACTATTATCTCCTGAAATAATCTGGAAAGAAGTATAATATATCTACATGATAGAAAACTAAAGATTATTTGCATTAGCCCTCAAATATACTTTCATCTCTTATATTGCACCAGGGCAGGAAAATAATGTGTTCATCCACAGAGTTCAAGGAGCTGAAAAAAACCCAAACCCAAATAAATCCATGCTATTAAAATATAAACACATTCAAAAATTAAATGAAATTCTAACTGTAAATGGAAGAACTGAAACAAATTTGATTTAAATTAAACACGAAACTTTGCAGGTGAAGACCAGCAGACTGAGGATTGCGTGTCTTTATGTATTAAAACAGCATGTTTATTCACAAAAGCTTTTTAAAACTCCTTTTTCAACTGTCATTTTTTACACTGATTTATAACTCAAGACGACACTGACTGAAAGCCCAAATCTAAAATCCTCAGGAAAAAAAAAAAAAGCTTTGGGAACCTGTCTTCAAATAGTTTATTTTCTCTCCACGTAAGATTCCCTTCAGCTTCTTGAAGCATGAATCAGACCAAATTTCCTAGCAGAACACATGTCGTCATAATGAAAAGACATGGATGTTGAAAATAATGAGAAAGGTGCTTAACTTGCATGAACACCAGAAGACTTGGGGAAAGTGAGAAAGACATCTGGTCATGTCCCCAAACCCATTGTTTTTTGCTAAGGCAGTACTGGTCCCCAATGCTGGAGCAGTGACCAAACAGTTGTCCAGAGAAGAAAAGGTTTTCTGATACCTACCTCTGTATACAGCCACTCTACCTAGCTAAGCATCAGGATTTTAAAGTCTAAGAATATTTATCATGCCCTCGTAAAACAGAGACTACAGCACAACTTAAAATGTTAAATTCAAGAGCACACACTTCACTGACCACAATGAAAAGAATATAATAAAAAGGAGTAAAAAATTACCCTGGCAACACTTACTCAAAGAGCCAAAGAACTAGCATCAAAGCATCACTGGATAAATACTGGCTGTATTTTTTCTCAGACTCACCCACACAGCAACACTAAAGACTGCAGATCCAGACAAAACCAATCTTTTTGAGTACATCATAGCTGCAGATACAGACAAATGCATATATAAAAAATACAGAATCTAGTTTGCAAAACAGAGGTATTCTGTTGATCAGTGTAAAAATCCAAATTTAAACCACAAGGGTCCAACAATAACACAAAATTTTGTAGCTTTAATAAAAAATATGTTTTGTTGAACATGATTTTGGGGCTAGAAAAAAAGAAATACAGCTTTCCAATATTAAAAAAGAAATACATCATATTGCCACTGAAAGGTGGCTACTGTAACAACCCAGTAAATTATCATATGATTTTTTTCTGTATGTTATGTGTACTTCAAGTATTATTTTTATAAGCTAAGAAGTGATCATAAACCGTAGCTGAAAGGGAAAAGAAAGATATGAACTAATATCCCCTACAAGAAGAATCCCCATAAAACATACCACCAGTCACCATGGTGGAATGAAGATCTTTGCTTTTTAAATAGGGCAAGTTTTCTAACAGTTGGTAAATGGCAGATCAAAATACCCAGATCTGCTAAAAGACAAGTCCAAAAGAGAAGAAATGGAGAGAGCTCAGATCAGCAAAGGGCAACTATGATCCAGTATCTGTACCAAGAAAGCTGAGATTGAATTGTTCCATCTCATCCAAATTAACTGTAGTTCAGAGTACTCGAAGTTAAAAGCTTGAGACTCCTGACCTGTGAGTGGGAAAGGCAGGTACCTTCAAAGATGATTCTTAAAATCTGAGTGAACTGCCTAGAGTTAGATAGTTTGAATATAGCACAGTCATCTCTCAGCCAAAAAGCCAAGAGCATTTCTTCCGAAGACATGCCAACCATAGACAAGGCATTTTGTTATTTAATTCCATTTTTTTGGCAAAACACAATACTTTGCTTTAAAAATCTGTTTCCTTGTCATTGCTGCATCATCACTGTCCACAGGCAAGCACAGAAAATGAAAACTTTAGCAGGTGCCAAATACACTGGATTTTCTGGTTGTCATTGAAGATTACCACAGCTCTGTCAGAGGGAAGATGAGCTGAATTCCCATATCAAGCAAAATGTGAAGGATGCATTCAGACGCTGAAAGAATGTCTATACAATCAGACTGCCAGGTATGTGACATTCCAGTGTTTAGTTAGCACTTGGACACTAAAGCCACCTGTCTCCAGTCCTCCACTGTCACCTTGCAAGAGCATCTCTTTTACTTCTCTCTTAATTACTACGAGTATTTCCAATATAAGGCAGAGACCCCCATGTCAATGCACACTATGGCTAAGAGAGTCACACAACACGAAGGACGCTCATGCCAAATTTAGTCTCTACATGGACACAAACCAAAGTCTGCTACCACTCGGATGTTCACAGGATTAAATTCACAAAATATTTGTGAACTTTAATCTCTCCTATTGGAGTTATTCCTCTTTACATATGGTTTACTCCTCCCGAAGAGAAAATGACATTCACATCAGTTGGGCTGCTTTCCTGCAGTAATGGCACATTTGGATTTTCATCCCTGTCCTACTTGCTTGTGAACTGTTTCCACACGATGGTTCGGTGCGGAGCAGGAGATCAGCACAGGTCAGGGGACAGCCCACCTGCTGCAAGGACAGCAAGAGTGGAGGCAAATCTTCCCAAGCACAGAAGGAATCTAAAGGCTGCTTGGTTTTATTGTCTGATCCTGGATCAATGTGGCTGCTACTAAACAACAGGTAAAAAAGAGGACTATATCACACATTCTTAGTTTACTTAGATTACCTAAGTAAGCTATCAGCTTCGTAATGAAATATCTCACTTTTTTTCTGACAAATTATTTTTAATAGAAAAATTAAAACTTGCGCTTACAGCTGTGATGTGAAGAGCCATGAAAGTGACCTGGTTAGAAGGGAAAATTACTGAACAGAAGAAAATGTCTGTTGAAATACTGACAAAGAACACACCTGCCAGCCTGGAAGCTGTGAGCTTGGGAACGAGGCCTACAAACCAGAAGCATTCCTGAGAAGTGCAGCTGGCATCTTTGGGTACAGATGAGTACACAGAAACCAGAGACATCCTTAGATAACCAGTGATAAGTGCAAAACCAATGTAGAATCATAGAATCATTTTGATTGGAAAAGACAAAGATCAGAGACTCCAAACGTTAACCTACCACTGCCAAGTCCACAACTAAACCATGTCTGTAAGAACCTCATCTATATGAAACATTTCATCTGTGAATCCCATGTTTGACGACCGTATTCTTCAAAGCACAGCAGTCAGGATAAAGTATTTGGACATACAACAACTATAATGGCAACTGATTGTCTGAAAGTGTGAAAAACAGTCAGGAAAAAGGGGAAAACATCCTGAGAAATTAAGTACCAGTAATTGCCATTGGCTGCTCTAACTGCAAGAAGAGGAAAATAGTCTGGAAAAATAAAAATTAGGGTCAGTTTGTTTTGTCCTCCCCTTCTGGATGGTTGGGTTCCCTTCTGGGATAGGTTGGTCCTACCCTCTGGGATAGTTTGGCCCCTTCTGCAATCTGTTTAATGCGCTCAGTAGCATATAGATACATGTAAGTAATCTGTCATCAGTATATTTGCTGTTATATTATTGATAATTTCCTTCTCCAGTTGTAATTTTGTAGTAAACTATAATGCTATATATATATATACCTATATTTATACTTGATTGCTGCTATTACTGGGTACTGCTATTATTGATTGTTGCTATGATTGTTCACTGCTATGCTGTTGATTGCTGCTAATTTATAATAGCTTGCGATATATATATATATATATATATTTGCTTTATTAATCTTAGGTATACTTGCTAGTGGTAACTTTTGTGGTATTAGTAGTAATCTGTAATAAAGTAGAGATTTAAAGGATAAAGCCTCTGTGTCCTATGAACCCACAGCTGCAATCTCTATGCACTTGAGGGCCAGGTAACCCTTCAGGCTGTGACAAGCTAAGAGTGGAATGGCAATCTTCTTCCATTTTTGTAATATGCTGCCAAAAAAAGATCAATTATTCACTGTCACTATAACAGTGATTCTGAGGTGATCAGATACTGCCATGATGGGCTGGTATGAGAGCCAGAATAAATGAAACTTTCTGTCTTTCACCGTCCTGAGGAATTAAAATTAACCCCTTTCACTTTTCCTGTTTGTGTAAGCCTCATCAATTTATCTTTGTATTTGAACTTGCCAACATAGTTTTCCCAAGAGGATGAGATACAGAAACAGCACAACTGGAACATTTAATGAAAATTTGGCTTTTATATAAATGCCTGGTTGAGTCTGTTACTCCAGTGATTTTATAGTTGTAAGTTTCAAAGACTGTCAATGAATAGATGTGGGCTCCTCTGTAGCAATCTATTTTTAATTCCATCAGAGAGGCTTAGTGTTAAGCATGCCATGGAAGAAACGTTAGTCAGAGGAAAGCAGATGGGATAGCTAATTTTTTTTCGCAGTGTTTACACATTGCTGAAATTTTGTTAATTCTCACAGCAGAAAAACAAGAATACTAGGTTCACATATAGCAGCATTCATCAGCAGGCTTTAGAGGGGAAACTGATAAGTTTTGATCTGTTTTTGTCACTAGGTAGCTTGGCAATACTACGTACCAGTAAAGGCCTGTATCTGTAGCCAGTGCCAGCAGCCCTCAAGCTTCAGGTGCTACACAGCTCTCCAGCTCAACTAAACTTCAGTCTGCTCATCTGGAGCCTCCTGCTCTCTGGGTATATGTGCAAGTTGCACACAGAACAAAATGTACATTTTAGGACTTATTCCTTATAAACACAGGCAAAGACTAAGAGTCACAAAAAAAGAAAGGGATTTTTAAGCAAAGAACCAAGTCCTGAATGACCTAGCTCCCTAACTCCAGAATGGGAAGCAGCATAACCATACCAGCCTACCAGTGGGGTATGATCCCTATGAAAAAGAAGCGCTGAGTAACCCATGAACAAAGGAACAATAAAATAACATTCTGCTTTTGGATACAAAGCAGGTGTTTTGACACTTGTCTGCACCATGCTCTGCTGAGGTGTTAACTCCTCTGGGACCACAGTGTGCTGTACAAATTCATGGGACTCCAAAACAGAAGATAAAATGGTTCGCACCTCATATTAGTTGTTTCTAATATCTCTGATGACTCAATTGACACTTGCTATAACCTTCAAAATTAAAAAAGACTGAAACTTGCATTTTGAAAAATGTAGGCAGATTCCTAAGTAAAGCTTTAAAAAAATGTCTGTGAACACAGTACATGGAGTCCTTAGATTTTAAACATTTGCTTTATCAGGTTTCCAGCATTGCTTCTTAGGGCTGTATATCATATACTATATTAGAAAATATACTCATATTATCATTGAGATTAGTAGTATAAATACTATTGACTAATCCAACAAGAAATCAAATGCAATGGTGGTTTTCACCTATATATGTAGGCTTATAGATTATTTTAAGTACAGGGCTTCAACTTTGACCATTTAATTTCAATAATGATAGCATTACCTGTTAAAAATTAATGTTCCATTTGCACATATTGCTCTAGGTAAGGAATAATCCCAATCCCTACAGCTGTCAGAAGAAGAATAAAAGAATGTATTGCTCTGAACCTGTTCTGCTGAACTTTGTCATATAGAATACAAACACTAAATCCTTGCATGCTGTGTGGAATAAAACCATGCCACCCACATGAGAAACCTGCTCTAAAGGTGCTCAATTCAATATGCAGGTAAGACAATCAAGTCGAATACTTCAAAGTATGTGATCTGAGTACTTGAACTCCAGTAAAGAGGAAGATGCAGACTGCAACTTCTCAAAACCGTGTTGCTTACATATGAAGAGCTCCCTGTAACACTTCAAGTATACACCAAAACACTGGCCTTAAGGCTTCCGAAATTTTCCTTTTAACTTCACTGGATGCGTATCAAGAAACCAAAATAACGACTCGATATAACAGATTTGTCTGTTGTGTCAACAGAAACACAAAATAAATGAAAGAGACATGAATGAAGCTCTCTCATTTTTCACATTCAATATCTGCAGGAGCAAGTTCACCAGTTCTGGAGAAATTAAACAAGAAACTCTTAGTTAGCAACTTCAGGAATATTACAAATGAACTATTATTGGAGCTCCTGCTGCAAACTCTTATCTATTTTCAGTCGTATAAGAGACAGACTAATTTTTACTTCTTGAAAAGTGTCTTTTAAGATTATTCTTGTAAATGTGTTCTGAAACTTCATTTCCAGCTTCAGGTGAACACAAATCACAAGAGATGTTCTCAAAAATCTTTCAAAGGCTGTAGATCATTCTAAGGGAATTCCAGATAAAATATATTTAACCTCTCTCTCAAATTTCCTAACTAGAGCTTTGCGAAATATCCAAAATACCTGAGTGATTAAAAGAATAACCCTTAACATTTTAAGCCACCACAAGCGCATACTTTTGCTCATCACATTGCAACCACATGGAGGTAGAATAGATATAATCGATGCTTTTAAATCCACAAAGGCTAATGAAAAGCTGTTAACAGATACCTTCCAAATGGTTGATTACCAAGTCTTTTAGTAGCCGAGATTTATTTAATAGACAAATATCTTGTCAGAAAGACAAGAGAGAGATGAGACTGTCATCCCAAGAACAGTTACTAATATATATCCTTCTGTGGAGTTAACAACACTATCATTTCTAGACTTCCAAAATTTTCAAAGCTGTCAGCATGAGGTGGTGGATCTGATACTTTTCCAAACACATGAGGACACTGTGCTGTACTTGGTACTCTAACATTCTGAAAACACACTTAGGAGAACATAATGGCTTACAGCAACAAGATCACTTTCTTATAAGTGAACTCAGACTGGAAAAAAAAATTATATATCCCTTTGTGACATCCACAAATTTGTGTGCATACTTTTTTCCATGTAACTTCCTGCCACTAGATGAAAGAACTTGCATGGAAAAACCTACTTATACATTGAAAGCAAGATGGAATGATGTCTAGGTTTTAACATTTCTTGGATGGGAATAAAGTGTCACATCTTCACCTGCTCATGGTTTATTATGGTTTTGAATACTTCACTTAAGACTTTCATTATTCTTTATCTACAGGCTTCTGTCACTTCTGTCTAATAGAATTTTATCTTTCCTAAATTACTATAGAGTATTGAGCGTTTAGAGTACAAATTATAGCTCTAGAAACATTCATAGCTGATAAATCCGAACCACGAAACACGTAAAATGCCTTAAAAACCTAGAAGTTTGGAAACCCCATTTGCGAGTACAATAAGCAGAACGTTTTATGTAGTAATGCATTGTTTTCTGCTTTTACATCTCTGTTTCAGCCTTAATTTGATGAGCCACATTGTCAACAACGTGTGCTCTTTGTAGCCATGACATTTGTATTCTTCAGAAATATTGCATCTCTTTTTAACATCAGAACTGTTATGCACCCTATATAGTGTGTGCACTCTTCAGTACTGGGGATAATACTTAGATACCTGAATTAAGGGTGAGGTCTCCTTGTTCAGGGTATTGAAGAGTGCACACACTATATAGGGTGCATGACAGTTCTGATGTTAAAAAGAGATGCAATATTTCTGAAGAATACAAATGTTACATGTCACAATGATGAAAATGGTTCTTTACAAATATTTTAGTTAGTTCAAGGTCTTTCCATGAGGTATAACCTCATAATAAAACCTTAAAAATGAAAGCCAGCAGGGATGGATTAAGAAGGATCCTGCGGATTAGCGATCTGTAAAATCACAGGCAGAAGCAGAGCAGCAGGCAGCGTTTCTGAACACGACTCATCACTGCTGGCCAACTGCCCATTAGAGAAAACTTCACTTCTGCATTTCTGCAGGAGTTAAAGAACTGCAAAGCTGAACAATGAGTCTGGACAGGTTAAAAAAAAAAAAAAAAAAAAAAAAAAGCAAGGGTCCTTTGTATAAGCATTCAGCTTGGAGATAAGAATTTTTGCCACTGAAAATCAAATGTATTGAACTGCAGCCTTTGCACAGCTAGGTTAACCTGAAAATATATACTGAATGGTGTCATTTTACTTCGCAGCATGAAACAGAATGATTTTTATGAAAGAAAAAAACACCATTGTGAGAATCATGGGTTCTCAGAGTGCCTCTCTATTTCTCAGTACATTAATAAAAATATCTGCTATGTTACATATATTAAGCCCACACTATATCCATCATACCTAGTACCTTCTCTGGGCTCACATACAAAGCTGAGGGGAACTCATATCCAATCTAAACTAAAAGTTTACAAACAATGTAAATTAAATCTTGTATTATGCTTTAGTTTATAAATTAAACCTGAAGTATTATGTCCAGAATTCTACATGAACAGAGAGCTATTGTCAAAATGGTAATTTCATTTTGCTAAGATAGAAGAGGTTAGGTAGCCATGTCTTTGTTTCATTGTCCATGTTTCTGTAGAAATACTCCTAACCTTTTTCCTCATTTTTAATCTGCCAGCAGTTGCTGTTCTGCCATGTATCAGTCCAACCTCTCCTCAAATACTGGAAATCATTCTGCTCAGGAACAACTTAAAGACCTGAGAAAACTCCCACTTAGATTCACAGCTCTTACACATTGGTACTCCTTGCATTTTGTATTCTCCTGTAACCTCTAAAAGCAATTTATTATACTAATGGCCTGGAAGGTAGTGTACCCTGCCCACCTCTCATTATGCCGTTCTTACTGCCTGTCGCCTTTCTTAAGGATTTTGTGTTCACTAAAACCACAATAAGTTGTCTAACCTAAATTGCATATGCTTCTGGGTTGTACAGAGTTTGTGTCCAATACCTACCACAACACAAACAAATACTTGACTGGGGCCCACAGGAACATCCAAAGTTCAAGTCAAGAGGAGTCAGCTTACAAATGTCGCATGTCCTGTGACCACTTCTCTATATCCCCTTCTCACAAGCTTCAAGTATGGCACCTTGCTTGGCAGCTTTATCATATAAGAGTTTGAGGCATCTAAGCCACTTGTGAAAGCCACATCTAAGCCACTTTTAAAAACCACATCACTTGCTTTTCAGAGCAGTATTGAGAAACACATTTGAGACTAAAGGCTTTTTGACAGCTGGCAGTGTGCTGAATTAGTCATAAAGCATTCATAGTATTTGTTCACAGCCTGTATCTGATTTAGGGTTTTATAGATACATATATGTATGCACACATACAAACATACAGGTATATAAATCAGAATAAAAGGATATTTCTGGCATAATTGTCATTGTCCTTATTTAAGGTTTTCTTATTTGAATATACCCACAAAAAAAAAAAAAATCCATGTGCAGCAAGATGGTTGCCAGTAATACCTCACTGAATAAAACCTCATGCAAATCCCAGCTGTAAATATAGGTTAAGTCTTTATATTGTTAAAAGGGTATCTCCTTAAGTACATATTAGAATTCTGTGTGTGTCTGCTTGAGTAACATAAAACCCTGTCCATATGCTGTTACAAGAATTTTTAACAGAATGATTTTATTGTGGAATTAAGTCAAACAGATAGAGTTTAATAGCAGAACTATGGGATATAAGCCATTTTTAATTGAACAGTACTACTGGTAGTCTACTTAACCCTCTTATGTTTAGAACAAAATGACATAGATTTAGATTTGATATTTAATAACAATCTATTTCCCAGCCATCCTCCTTTTGTAAACATTTAAGTCTTTCAATTCCATCAGATTTTGAAGGCGTAAGCTACTAATGAATGCAGTTTTGTATCTCTATTCCATTTAAACACATAAATAAGTAAGTAAATTGGAATAGAGTTACAGGGATTCCCAAGGAAGATCTTTCTGTGATTCAACTTCTAATCCATTTTTATTTTGGTAATGATGCAGATAGGATGAAAACATCAAAATAAGAATCAAGCTGCATATTCAGCTCTCTTTCAGATATTCTAGTAAATTGGCATGCAGCCAGAAAAGCAACCACAAAAAATTTTAAGGTTGGTGATTGCTTTTGAATTCTTGTGTTTGGCTATGAAACTTCTTCAATAGAGGTTTTTCTGAAGATTTCTTTAGAATTTTTGAAGTCTAACAATATGGAAGCATATCAGCACTATGAAAATAACTTAAAACTTGTATGAAAGTCCATAAATACTGAAAACTACTAATGTCAATTAAACTACACAGAGTATATACATATATCTGAGCAACCTGGTCTAGCTGAAGATGTCCCTGCTCATTGCAGGAGTGGTTGGACTAGATGACCTTTAAAAGTCTCTTCCAACCCAAACTATTCCATGATTCTATGATACATATGTCTACAAACCTTTACAGCTTTATATACTTATATCTCATGCATTTCTTATGAAAACTGTTTAAAGAACAATCCTCAATAATGATTTTGCCAATAAAAGAGGAAAAATGACAAAAGCTACTTAAAATTCTGCTCTCTTAAAAATAAACGCTGAATTGCTTTTTGTTTTTCTCTGCACTGATTTCTGAGAAACACAAAGAAAAGTAACAAAAATTCTCTCCATTAAAGGTGTAACAGTTGATATAGTTATTAAAATTACTGAAAAAATATTCTAGTATGAAAAACACACGTCAGTTAAAAGGCATCGAGAAATCCACTGCATGCAGGTTGACACTGGAATCTGAAAGTCAGAAATGATTATTTTTATCTTGGCAACCAAGAACAATTAACATTTTGGAATCAGAATGGTGTTAATGGTGATGATATGCTGGGTGCAATATATTGCACCTCCCTTCCCTAGAGTGCTGTTGATATTAGGATTCTACAGAGGAGAGAAAAAACAGTTATCACTGAAGTGCATGTGCATGACTCAGAATGTGTGCAAGAGACAGATCAGTGGAGTGAGAAGGTGCTGTTTATACACAGCTCCTTTACAGAGAAGAGAAGCCCTAAGATTATTTTCAGTTATAACTATAAAAATAAAATGACTTCAACACTGTGAGAGCAAGAGACCAAACTTCGCGAATGATTTTGGTCCCCACTGTCCCTTTCACTTCCTCAAGCTGCAAATGAAGAATTTCCCCTTATCTTTCTACTTAAACAGGTGTGTATTCAGGACACTTTCCTCCCTCAGGAACATACAATAATACTCCCTAATTATGAACGTGCAAGGATTCAGTACCATTTGTATATTTTCAACATACAAAGCCTTTTGTCTAATCTCTTGATCTCTCAGTATCAGGTGTCTCACAACATAGTTGGGAAGTTATGATGGTAAGAGAACATTATAACGCTAAGTCTAATTTAGGACTCTGTTATTCCCTCTGCATTAGTTTCCCCATAATATTCCCCCTTGAGGGAGCTGTGTTACACTTATCTTGCTCCCACCTCCACATGGAAGACCCTTGGTACCAATCATTTGGAGGATTCCAGAAAATAATGGTATAAAAGTAGCTGATTCAAGTTTTGCATTGTTTTCAGAATTTCTTCTCAGACTGAAAGTTTTCTCTTGTGTCACCAAGAGCATACATTATTCTTTAAATCAGTAATTGTTTTTAGATGTACGCCATTCTATTAATTAGAAGATCCAGGTAGAAGTACTAACAGGGGAAAAGAAAATGAAAAGAAACTCTGTAAAGTAGTGTTCAAAAGGGGGTTGAGTAAACAATTTTTATTTAATTGGCATTTATAATCAATTATTTTGTTTTATAGATAAAAATTGCTTTTATTTCAGAGGGACTTTTTCTTTGGCAGATCTGAGATGCTGTGTTCAATTGTTGCGTTCAAATGTGCAATAAGTGCATCATGCACTATCAAATTGGTTTGGTTTTACATTAATCACATGTAAGATTTCAAGTTGGCCAGAATTTGCTACCTTAAGTGGAGCTGAAGGTCAACTGTCTGGAGTCTCAGAGGAATGCGGAGGTTACTAGGGTGTTAGCTACCTCATAGCCATGACAATATATGATGGAGGTAAACACTATCATTAGGAGCTATGGATCAACACTTGGTTCTTTTATTCATTTTACACCTCAGTTGCTTGTTTTCTCATCATTATTGCCCATTTTGCTTTTGCAAACAAATTCCTAAGGCTGTTTTTTATATGCTTCTATCTACTGTATTTTCTTTGGCAAGATGGAAACCCACTTTCTTCAAGTATTATTCTAGAAGTGCCCCATTACAGCAAAGTCCTATTAACTACAGCACAACACCCAGCACATGATATCCAAACTGAGTTTCAGGAATGCATAAAAAAAGCTTTCAAAAAGCATCACAAGGTTTTTTTAGTCTGTCCTTGACTTTCTCCACACCACAAAAGCATTTAAAGTCCATTTCAAAGCAAAGATGATTCATGCTCCAGCTACCCTATCAAATAAACATTCTCACTTAAACCATGAGCTACTGACAGTGGTGAGGGCTGGGATACCATTGGCAAAGGTCTGCCCATTAAATTGATGACATATCTGGATTAATGGAGTCACTCCTGCCCTCTTAGTTATTATTTCTTGCTTTCTGCAAACATTATTCTACTTTAAAGGTCTTTGTGGTTATTAAATTTAAACCAAGTTCTTCCTTACAAAAAAGTTTGACATCTGTATTCATCAGGGGGCTCGGAGAGCCCAAGTCTTAAACACACTCCAGTATCATGTTCAGCAGAGGGAACTTTCAACAGATGTCACACAAATTCACAATACAAGGCTGATAGCTATACTGAGCATATATTCCTAAATTTAGCCTTAAGTACATGCTGTGCAGGAAAGAGGATGTGTTTGTGCAGGAAATTTTGAGATGCCTCATTTAAGAGATGTGTTAAAGAAGAAATGTGTATTATTATACACATTTATACATATTTATTAATATACACATTTATATACATATTGGTATTATAGTATTTCATAAGTCAAATGACACACCTAGTACTCCAAAGTTTTCTTGCAGTAAAACAAACACTGCAAGTGAAACAGGATGGATCACTGACTGAAGGCGTGCGCTGTGAGTCCCTATACATCCCCCTTCCCTAAGCTTGCTTGCTGAGGAAGCAGTGGATGTAACATATTACAATGGTGGATTTAACAGAACATTTTGCAGGTTACCTGATCAAGCAGAAAGATGTGTAGCTTCGAGAGACAGTACTTAACTTAAAACATGTTTACACTGTTATTCAGAATTGCAGGAGGACATTTTGGTAGAGTCCCACCCACTTTTTGGTGCTATTTCCACCTCCTCAGCCTAAGGAAAAGTAACCTTTGTTTGGAAGTAACTACCATAGTCCCTCTGTGTTATTCAAGTAACACAACGTTACTTGAACAACACAATACTGATGTTGAATATCTTTATATTTAAAATATGAAGGTATTAACAACAGTATCTAAATAGAAGAACTAGCACTTCATGTCCTTCATGAATAATATTAACTAAAAGCTATATTATGCTCTAAAATCATCCTGTGTCCTGTTGTAGCTTTGTACCCAGGCATCATTGAATTCTGTATTGCATATTTAACCTCATTTAATAGATTAGTTTTAAGATCTAGTCATACCTACTGCTGTGAACATATGTGAACAATGGTCTGCTACAACAAATGCTTAACAACAAAAGTGTGAAAGTGACTTCCAGAAAAACAACTATATGGCACAGCTAGAAATTGTAAATATGTGGTTAAGAAAGGCAACTTCTCCTAAGAGGACGCAAGATGTGCAAATAGCAGTGGAGCCAAATTCTGGCTGCTTAATGCCTGTCTCCCTACAGCTGGTACAGAGTGCCCACTCTCCCATCTGTCTCAAAACAGACACATCCATTTGGGAGATGTAATCTATAAATATACACAACACCCTTCTAACAGGAAAAGAAGTGTCAAAACAGACCTGTGAATGTTCTCATGGGTACACTGTTCTAGTCCAGTCTTAATATCCAAGAGTCCTACTCCCTTTTTATATGTAGCTGGAGTCACTCCTGTAATTTAAATAAATTTGAATTCTGATAAATTTGAACAAGGTGGTAATAATGAAAGAAAGAACGTGATGGCCAAACTATGCCTACTAAAGTTAATAATGACTATGTTCTACCTTAGACTTTCTATGGAGAAGCAGCACATACCTTTAGTTTCTTCAGACTCTTTCCACAAATAAAACAAAAGAGTGCTGAGGCAACTGTTAATAAAATAAGGTTTATTTATTTTCATATGCTATTTTAATAAAAACATTTCACATGCACCTGTTCCTACCTACTGTTTTCCCATTAGAACACCTGGAAGGTCAGTATAGGAAGGTCAGTAGTATATTAATGTTACGGACACTGAAACATGAGAAATGTCAGAATTATTAGCCTAATCTTCAACTATATAATAACATAAAGATGAAAGAGATTATATAAAGTCATGTTTGTCCTCCCATTGTCTTGATAGTTAAGCTACAGCAACCCCTACTTCCTACCAGCTAATTTTACCGAGACATCAAAAGATACAACTTCAGAATATGAGGAGGTTTGAGGGCAGGAGTGGGGGATATTATTGGGAAAGGAGGCTGTCTCCAATCATGATGAACTAAAAATATCCCTAATATAACATTATATTAGGAGCAAATGGAATCACTTTGATGAAAACTGAACAGTAATTGTTCAGCATGGAAGTACTGCACTGTTGTAGAGCGGGATTTACAAGAGAGCCACTTCATCACGTAAGTCAAATTAGTTTAGTATATAAAAAATCAGCTTTCATTTCAATACACAGGTACAGTTGCACCAGGTCAGATTTCTCAGAGATAAATAAGGTGAAAAATACTATGACTTTGGAAGACAAGGATGCTTTCTGAAGAGCAGTTTGCGTATAACTACACAATTTCTCTAACATAGTCTTTGAGTAATAGTAGCTTAGTGTAACTGGACCAATCTGCTATGTAGGTACAGTGAGCACACTCTCTCCCTGATAAAAACTCTTATGACATAGCCAGAAAATAAGCAACAAGATTATTATCACTTCATATGCAGGAAGAGAAGTATCTGTCCCTCAGCTTTCTTCTGAAATATAATTTTACCTTAAATTTAACTGTCCAAATCTCTTAGAACTGTGACCTTATCTCAGACTGTATTTTTTTAAAAGCGGGCAGATTATTATGTAACTGCATGAATAATCCATGTATTAATAGTTTAGGACAGAATTTATTTTGCAAAATAAAATAAAATCTGACTTTGTGCTTACCAATTACAAGCTTCCCTTGAAGCCAGTGCAGTGGACTCAATTAATCCAAAACCAATTTAAGAGAAATGCACAAAATGAACGTGTAGAATGACTTTTATAGTAAGAATTTTCAGATTAAAAAATCAGTTGATATTTTGACAATTAAAAAAAAATTCTTGGATTGAAAGGAAAATTTCTCAGTGTCCCTGAAGTATCACCATAACCAATATTTACAATAGCTTAGGCATGAAATGTATTCATTATGTTGGATAATTAAATTCTATACATAGGTATAACTCACTCTTATCAGGCTAAGAATGTATTACAGTAGTACCCTATTATTTAAATACTGAAAATGGGGATACAGGCCCTCCAGGCTTTATACCGTGAAATAATCACAAGCATGTATGCATTTGAAGATCTGGGTTATTAGGAAGACCTAATTATGGAGTATCTGTTTTTATTTTGGAAGAAAAGTTACTGATCTTCTGTGCTCCTGTTGTATATAGACTACCAACAGAAAAGGATATTATACTTATAGAAAGCTATTTCTTATTCTTTTTTTCTACAACTACTAGATTCCAATGATATTTTTAATATAGGAAGCAGCAATCATGATTTGGCTTGATACTAAAATATGTCTATTCACGTTAAGTTGCAAACTAGAAAAGTCTTGGCAGCTTATATTCAACTAGAAAACACTGATAAGCATAGAGGAACAAATGAATTAGCTTGTATATGGGAAGACCAACAGAATAGTTGCAATAGTTACATTATCATTTTAATTGCATACCTATAGATCTGAGTTAGGCAGGGAGATTATTTAATCATTTTACAGAGAAATGCCTCAGAGATTCTTTTCTTTTAATCTTTAGCCTCTAGGTAGACTTGACATAAAAAAATGACCCCAAGCCCATAAAACCTCAAAACTCACTCATCTGAGAGCTGACACAGAAGATACTAGAAGCTATCTGTATCAGTGTAACATAACTGAAAGAGCTTCAGGACAAGTAAATGTATTAGTCATTTACTATTATGAGCTATGCGCTCTTTCTAAATATAGATTATGCTCCGTAATTATTTTGAGTTTTGAAAAGTATCATTCATAAGCCCAATTAAAATGGTTTTGTAATTAAAATAATCAAAATTCCTGTACAACATCCTAAAGGACCGCTGCAATGACATGAGAAATTACACAAGTTTAGTGGTTCAGGACTATATGTCAATTAGAAACAGGCCATCAACTTCAGAGGGTGGCAAAGTGCAAGCTGCCAAAGAGGAAACCAAACAACTTGTTCACTGACTTTTTCGGGTGAGGAGGAATAATAACACTGACATAAGAGTTTACAGGTTCTGAAAGGCAGAGGTCCCACTTCCACACCAACCTGACCATATGCACCTCTGAAGCTTACCTGACTCCTCTGTGAGATCATTTAACCTGATAAAGCCAGAAATGTTCAGGGAGAAAGTAACCTCCAACCTGTGGCTTTGAGGCCACAACCTGGTCATGGAAGGAGAGAACAGGAGGGCTATAGAATCACAGAATGGCTAGGGTTGGAAGGTACCTCTAGAGATCATCTGGTCCAACCCACCTGCTAAAGTAGGTTCACCAGGCAGCTGGTCTGTCAGGTTAGGGGTCTGCATGATCACAGACTCAAGGCAGGTGAATCCTAAGCTTAGTCTTGTGGAGGAGCATCTTGGTCTCTTTTATCAGGAACACTAACTCTAAACACCAGACCTAAGCAATGTAAATACTTTCCCCACTACCTCAATGAAACACTGTCAACACAAAGCATTGAGTGAATAAAAACTGAACTCCACCACCATCAAAACTGGGGAAGCTCATAGTTCTCTGGTATCTGTGGAATTCAAACTTACATTAACTTGATACCTGATTTTCACAGAAACAAAATATTCCTAATAAGCTATAATCTCCAAAATTTCCATTCTCAGTTCTAATGCCCCTGACAGTTTGTACCACCTCCATGAACTCAGAAGTAATATTTTTGTAACACGACTTTGCCAATGATAAAAACAATTCAGCTTATGATTTTGCAAGGTTCCCACTGTTAAGCCCTTGTCTCAGTAAATTAGTTTTTGGTTTTGATTTTATTTTAACATAATAGAATATTTTAAAAATTTATTTTAAAATAATTGAAAGTTTCTTTTTCTATTACCCTGTGTGTCCAAGTGGTGCAACAGAAATTAGAAATTTACATAGCTTCTATTTTATAAGAAATATTAATTTGACAGAAGGTTGTACAGTAAAATATCCTTGGAAATAATTCTGTCTTTCAAAATGGACTGGAGAAGAACATGGGGAAACAGATAGATCCAAGAGAGTAGTTATCCTCTCACTACACATCAGCTATCCTACCTATTGGCAACAGATCGGTCATATACTCACACAGGGGAAGTCTTGAGAAAATTAGAGTTCATGATCTTGAATTTAGGGAGTTTGCAGTTTTTGCTCTCCTAATAATTACAAGCTTTATAATCTTCCAGATGCTGTACGGAAAAAGCATGAAAATCCCACACAGGATTAAGTACTTACAGGAAAGTTTCTCTTAAGCCTACAAAATGATAGGTTCATTCATGAGAGGGTCTGCATTTCTGAGTTATACTTTGTGTGATCACACTGCTTCTGCAGTAGGCATAACCATAAACATAACTCTTACCACTCCATTACTGTGTGCCCTTTGCTCCTCTGGAAGAATAACAGAGTTAACTAAATTTTAGTGCAGCTTTTCATTGGAAATACTGACAATTCTCTGAGGGAGCATGAGACATTTTACTGCTGCTCCCAAGCTTCAGCTTTGGCTCAATCTGACATGCCTTCTCTGGACCAACAGGCAGCTTTGGTGAGAGTAATATACTCAAAACTTTACTTAGGGAATGCTGAAAGTTCTACAAATTAAAAAAGCCAGTGTTATTGGCCAGCATCAGTGTGGTATTTTTAAAAGCCATATTTGATCAAATGAATGTATTCTGCAAAGACCTAGTCACATGCAACACAGGAATATGTTTGTGTATATTCTGGTAGTAGAAATTATCTCTCAGAGTCAACCAGTAGTACACAAAAATAAGTGTGTGTAAAATGCATTGTTTAGGTACTCAAAAGCAATGGAAATGCTCTGCACAGTTCCATCTCTCCAACAGTTCCCCTCCCTTTTTTTAATAATAATGCAAAATAAGACTTGTGCTGATTTTGAAGCAGAACATAGCCCTCTGATATTTCATATTGCAGGGACATTTCTCATCAAAAGGTAATTGTTTCCTCAAAAAAACCCTCCAAAAACCTAACAAAGAAAACCCACCACAATTACAGTGAATTAGGTTCTGTATTGCTTTTTGGACCCTTTGTAAAGCTCACACCCAGCACACAGGTGCACTAGTTGGCAGTAGCGTGTCTGGAGTCCTGCCAGAACATGTTCTTTCCCTAATTTGGGGTGATATCCAGCTGTTAGAAGTTAACAGCTCTAACATGCATCAAGATACAAAATAAAGCACAGTCATAATCACTCTCTTAATATTCTCTAATTGCAGTGCTCTGATGAAATGAAATTCATTTCAGTAATAAACAGAGCCTACTGCTTCACAAATTAAGTACCTTTGTCTTTTATTTTATTTTCTTATACAGAAGCATTTTCTGGAGAGTGAAAACCATTCTCCTCCCTGTGAATTCTACAATATTAAAAATGCCACAGACATTTTCAACTGTGTCTTCATTTGTTGAAAAGTACATTTTCTTACAGGTGTTCTGCAGAAATAAAGAAGAGCTATAATTACTGGAAATGGATTGTGTAACCTACAGTATGGCAATTACCAGGCAGTTTTGGTTGGCTGTGCTACTGGATCACTGGTGGAAGTGCCATTAGAGGGCAGCCTTGGGTTTCCCCTGCCTGTCAAATCTACACGCCAGCATGAGTGTCCCACAAGTACCGGAGGCTGAAAAAGGGATTTATGATGCTATGGAGCAAAACTCATTTCAGCTTATTAAAATACAATAAAAACTTTCCAGTATATATTTTTGTATTCTATGAGGGGAAAAAAAAAAAAGTCACTTTCAAATTAAGAAATATAGCTGTTTCTGAAGAAGTTAAAACTGCTCAGATATACAATTATAGTTTGGAGCTTTGAACTTGCAGTTTTCTCTAGAAAACATAGTTGAAATCCAGTGGAGAAAAGCACTTTGATTAATTAATCCTGTTAAAATTTAATAACCCCTCCCCAACGAAATTTATTGTCTAGAATCCCAATGCAATGAAGATGTGCAGTGTGGTTTGAACAATTTCATAATATATGGACAGGAGTAGATTCTACTTTTTAAAGGCCTTGAGTACCTTTAATACTTTTTCAGTATTAAAAATTTCCTTTGGTCATTCCACCTTGAAGTCTGAATAAAATATCACTGGCAATTAATTAAGTTCTGTGGTAGTGTGTGAGTACAGTAAATTCCATGTGAACATATTACACAAAGAGGGGTAAACTAGGATTTCATAATAATAATATTTCTAAATCTATCTGAGATTGGTTTTATTATATGAACACATACCGTTATCTTGATATTTGTTTTGGCTACCTAGATAATTTAGCAGCATTTTTATTTTTTTCAATTACAGATTAATCCAGTTATCTAATGGATAACATCTTTATGCTATTTTTAATTCAACAGTGGCATTCCAAAGACATCAGGAAAAATGTTGTTTCTCATACAAAACAGCTACATTAGACTCAGCACATTAAGTTTCAGGTAAAATTGTGTGCAAATATCCTATGCAATTTTTGCTATAATTGTCTTCATGATATTTTGTATCTCTTTGACACTGCATTGCTTTCCAATTACTCAACTGAAGTACATTTGTCTGAAACATATGTCTAACCTTTTCAGCTATTTGAGGGTTCCTCAGTATGGTAATCTCCATCAGTTTAGTCAACTTAAAAATCCCCACTGATCCCTTCACATAAAAGGTTTAAAGACTCAGAGCTTAGGATCCTCCTCACTGTTAGCAGCAGCAGCTCATTCAAAGCATTCTTTTACTCTAGATGAAGCTAAATCCCTTGTCAGAAAGTAAACAAAGAGTTTTGCATTTCATACAACAAAACAAACATGCACAGAACAATAATAGAACGCACCAAAACAAAACTATAAATAGCAATCCTTGAGGGCTTCACTCAGATTTCAGCTGAATACATAAGGACTCTGAAAGTGCTGAACTGGCCTAGATACACAAAACACCATAACACAAATGCAGGGGAAGGCTTGAATGACAGGTCATAGCTCTCTTGAATGCACACATGAAATAATAATAACCAGGCATAAACTGTGCATATCCAGGTGTTGGTAATAAAAGCACCATTTGTTTCGCATAAACTTGTGGGCAAAAAATCTTTAATTCCCTTATGGGTCACACTGGACTGAAGATATTTCATTTGCTGGACCTAAAATTCCTTAATCTTATTTCCCAAACTCATGGTCCACCAGCCAAGTTTCACCTTTGTCTGTTGGTGCTTATTTGTGTAATTGCACAACAGCTTGGCAGCTTTTGGACTTCAAATAACCTGCCCTGGAGGCCACAACATGGTTGTGGAACTATCATGCTAATTTTGTTACATCAACAAGAATGATAAAAAATAGAAAATCAAGCCAAGCCAAGAAAATTCCTGGATGTCTAGTCAGCTTTGTTTTGGTTTGTTCGTTTTGGTCTGTTTGTTTTTTGTTTTGTTCTGGGGGGTTTTCTGTGTGTTTTTGTTGTTGTTTTTTGTTTTTTTGTTTGTTTGGTTTTTAGCTCCTTCTCTCAAATCAATTGTTTATTCCATACATATACCACAACTGCAGCCTCCTGACCACTGACCCCTGTAACACTGGACTTGTCCAGAAACAAAAATCTCACTCCTCTCCACAGTGCAATGAAGAGCTGGGGTAGGATTTACTTAACCTTAAGCCAGCCACTTGACCAAGAGGGGAGAGCACTTAAATGTTCAGAATAGTGAATTCTAACTGTTGAGAGGAACATAAAAATCTTGTTTCTTCTTGATGTAGGTCAAACAGGCCAATTTGAAGAAAGTGGTATGAGTTATTGATTTGTACTTAGGAACTAGTAAGAAAAAAAAATCACGGTACTGAGCCATTGCAGAGCAGAGTGAAAAACCATTCCCTGTGCATCAGCTGAGAAAGGAGAAGTGCTTGTCCACCTTGCAAAAGCCAAATCTGGCACAGTGCTCTCTGAAAGAGTCAGCATGGAGGAGTCGATCAAGTCCTGAAGTAGCCAAATGTTCTTCCTGAGCAAAAGAAACAGTTAATAAACCAAAATCTCTTCCAAACCACCTGGAAACAGATTCCACGTGAGGAAAAAAAAAAAAAAAGGTATTCAGGCTTGTTCTCTAAAGCACCTCTTTTATCTTTTTGAGTCAAACCACTTGTCTTCAATGCTAGTCATTTTTCAAGTCTACAGCACTGCTGCATCAACGATGTAGGTGTTATTCAATAAAGAACAACATATGGAAGACACTGAGTAATTTATTTTCCTGAGAAGTCTGAGAAAAAAATACTTGTGAGTACAGGCTACATAAGAATTATGTCAATATGCAATAACAACTTTAATAATATAAAAAAAAAAATAAAAGAGATTTTATTGTTCAAATAACTTTGCATTAATTTTTCTCCTTTAGAAGATACATTAATTGTTTTAGCATTGGTATTTTATTAAATAAATTAAAACCAGACAAAACAAACCTTATGATAACTGGATTAAAAAAAACCTAATTTTATCTTGCTTATTGAATATTCTTTTGTGGATGTAAATTTCACTATCTACCAGATGCTTTTTTAACACCTGTTCAAGATGTCTTGTTCTTAGCTCTGTCTTTTTATAGATAGAATTTCTATTGTTTTAATGAATTGTTTTGAACACTGATAATGAGTTTAATTTGGATAGTCTTTCTGTAGATTATGTGAAGTCAGATAAATATCTTGGGTTCTTTTATGATATTCTGTGCTTACTAAAAGTATTATTGCTAAAAATGGAATGCTTTTAACAGCTTCTGGACACACTAGACTTGTTCTTCTTCCATTTTTTGTATGGGTGCCAACCTTCAAGGTCTCTGACCTTGCAAATTACTAGCCCATGTGCTTAATTTTAAGCACAAGGAATCTCATCAGCTTCAGAAGGTCATCACGTTCAAGTGAGTTAAGGATGTCTAATACACTTGGATGAACCTAAAGCTTCAGTCTTTATAATTCACTAACAAAATAGTGGCTTCATTTGTCCAGTCAAAACCATGAACTGATCAATAAATAGTAAATGTGACTTCACTATGTTATTAATTAGCCTGAAAAACATTTTAACACTCTTTATGGAGGTGGTTTAGGATTAAAAAACAATAATACAAGCATCATGGAAATATAGCTAGCATAATTATCTTCTCGTAATATTGTTGTTCGTGGGGTTTTTTTGCTATTATACTTTTCCCTCATCTTCATGAATACTTCAGTCTTCTTCATTAGCATATTCAGATCAAATAAAACACTACATGATAAAACCTGACTCCTAAAGCAATAAGGAATGTTCAACTTAAATTAAACAGCAGTGTGTTAATAAATTGCTTTACAGCTATATTTCTCTTTTTAATCACAGCTGCAGCTGTTTGTAGAGGTGGTTGGGTAGCAACAGGCACTTACATTAAGAGATACACCTCAGAGTAAATGTCCCTTACAGACTCTGTGGATCACCAAGATGCTGTCTCCAGGTTAAACATTTTTTTTTTTAATCTATCTGTATACAGAAAGCCAGTTGCCTCTCTTCTGACGTCTTCGGTAGCATACAGTTTTAGCTCTGGCTGTCAGCAGAGATGAATTTTTCCCACAAAAATAAATACTACTTGCATATACTTTGATTACACAGCTAGCTTCAGTAAAGCTTTCCAGGCCTCACCAGCAGAGTACTGTGGGTTGCTAGAGTGTATTACACAGATTTCAGAGAGCTTTCCCAGATGTAAGCCTTCTGGTAGTAGCAATCAGTATTACTTCTTTCTAAATGGCACAAAAAGTCACCATGTTACATTTGAAAATAAATTGGCATTGGTATCCTGATCTAAAGTACAACTCACATCATTTAAAAAAATAGAAATAAAAAAAAGGCATTTGAATGTGAAGCCTTACTTGTTTCCTTTTTAACTTCTGTACAAAACAATGATGTAATAGTAACAAAATGAAACTGTAAATAGCCAGTCCTCTGAATTTAATGAGTTTTTCAAAACTCAGTGTCAGAGAAGCAGGAGCCAGGCAACAGGTACCTAAGGCAGGTGACTGAGTGAAACTAATCAAAAGGCTATCTAAAATAGGTTGAAGCTATAAATAAGACTCTCTCCAGTTGTTCAGAATAAGAGAAGAAAAAATCGGTATCTGAGGAGAGAATCTGGAGATCCATATTGTAAAAGAAAAAGATGCCGGGAGAAGGAAAAAGTGAGAAGGATGTTAAATTTTTAAATCATGAGCCTCCAAGTCCAGAGAATGTCTAAGAAGCGGTAATTAAATGCTGTGAGGATACACATTCATCTCTTCTATTGTTCTGCTTAAATCATTATTTTCTTGGCTTCGCAAAAGTTAGAGATGGTCAACGTTGGAATACCTGCAAGACTTCTGAGTCTGTGTGCTCAGACAGGTGGATGACTGGGCTGGAGCTGAAGTACCAAAAATCAAGGATTTCTGGATGAAGGGGCCGTAAGGCAGCTTTGATAGCCAGTGCAAGGAGGCTGGGCCACTGGGTAATCAGACATACAGCTGGGCAAGGGTAATGAGACACGGAGCTGCAGCCCAGCCTGGGGAAGGCTGAATTGAATTTAGGTCAAACATCACAAAATTCGAACCTAGCATCAAATGCTGGGTAAATGTCTGGGTCAGTCCACTTCAATGAAACACCTTACTTTTAGAAGTTATGCACAAAAATGGTTTACTACGGGCACATGGACTCAAAACTAGGAAGCTCGAAATATTTTTGTTACAGAGCAGATGGGTTTGTTACCTTATGGAAGCCTCATTTGCTGTATTGGTAATATCACAGCGGTCGTCAAAATGATAAAACTATTCAGAACGTAGAAGATAAGAAGAGAAGCATGAATATGAAATAGAAGGTATTATCTAATTTACAAATACTTCATATGTTCTGCAATAAAAAAAAGAATCGAAATAAATCTAAGTATGTGGTGACTTTCAATAGCTATGTATTCTTGAGAAGGTGAAATTAGAGATTTGCTTTGAGAAACATGTAAATACTTTGATGTTCTGATTTTGTAACCTTGATGTACCCTTCCTTACTACAATAAATTCTGATCTATGATCCATGCATAGAGGATCATAAGACTGAGGTTTAATTATTCTTGCATATTAAGAGAATCTATTTCAAAGATTTGCCTCTGGACACAATAAAAATTACTGATGGCTTTCATACAAGTTTCCTCGGAATAACAAGATAAACATTTGGGCCTAAAAAGAGTTAAATTGAACACATTAGTAATTGTAGATATACTACAGGTATATAACTACTATTTTTCCTGCCAATACTGTATTCCAGTAACTAAACCATGTTGTATAAAGCTGTAAGGATTAATTAAGCCTTTACTATTTTTAATTGGATAAGCTCAGTATAAATAGAAACATTTAAAGATCAAATTATACAGTCTTTTGCATAAGTGTTATAATGGATTATCCAGGTAATGTACAGTGGAAAGCTGAGCAGTCTAGGAGAAAAAGACTAAATGAATTTAAAAGTAAAATTCAGGAATAGTAGACTATTTCTCACAACTGCTTGAACAAAGAAAAGCAGAACAAGTATTACAATCAGGAATTGTGTTAGGGGATCAAGGCAGTTGTAGAAGACAGATACTAAACACATTAAAAACCATTGCTAGTGAGCATACATTGTATACAAGCGTATAATAAACCCACCCTTGAATTAACCTAACTAAATAAGTCACTGGCCAGTTGCTATTCTCTTTTGTGGGACAGAAAGAGTCCTCATGCCTGGTTCTTGTCTCCCCCCTCTTTAAAAGGAGTTCAAAATATTTTGTTTTGCTAGTCCTACACTACCCACATGTTGTTCCTCATTAGTTTCTTCATGCACATGGACAAACATGGTCGGCCTCATCAGAACACGTATTTGTGGCCACACAATGAAGTCATCCTAGTTGTAGTTGACCTAGCCCTGGTTTTGTATCAAAAGCAGTTTTATTTCAACAAACTGATAATACCCCCTAAAATCCAACATAGCAGTAAAAAGATTCCCCACAGCTGCAAGAACAAATCTGTGAATTAGACCATACTAAAGGGTGGGTCTGTGGTGGTCTAAGCATGCTTCCAGCAAGACTTCGGCAGTGTTTTGTTAGTTATGGCAGTGATTTTAGCTGGAGCATCAGGAGGATAAATGTGTATATACCAACTAGTCCCATATTTTCCTGCTTCCTCAAAAGACAGTAATAAAAGTTGATCCATTCTTATGTAAGTCTCAATCCTGATATTTGCTACACGTGGGTTCACTACTGAATTCACACACAATAAATTCAGGATCAGAATTATAATGTGCAATTTTTGATTCCTAATCCCGTTACTTCTAGCTGTCCATGGTAATTATGTTTCTATTAGCCACTTAGTAGTAGACATGTTTTTCATTTAATTTGACACTGCCAGCTCCCTTAGGCCTACAGTGGACTTTGAATTCAATTCCTGTGGTAGCAATGCAATTGGATTTATTCATGTAATTCTACCATTTAAAAGAATCATCCACCTTAATTACAATAAACTTAGAAGGCATGATCTGCATAGATGAGATGCCAAGCAAGCCTGACATCCCTTGATCTACTCAGCTTTTGATTATATAGATGTGATATTCAGATATATGTTTTATATGCTGAAAACTACAAATAAAAATTAACAAAGTAGTTACTCTTTAAAAATCTGGTCAATACCCTTTTCTTATAGATTTTATTTTAAATGAGTGATTTTGTAATGACAGCATGTAGATCTCTGAAAATTTTATCTAAATATCACACAAAGGGAAAAGCTTTTCTATTCAAATTTCTCTTTTTCAGATTTAAAAAAAAATAGTTATGGGCTAAAACATGGCAGTGAAAGTTTACAGCCAAACAGTAAATGTATAGGCAATTTGCACCAATAGGTAGCTTTGGAAACAGGAACATTCTCTGTTTATATGCATAAGATTCAGTCATACATACTAGGTATTACTCCATGATGTCAGATTATCCCACCTCATTGTGCCCCACATTTTTTCTAAATTTAGATACCTATACTGTCCTTCTAATGTACCTTAGAACTGACTGTCCCCTAAACATTTGTCTCTTTTATTGTGTTGCCAAAGCGCAGGCTCTAGCGGCTAGCATATTTTTCCCAGGAACTTTTGATACTGAGAGCAATGTGAGACATTTCCCCAAGTTCATTCAGAGAACATTTTCTTTGATAAATCTTTGTGTAGTTTGTTCTAAAAATCACCAACAAAAATCTTGTCTTTCCAGGAAGTTGGAAAATCACTTTAAAAATAGAACCGCTGCAGTTCTTTTCCTATGCTGGGTTTTGCTATTCTTTCTCATGTTTCTAGAAGAGTCTATATGGAGAAGCATTCTATATCAGACCTTTTCCTCTGTCCTTTTCTACAAGGAAAATGCCTTGTCCATGACACAAGAAGTCACAAATGAAATTAAGGTTCCTTGGTAGCATTTCCTAAGGAATTTGTCGCAGTATAGTGTGGGCAAAAACAGACCCTTTATGTGGGATTAGTTTCTCCAAAAACTTGAAAAAGAAAAATAAGGTTATCAGTTTTAAAGCTGACACAGGATGAGGTTCATATTTCATAAAATGGTTTTATAGACTTAAAGGATTGATAGTGTCCTTTAGAGAGTCTTAATTAGAGTGGATTATTTACAACCCTGATTTTACAAACGGTACATTAACAATTAATAGTACTGGTGTAGTAATTGACCATGTTACACTTCAGTTTCAGGGGGAACATTGCTTATACAATAGCTCACCTATCATATAAAATGTTACTATAACAAACAAACAAGCAAACAAACACCACCAAACAAACCACTACAAATTATATACAAATTCAATACAAACCTGTATTTAAAAGATATGTTGCTACTAAGACAGGAATAAAGTAAAATTGCTCCCTTAAGGATTAGTTACTGCAGAGCAATCCATATTTATTCTGTTCATCCCATATTGGATTCTTAAACCTTACACTCACTATGGCTGACACAAAAAACTTGTCACGTGGGATCATAACTTTCTGACCTTGCTACATAGAGAATTCGTTGATAAATATATATATATACATTTCTCAAGCAAATATCTCACCTTCAATTTTATTGATCAAACCTGCTAAAATACTGCATGACTTGACATGCTCTCACTAAAATATATCAGATGAGATGTGCCCAGAGATATCTGATATGTGATAAACTAAGCATGATTATGGTGTAGGATGAAAAATGTCATATAGCAAGGAGCAAAAACATGATCTCCACTCTCATTCTTACTTGAATTTCCTTTATTGCTCTGTATGAAACTTATCTTTTAAAATAAATAACCACATCTGTGATCCAAGTTAGAAAGTCTCCTTAGGCAGTCTGTATTCCATAGGGTATGATAAGACCAGGTGATCTGATATTTCTTCATCTAAGCCACACCTTCCCTATAGCTTCTCTGTGAAGTAGCTTTGATAAGCGTCATAGGCAGGTGACAAACTTCACCTTCTGAGAGGAAATTAGCCAAATCCCTCCACTTCATTACCCTTGAAACCAAGAAGTGTCCTAAGGAGTTTTAGTAGATTGATCCTACTGACATTTTCCCATCTTGAGATGTATAAGAAATACAATTTCGTATGTCAAATTACCTCCACTAAATCTTATAGTGAAACTTTATTTTTTGTTTTTGTTGCTTATATTTCAAAATAAATACTAACAGATTCAAGAAAAGCAAAACCTAATACTATTGCTAATGCAGTCATTTTTTTCATGCAAATATAATTTGGTGTGTTATTAGAAAAATGAGAATAACTTCAAATGTAAATCAGTAGCATTTCAAAAGCCAAGAATGGATTTTTAGGCTGACTTAAATTTGAATGTAAAGTGCTTTTTTTCCTCAAAAATAAAACACAAGACAAGTCCACTTGTTCTTTTTAACATGTATTACATCTTTATTTGGGCAAACTTCTACTATTATTAATTATGATGGTGCATAAAGGCCAAATGTGAGGTTAAAACACAATTTGCTTAGTACAATTGAAGCAGGTTGTTAAATTTGTAAGAGAGAAAGCACACTTCATTCACAAACTGAAGGAAGTCTACAGGTACTTCAAAGTAATGACACATTGATTATGAAGAGCACTACCTGGTTAGCAGCCAAGCCACTATCTTTCTCTCGATTCCAGGTGAAAAGATTGTCCCCCAAAGTCACCAAAACCAGACTATCAGAGACAATAATTTTGGGCCATCAGGTCTTTCTGAAGCAGTTTGGCCCTGTTCTCAGTCTCTCCCTCCCTCTCTTTTTCATCTTCATGGATATCTAGTTGCAGCAGCTCTGCTAATAACATCTTCTGTGCTAGTACATGGGAGAGAAATGTCTCAGGAAGGCTAACCACAAGTTGTTTCTAAATGGAAATTGGGACATTTAAAGCAATAAAAGTTTTGGTCAATGGCCATACTTCCTCTCGCATCTTCAATCTAAACACATCACATGATCAAAGGATGGGGGAAAGGGCATTTTTGTCTCATTTTACACGTGCAGAATTAGGAAAAGGAAAGTCAAGTAAATTGCCTGAGTCTGTATGAGAAGTTCGTAACAGATTTTCAGGATCACTGTTGAATGATTCAATTTAAACTGACTCATTAAGCCAGACTGTTTAAGAAAAATATAAAGTTCGACCCTTAGGATGCATTTGATGCTTTCTCAAAAATATAGAACGTTGTGCTCAGTCCGATGTCCTTCAATTTGATTTGTGTGCATGCTATAACTGAGACCAGAAGCAGCAGCGGTAGCCAGAAGTTTAATGCTCTGTATTGTGTTGAGACACACAACTCCAAATCTCAACAGTAACTTGACAGTAAGTAATCACCTGAAATTACAATAGTGGTGCCTGATACTTGTCCCCGAAAAATGATGCCACCTTTGAGGCTATCCTCAAGAAGTGGAATAGGCTAAATTTTTCAAACTATTGCAATAATAGTAGTATCTGTGGGTGAACAGGGAGAATAAATAAAGAATAAGTGAGACAACATTCAGGCTTTGGATAGATAGGAAGATGTGCTCTTGCATAAGAAACTCATTTTTCCCAGTCAAGCTACTGAAGTGTACTCAAAAATCCAGAGTGGCTAATGGTGATTTTTCCATAAAGTTCTAGTTTCAGTCAAAGGTGCTGTTTCAGTAAATGTTGATCAGCTCTGAAAAGTGGGAGAAGTACTGGGCAGATTATCCATGGACAGCTGGATATTTGCAAGGTAACATAGCTGTCTTGTCTTGATGTGCATTCTGCAGGTCTAACAATGCTAAATAGCACGAATAGAAATCACCACTGGCAGAGTTCAACAGGAGTCAGTGCACAGCTCTGTACTTAGTCTGTCTAGTGTACATAGGCTCTATATTTCTTACACCATCAAGCTTTCTTCCTGCAAGTCTTGCATTTCAACCACAGCACATTTAATGCAGAGGTCCGCACTGCACACTGTACTGCGTATCTGTCCGAAATGTCTCACCAGTTTTCTGCAAGTCCCTTATTCAAATGACTGAACAGTGCAGAAAGGCAGAGAACCTGTGGAGATTTCTCTCAAAGGGGAGGAGAAAGAGCAGGTGCTAAACTCTTTTCTTTAGTGACCAATGACAAAACCCAGATGTGCCAGGGGAGGTTTAGGTTGGACATTAGGAAAAGGTTTTTCCCCCAGAGGGTGGTGGAGCACTGGAACAGACTTCCCAGGGAGGTGTCATGGCCCCGAGCCTGACATTGTTCAAGAAGAGATTGGACAACGCCCTCAGACACATGGTGTGAACTGTGGGGTTGTCATATGCAGAGACAGGAGGTGGACTTGATGATCCTTGTGGATCCCTTCCAACTCAGGACATAATATAATTCTATGATTATATGATTCTTCACTTCTCAGCTGGCTGGTAGCACAGGTGAGTCAGTCCATGCACATGAGGGAAGCACAAAAGTCTAGTAATTTGTCTGTAGCACATTTCTGCTTCTAAAAGGGGAGAGGGCCAGAGTAGGGCCAAAAAGACATGAAGGAGCGGGACAACTGTTATATTACTTTCTTCCAAAAAAGGTCGTATAGTTAAAATTTAGGGGAAAAAAAAAAGTCATGTGATGTGAATTAGGAAAAAGGAAAAGTGATGGAAAAGTAGGAAATGCTTTTTTAAAAATTGCTTATATTTTTTCTAATCTAAGAAAAGGCTTCCTACCTAGAGGTAGGCTTCCAAATGTGGAATTACTTTGGCTTCTTCATAACATTACCTTTGTCTCATCAGTCAGTCTTATGCCAGTTTAATTTTAACTTTGCTGCAACATCAGTGTCTGACAATAGAACTTCCTGTTAAGCATATGGTGCCAAAATATTCCCATGGCTAAAAACTTCTAACATTCCCACAACCTTTTATGTCAGGACCCCACTGAAAATGTGTCATTAGAGAAGTCTGAAGATAACATCCTTTCCAAAATATCTGTTCTCTGAAGAGCATATAAAGAGTGGGAAAAATTGGAAAGGTGAGTAGAGAAAGTTAGAGGAGATCAGGATGGCTTTGCGCTATTCCCTCAACACAAAGCTTATTGAAGTCTACATTGTGAAAAGGTTTAGATTGAGAGCACTGATGTATCTTTTTTCCTTCCACAAGATTCAAAGCACTTTCACAGATAAAAGTGCTTATTGTTCTGATAGATTTTTGAATTTTGAGTTAATAGTCTCATAATATAAAATTAATTATAACTGTCAAGCCTAAAGTAAAACACAAGAGACTGATCAAAACTAAGATTAAATTTTTTACTGATTATTCTGGGCAGCTTTGTTTCATTTGCTGAATTATCAGAAAAATATACTTGGTGGTGTGCTTTCAAACTTCCCATGTAAATGTTGGAGAGCATTTTACAGTTTAAATCAAAGTACCTGTTCACATAGTCAAGAATATGAAAACAATCTACTGAAAAGTTTCATTGCATTTCATATATTATTAATGTTGAATTTCTTTTAAAAATGCCCTTTTTTAAAGGGCATTATCAGGTCATGACTGAGTCACAATTTCTGTTTATATAGTGTTATAAAGAAAAAAAGTTTCTTAAATCTACAGTTAAAGACATATATTTTGAAAACGCACCAGAATAAGGAAAATATGGTATGCAAAGATAAAATATGCACAAGTCAGTTACAGACAGAGAGGGAAAACAAAATAAAATATGGTCCTTCTGGGTTGTTCATCTAAAATACTTTTCATACTACAGCCAAAGTGCTGAAGGGAACTGGACATAAGTTCTGACTGGGAAAAAAACAGTGAGTTATTAATTAACCAGAAAAATTTCACAGACTTGTTCTGTAGTCCTACATTGTTATTAAATGCATTATGAAAATAAATTGGGACTTTAGACTTTGCTTTTTGGATTAGGGGAGATTAAGAAACCTATTATTTAGTATTTTGGCTTGTATTTATAGCATACAAAAAACCAAAACCCTCTCATTGCTCCTGGATCACAAAGGCTCCCTAAGGAGCCTTTGTTCTTAAGACAAGCTTCAGAGGGGAGAAAAATGACAGCTGAAATCACTGGAAGATGTTTTAAATTCCAAATAAAAGAAGACAGAGGTTCACAAAGTCTTCATCTTGTTGTGTATACTGTCCTTTATGCAATACTAGCTGCAGCAATCATTATCTTGTATATATGACCATGGATTTTATATTTCTTTTTTATTTAGTTTTTCGGTCCATCGGATGCCATCCTTTGACAGAGTGAAAATGAAAGTTGGAAGAGGCAACTAAGAAAGTCAAAAAACCATGGACCCACACCAACTACTTTTCTGTCTTTTTTCCTGACACTAAGCCTGCATTTATTCCCCCTCTACTGGAAAAGGAAAAGTAGCTATTTTTGCTTAACAATTCTAGTACTCTTCAATTACCAGTAAGCTCCCAACAATGCTGAAAATGAAGTACAGGTCCTAGATTCTTGTTTATTGTAATGGCTCTGCTCATCCTTTCTATCTTTACATTCCTGTGGTACTGAAACATGCCTGTAGGTTGAACCTCTGACAGAATTCTATTAAATACCAAGTTGAACTGAAATAAAACCCAACAGTGTTTAAAGTAGATCTAGTCTATTTCTGAAAACCTTTAGAAGAAATATCTAATATTTATGTGTGATTATGATCTGGTAATGATTGAAGCTAAATTTAATGGCTACATCTCTGCTCACCAGCTCAGCTTGGCTTAGGCAAAGAAAGAAAAACTACTATCTCTTTTTCTGTCTAGGTAACATTTGAAAATATTTTGTTTCAAATATATGAAAGCAAAAAGAGAATTATGGGAGGCCCCAGTTTTTTTCTGTTTTACTTTTCTCTCTGGATGAAGCATTAAATTTTTAATGTCTTCACTTACATTGTATTAATGACCCAGTTAGTATCAATCTTCAAAACTAATTTTGAATTTTATTTTATATATACATGTAATTAGACTGTCTTATTGGATTTTTGTTCGGTTTTGTTTGTTTTGTTTTGTTTTCATTTAAGTGAAAGGTTCAAATAAAGCTTCTGGAAAGTGTCCAATAGCAAAAGTATTGCTCAATTCACTGACCTGTGTCAAGCACTTTTGTCTTCTTCACAAAGGAGAAACACCACAGACCAACCAAAGTGTTGGTTCCATTTCTCTAGCAGAGATGTTTGTAAAAGCTTCACATGGTTAGCCAATATTATGTAGTTTATTCTGAGACTCTATTAGTCTTCTTGCTGTACATAAATAATGCAAAACATTTTGAGATATTTACACTTTTTAAAAAAATAATAATTTCAAATACAGTTTCAATAAAACTATGTATCTGAATATAGATCTTAGGAGAAAAACAAAACACCTTTGATAAAAGGCCACATACATATAGTGTACAAAATCTAATTATTGTAAATGATATATAAAAATATATTTAATAATATTAAATATAAAGAGAATCTGTGAAAATTACATTCCTTAACATTTTAACATTCTATAAAACTGTAAGAGTGAAATGAAATCAAATGTAGCTTTGTAAGCTTAATGGCTTACCTATTTGTTCTTGTTGTCTTAAAATAGCACTATTAAACACATTTTTAAAAACCTATTTTGGAGCTCCTAGAGAGCCACTGAAGTCGGTTGCAGTTCTCCATCTAGAAAGATTACAGATAGGATATTTAATCTCATACTAACAAAAAATGCACCATGGCAATCACTTCTCATACCTCCAACCAAGTATATGTTTAGTATTGTAGGAATACTGGAAATAGAGATTCTGCATGATCATGGGGAAAGTTAGAGAACCATTCTTTGTTTTTAATGTCGTACCTTCAGTACTGCTAATTTCCAACAACTGCAACTAGCAGGACAATGGAAATAATTTAAAGGAAATAGAGAATAGAAATAAATTAACAGAATGATATATTCGTGGGCCTTTGCAGTTTTGTCAGCCAAGGTATCTCATATATTTAAAAACTTAGATACAACACTGCCATCAAATTCCAGCATTTCTAAGACTGAAAGAGTTAACCCTTAAAGTTTAATCACTTCAAAATAAAATTATAATGATACCAGAATGTAATATTTATTTAATAAAAAAGCATAAAGAAACTATATACTTTAATGTGTATTTGACAAAAATTCAATAAAAAATAATTCATAGGATAATGAATCATGGAATCAAACGCAGACGCAAGGAAGTAATTTATCTTACATATTTCCATCAGCTTTCCTCCAAAGTACTGTTTTTTTGACTAGTATGTCACTTACACAATGAGTAAGCTCCATGAAAGTGTCAAAGCTTTGGAGGCTCATAGTCTCTGAAAACACTGGCAATCTGAACAAGATATTCCAGCCTTTGTCATGAATTCTTCCTCTGAGAGATGGAAAAGGTTGGATGAGAAATTGTTCATTCTGAAGACTTGCCACAGAGCTACCCTTACTTTGTAGGTGGTAGAACTCTCATTATTATTACCGCAGCAGGACTTTGAATGGAAATGTTCTTTCTACACCGCAAACCATAAGAATGTCAAATTTTTTTAGGCTGTGAAGGAAGCTTATATTTCTTAAAGTATTTCTATACTTTAAAGTATTTCTATGCCTTAAAAGTAATAATGATAATAACAACAATTTAAAAGATCATGTGCCAAAGTTTAGCTTTTCTTAAGAAAATGAGCACATAAGGTGGGAAGAAACAAGAAAAGAGAAGGGGGAAGTAAAGAGAATTACATGCCGTTTGTCACTGCTCTGAACAAAGAAAGAAAAACAATAGCTGACATGAAACAAGACTTAATTTGTGTTTAATTAGCAAGTTGAGAAGCACAGAGTTCCATCTGTTCTGCCAGAGGCTGCAATAAATACTGTTTCTTGGATTTGTGGGTCTGCAAACAAAGTTATTCTACTTCAATACCTGTCTTGCAAGAGCAGATGATTCTTTAGTTTTGGAGCCCTGTTCTCCAGTGTTACTGTTTTGTAGAAAACAACATTCTTAAACATTTTCAAAACTGCATTAAAGAAAGCGACTTATCTGCTAGCTTGGAAAAAAAAAAAAACAAACTAGGTAATGATCAATTTGTCTTTTACCTAATGGCTTGTTCAGAATAAATCTTTCACCTACAGCTCTGATTCACATTTGATACAGTGGTAGATCCTGATCAGCTTTTAACCATTTTCAGAATGTTTTATTTTTATATGGGAGTAAATTGTATTTGTGAACTAGGGAGTATCACAGCTATAGTTCTTCCTATATGTCTAATCAGCCCATCAAGTGAGTCTTCAAGTGCTGCCACTCCATGCTGAAAGAAAAGCTTACCTACAAAAATCCCTCCACTTTCTCCTGTCTTACATGGACTTCAGACAGTTTTGACCTTAAGCAATGGAGAATTGAAGTCAACTGATATTTAGAAAGACAAATTTCACAGAATCCTTTTGAGAATGAGTTGCATTTTCTGTCTCTCTGAAAGTCATCTTCAGCTAACGGACTGTGATACCTTCTGCATTAAATACTCAACCAACAGATGCTAAAAAATTTCATTCAGAGCATCTCACTTGAAATACAGGACTTTTAAAATACGTGAGGTATTGAAAGAAACATTCAACATCAATGACTAAAGAAAAAAAAAAAAGAAGAATATATTTTCTTATCTAAAGTATTACTAGGCCCATACAATCTCAGCCTTTGAAAATCCAGGGTCTATGTACTTTTTTACCCTGTGACAGTCACTAACCAGTTCTCCTTCTCTTTCTAGACAGTAGCTCCCTAATTTCTTTATTAATCTGCCATTCCTAGTTTCAACAGAAGTCCTTAGACCCTGCAGTTGTACGGATATGTTTTCTAGACCTAGTAAAATATTTTCCAGATAGCTGCTTATCTAAAGCCATTGCATTTATTTGCTACAAACTGCCCAAGTCCACTGTGCTAGAAACACATCATTAAACATTTTAAGAACCTAGTAGATTCATACACGTATTATCTTACGATGCAAGTTCATAAACTGCTGTAGATCAGCGCTGTTACCATCACAGATAGCTTGAAATAATGAAAAAAATCTGCAGTTCTTCAGGTCTTTTTACTTCTACTTAAGAAAAAGCTTACTTTTCAGAGCCAGAAAACAGAAGGAAAGTTGCCTCCCAACCTGTTATGCCTGATGCACGCTTTTATTTATTGGATGTATGCTTTTATTTGATGGATGCACTGGTAGAATTTACTGTCTTCTTCCTATGATGGATTTCAGTATGGAATCAAATAGGATGGAAGAAAAGAGCAAATTGGGATAGATTTTAACTTTCAGCCATACTGCATGGTGAAATCTACAATTATTTTTACAATTACACTTTAATAAGAGAGATAATGTTCATTTTCCATAATCGAGCAGCTCCTTATATACTTTTTATTCAATGGATCACTACTTGCATTCTCCAAATATGTCTCTTGATCACTGTAGAAAAGTGAAAAATTCCACTGAATTTCAGCAATATGTCTAATTTTTCTCTTACTAACCTGAGTGTACTCTTTCAACAAAGCAAAGGGTTTCATTTTACTGAGAGTTGATGTCTGATGACAAGATTAGACAAAATGTACAAAAATTGAAGAAGTTTCCCTTAAACATTCTAACTTCTTAAAACTGACCTCTGCAGATGTTCTGGTTTTAACCAAAAAGGATCACACAGCATTTAAAAGGGCTTTCAATTTTAATATATGGTTCTTACAAAGCATACTATACCATTATTTATTAAGTTAAAATTGATCTCTTGAGATGTAAATTTTGACATAAATCATTTTATTTTGCTCTGTCTCTCAATTCTTGATAGCAATATATCAAAACTATTTTGAATATCAAAAAGACAGGAATTTCCTTCAGCAATGTAAGCAAACACATTGTAGAGAGTATTCAAATTTGAAAGCATAGCCAATTCTACTACAAATGTAAGTAAACAGTATTTTTAGATGTGTTCTTTAAAGAAAGATTGATCTAAAGCCTCAAACCACAGCTGTTCTTCACTAGAAACCCCAGTCTTACCATGGTTATATACATAACATTTGATATAAAAATCCATGAACAGTGTTTATTTCAGAGGCATAAAGTCATTTTTCCATGTCTATATCATACTTTCTAAAGCAATGTGAGGCAAGAAAGGATAAGATGAACACACATCAAACCTTGCTATCAGCTTACGTTTATCCATTTTTTCAGAAGGTGATTGGAATAAACATTTTTCATATACAGATTTGCTTTCCTCCAAGTAAGTATACAGTGGACACACACACTAAGTTTTCAGCAAGAATAACCCACTCCTTAATGCTTAAAAATGTAAAAATATGAGCTAAGTTTAAAACCAAAACAAATACCCACTATTTAGCCTTTGGATGCCATGGGTAAGGTTGATTTGACCAAAAATCAGCACATAAAAAAACCTAAGATAACTATTTATCTGCCCTCAAAATCTTAGAAATGGGTACTTTTAGAGTAGTTTATACCTTTACAATATACACACACACACAAAAAAAAAGGTTGGTGGAATTGCAAGTAGGCTTAGAAATCTAGGTAGTGCTTCACAGTACAGATATTGAACATCAAATGAGATGAACCTTGTCCTGAAAGTGAAGGTGGAGCATTTATATTAGAAAGGTGAGTCCTCAGAGGACCCCAGAACACGCTCAAATTGAGGGAATCTATATTTTCCCTTGACTTCTAATCCAAATTTGTTTCTGAAAAGAGAAAAGTAGAATTGTACCTTGACTTGGCAGAAAATAGGTCTTAGCTGTGCTCACCTGATTATTTTTCATACAGTTAAATTTATTTTAACTCTCACACGTCATGCACAAAGACATATATATACTGTAAATAAAATAATGAAGACAACAGATCTGCTAGCTTTCTCCTGGTCAGACAAATTCACTGTTGAATTTTCTGAAGAATCCCAAACCTTAGTTTAGGAAAATCTCCAGAGCCTTTAATTAAACCCTGTCAGGAAGTAATAAAACACTGTTATTTGAAAGAAATTAAGTGGAAGAAAATAATAGGTTTGACTTTCCACTCTTACACTTGTTTCAGGCAAATGTGAGGTGAAAAATCAGAGCTGACATGCCTGTTTTTCCCAGATATGCAGAACATATGTAATGAAAACTTTTTTTTATTCCTTTAGTAGATTATACCATACTATATTGTACACTCAGCTGCTATCTGAATGTATATTTTTGTCATGCTCAATGAGATGTTAAAAGAACTGTAACTATATCAGAACTGTAAGTGGAATAAAAGGAAACTAAATGGTGATAAAGCAGCTGGTACATGAAATGAGTGGGACTTAGATTTGAAAATATCCATATCCTTTCTTGTGTGCAAGAGAAATGTGATCCAATTTATGATTTGGATCTCACATGCTGCAGATGCCATAGAAAAGCTTCCAGCATATTCTTCAAACACATGATGTGTCTTTCTCATTTAAGCTTCTCAAGATCAAAATGAACGCTCATCATCTCCTTGGTAAAATCCTCTCCTTACTAAAGAAAAAAAAAAAATCCTGTCTCTAAATTCTTCCTTCTACAAGAATTGGTGATCTTCAAAAGACCTAATTATAGCCCTTGGGTCAATTGCAGAGAGCAAAGAGATTGAAGTTTTTGTTTGCTGCACAGAGAAATACCAGCGATGATTTTGGAAATTTCGATTTGCCAAAAGCAAACACATTTGGTCTTGACATATTTATGGAGGGAAATGTGGTGATGAGTGTACCTCATTCCCTGGTTCTGGCTAACTTGGTGGGAAAACGACAGGTTAAAAGTGATTTTCAAGTCTTACAGGTGCTTAATTGTATATTTAATCCAAATTTTCTCTGCTGCTTAATTGCAGATCTAGACTTAGATATACCAGCATTCCTACCTTTTTAGTGAAGTCTATGAGCCAAAATGAAGGTTATGAAAATATCTCCTTGTGTATCTGGCCCTCAGCTCCTCAGGGTTAGGGATGTGATGAAGTCCAGTATATAAGCCTAAACTCCTGTCCTGGACTCTATTCCAGACACTTCAGCTGCACTTCCACCAGGACATTAGAAATTTATCAGTGTATTATTTTACTCAGAGGCCACACAATAAACCTTTAGCTGACTGCACCTATGCAAAGCAAGGCTAGATTGCCATTCCCTCACATTCGTCTGTAAAAACATAAAACTTTTCTTATGAATAGTGTCAGTAATTAAATAATACTCAACACCATATTTCCGTGGTCTGTGACAGCTAATGACAGCTGCATCACTGTAACAGCTCATGCTTTCTCAGAGATATTTTTAAACTCTGCATGCTTAAATCCCTCAAAATTACAAAAAAAAACCCCACCACCTTATATAGAGAATTCTTTCAGTTCTCCGAAGATTTGCAGTATCCTGCCATGTATATTAGATTCCAAAGCACTTTTGTTTCATAGTGAAATATATATATATATGCACATATGTGCATATTCAAATCATGTACATATAATTATTTCAGATATAATTACTGGGGAACAATATTCCAGTGAAAAAGTGACTACCTAAGTCCTACCATAAGAAATATTTCTCAAGTGTAATTCTCAAATTTTGCAGGGTAAATCTTTAGCAAGACATTTCAAAATAAATGTCAGAAAAAAAAATATATCTTCTATAGTATCAACTCACAACATACTGGAAGTACTGATCTATCTCATATCATTCACCTTAAAATACAAACCATATATTATTTTAAAAAGTCAATGCTCTTGAAAGCCTAAATGCATTAATTTACCATTGACCTAGAAACTGCTCCAAAACACTTGTGCTGAAGTTTCACATCATTATGGTACTTCAGAAAAATATCCCAAAAGAATTAATATAGCAGACAAGTCCTGCAATGAAAGCAGGAAATCTTGACAGCAGCAATGTTTCACTGTGTTACTAGGCACAGTGGTTATGCAAACTGAGCTACAGGTACACCTGCAAGCATCACTTTTCTGAAAAAGTATCTGAGAGTTGATGAAATAACCATCTTCCTCAATTCACTTAACTTGACATATAATTTTTAGCATAAGCTAGACAGACAGTAAATTTACAAGGCAGACAGGCTTTGATCCTATGAAGATACACAAATACAGATTAGGAATAACTCCATTGAAATCAATGGTCTGGCATACAGAGGGGGGAGATCTATATTCTTTTGCAGTTTTTGCAGATTTACGGTCTTTATAAAGTTAGTATAAAAATTGATTTTACAGCAGACATAGACAGCTAACTCCCCCTTTAAACTTTCATTTTAGAAGACTGATAAATAAGAGCACAGATTTAGGCATGAGCATTTCCTTTGAACTTCTGATTTTCCTTTTCTCTTTAAATGCTTACAATACACTAGATACACAATTGTTCTACTAACACCCACCACTGTTACTCTAGAGACAGAGTCACAGACCATGCTGGAGTCATGATAATTTAATTTGGTGATGGCAATTGACTAGAAGACTGCAAACTGCTCTGTCTCCAGTACATAATAGTTCTTTGAAGAGATAAAATCATGTTCTTTTTAGTTCAGAGATGAGAATTAAAGGTGTAAGTGTTAGATCTAATACTGCCTATTTTCAGGCCACCACATTTCCTTACCATAGTTTTTTAATTTAAAGGTGCCCTCACCCCCAAATCAGGGGACTATGGGTCCAGAAAAGTTCTCAGTATATTCCAGTGAACATGAATGAGGCTCAAACAGGACCAGGAGCTGGAGTTAGAAGACTTCAATGTGCACCAGATATTTCTGATTGTACAGGAAAGCGAAGAGCTGATGCAAATTGCAGCAAAATAGAATGTATTTGTTGTCCTTATTTTCCACTTCTAGCAATCACATTCGCAAATTCTTACAGATAAGCATTTCATTTAAGTAGAAAAGGGAAGGGCATTTGAAAGTAGATAATCTAACGAAATTCTACACTATTGAATAAAAAAGATTGACTAGTCTCTCGGTTGTTTTACAAAGATTAGCAATTAAACTTGACACTAATACATTACTGATACTTTCAGGCTTCAAGAGGACTAAGCTTCCGTCTATAAATAGCCTATCAATATTAAAAAATCATATGTAATAGAAGGAGAGTTGGTTTCAAAGACCCACTATGAATCTCTTCACAAGCCAAGGTGAGAGATAGGATGAAATTTGTCCTTAACCTCAAACCTTCAAAGCAGTTGTGCTGCTCGGAATTGGGAAATAAGCTGCAGTGTATGAAGTGTTGCTGTGTGCTGTTGTTCCTGGATGAGTAAGAAAGGAAGAGAGGAACTGTGAGAAACTTGCAATAATAGTTTGGTTGGTTTTGTTTTGGTCAGTATTTTTTTCCTCATGGTCTATGCTGATTTACTCTGAGCTTGAGAATGTAATTCTGCATAAAGGCTGTTTGGCCCATCTGCTGTCTAACTCCCAAAAAGATACTTTACAACAACTGCATGCCAATACCTGACCAAAAGCATGCAGCTTTAAACTGTAAGTTGAAATTATTAGAAGTCTATGACAAGAAAATGCCCTATAAAAGAGCAGGCTAAAACATATGATTATCGAGGAACTTCACCACAAACCTTGGTGTTTTTAGAAAATCATGTAATAAAAGCATCGAAGATGAATAAGAACTACATGAAGAATTCAATTAAATGTACCTTTAACAAGTAGTAAAAACAGACTAGGAGTTTTTAAATATTGGGATAAACGTAAAAAGTATACCTATTTATTTAATACATAAACAGCCAAAATATGTTACAATTCTAGTCCACCTGGGACACCACCCTCAGGAGCTCTAATTCCACAAACGTCAAAGGTGCTGTGCACCATGTAGCATCCTGCTGGGTCTGTAATGCTGGTAATGAGAGGGCAAAAGCAAAATGCAGTGAAAAATATGAGCTTTGTCTTGTCAGGAGAAAATAAATGTTCGTAAATTTAAAATACTGCTGGACTCCGTACAGAAAAACTAAATTCATTCTGTTACTTGATCAAGGCATATTTTTGTGTCAGTTTGCATCTATTTATTTCAGAGAGCCACCAAAAGGTAAGATCACTTTTCTGAAGTCCCTTTGTCTGAAAAACTGGAACCAGCACCAGTGAATAGTGAATATTGACAAAGCGAAGGGTCAATAGACTTCAGGTATGACTTATTTAGTAGCAGAGCTCTGCAAATTTAGAGTTCCTTTATGACACATAACAAACTGGGACAGTCTTTCATATTAGCCATGGTAAGTATTGTCTGCCTTCGAGTCACCAAAGGTGTGCTGTGCTGTGGCAGAGCACAACATTGGAAGAAAAGATTATTTGATGTTACTGCATTCAGTATCAGTTGTATTCTGCATATTGTTCACTAAGTCACTGTAGAAAAAGGGAACACAGTAGAAAATATCTCAACATAAGTTTTACATTGTGTTTTCTTACTATACAAAAGGATGCAACAATAGTGCCTTCTGAGAGGGAGAGAGAGGAAAAAAAAAAGCCATATTGAGTACTGAACATGATTATACTATGGTAAATACAAAATCCAATTAAGCTTTAACTAAAAACCATGACTGATGCTTCCAAAACTACTTTGAATCAAAGACAATAGCTGTTCCATGACTCGCTGGCAATCCAACTCTGAGAAGCAATTCAAAGCACTGTTCCTCCATAATGAACCCCTTACAGCTTTCCATCATATGTCTAGAATCCTCATAAATCTCTTACAAATGATATCTGCAAAGAAGCTTTCTGTGTGCTTGGAAAGATACTCTGTTTAGAAATAGAAGTAAAACTAACGTTTCTTGAAGGAAGATCTATGCAGAATTGACAGATTCTTTAGTTTAATGTGTAACTTTTAGTTTGGTGTTTATGCTCCCTACTGACCTGAATTTTTCCTTGTCTCCTTGATCAATAGTTTTGTTAAATGCATTGGATTTTATACTATTATCTGAAACAAACAAATACCAAAACAAAACAAAACAAAACCAACAAATAAAACCAAACCCAAACCAACCAACCAAACAAAACAAAACCAAAACACAAACAAGCAAGCAACAAACTATTTCTGATCGCCTTCTCTCTGAGATTGTTTCAAAACTATTCATTCTTTCTTCATTGAATTGTAGTTGTTATGTGACCTGTGCTATTATAGTTTTATGTGTGTGAGAAACATGATGGTGACTGAAAGGAGAGGGAATTGCTTCTTCTGGTACTAAACTGGAAGCTGATGGAGAATTCCAAATCTGGTTTTAATATCACCCCTTGGTTTATTCAAACTTAAAAATCTTTTGGTCTCTTCTACTGACCAGCTGAAAATCCACAGACCATCTCAAGGAAGTGACAATGTTCCCAGTCTGAGTAGATGAACATCCACACTGCTGTCACCAGGTCTTTATTCCAAGTACAAAGTTTGATGTTGACAGCTTTACTTCAAGCAATAGATGTATGTGTGTGTATTTAGTGTTAGTTACTAATTTCATTATTTTGCTGAGCACAGCATAGCAGATATTTAGCTCTTTCCTCCACTGTCCATTACAGTGCTAGCTAGGCCATCCAAGGCTTTAGGCCATCCAAGGCTTCAGGCCAACAGGCCAGATATGTTTTCAAACCATATGAGACACATCAAACCCGTCCACTGATCCAAGATGTTATTCAGGTCCTCAACTACATGAAACAGAGACCAAATTACTAACTTGAAATAATTTTCTATCTGCCTATCAATAATATAAAACTATGATAAAGAAAAGAGGTTTCCATAACTTAATGTCGAAAAATACTTTGCTTCATCAAAATGGTACATTAACACTTCTTTTTTTTGGCCAGAAAAGTAACAACCTAATAATAATTTTCTCCATATAATATTTATTTTAGTAATGGAATCCTAGGAAAATAATAAAACACACTGCAAATAATGTGTAAAGATCTATCTGAAATGACTGTATGACATTAGAGAGTCAATATAGCCTTTATCAATATAGTTATCTTGACAAAGATTAGCTCAACATAGGGAGGCTTATCTTTCTGGACTCCTTCAGAGGAATACACTCCCCCATAATATGATTTGGGACTCACAGGACTCATATCTTATTCTGAAATGCTATTTATCAGAGCCTGTTGCTAGAGAAATCAAGCCTACGTTAGCATTTTAGTTTGCATCATGTCTGAAGCAGATTTCCCCATTGTCTTAACTTGCACCATGATTCCAGAGTGCCTGAACTGGATCCTGGATGACATATAATTGACAGATAATCTCTGAGAGCGCACCTAATCTTCTCCATCCATTAATGGACATTCAGCCAATGGGACCCTACTAGACCTATTCCAAAATAACCCACCTGGGCCCAAAATGTGGATGACACAGACATCAGACCCTTCACTTTTGCTCTAGATATTAACTTTTATTCTGCCACAGTACTTACTAATGGAGACAGGAGCACAGGAATCCAGATCAAGTAGCTTCCCCTACACCTCGGCTTACAGCAGAAGCCTATCTCTACATGTAATCACATCCTCAATGCATTTTCAGTGCCGTTGGCATCTACTCACCACTCTGGCTTTGCTCAGCACCAACACTGTTATGGCTGACACTGTAGACAAAGTCATTCCTCACACTGTGCCACCACCATTCATGCAGTATTAGAACAGATTATTTAAAATAAAATAAAATCTACTCATACTTAGTTAGACCTATCACTACAAATAACACATTTCACAGGAACAAGCACTCTTAGTCATGTGAAACCGCATAATTCTTCTTGTGAAAAAATATAAACAGCTCACTTAAATTTCCATGAATCAGTAATTCTAATTCTTTCAGTGGAAATACTTAATCCCTGTTTTTCTCATTTGTTTACATATCTGAGTGAATCACAATATCAACTGAATTATTTCAGCTGTCATTTCAAAACAATCCTAGCCTCATAGTCCTCCATAAATGTTATGCTAAACATAACTGCCAACTGAATATTGAACTAGACTAAGAATAGATGAGTCAAAATAAAATTAATTTACTAAAATCATCACTAATAAATTTGGTATTAAAAATCTTGTGACCAATCAATTCAAAATGAAAAGCAATCTGTGAATAAAAGTAAATTTGGAATATTTACTTTAACGTTTCTATCAGAGTTATTTCTCCAAAATAGATACATCTATAGGGCAATAAGTTCCTCGGGGAAAAAAAAAAAAGCGCTTACTCACATCTCAACTTACTTAAAACCATTAAAATCACACATTTTATTGCTTGCTTTCAATCACAGGACAGTTCAACATTCCAAGTACTTCACATTTTTTGTCTTCACCTGCTTTTTTCCTTGCCTTATAAGACAGATGTAAGAAAAAGAATAGGAAATTTCCAGGTTGTTCAACCCACCTCTCAACATAATTAGCTGATGCTGTTGATAATGAAGACTGTATAACAGGCCAGTAATAGATCCTATTGCCATACAAATTTATGAACTATGTACAAAAAGACTGTGAGGACAAAATTTGTATATATTGTATATTGTATATTGTATATGTGAATATGGTGCTAGGTATTAATTATGCTTATTCCTTTTTTTTTAAACCAAGACAAATAAGTTGCTTCTATGCAACTATATCTTGCTCTAGACTATATCTTTTCCAAATGAAAAATTCCAAATGAAAAATATTTTTAAGCGCTGATATTCAGTATTTCCAACTCCCAAAGGATATCTAATTAGCATAAGCTTATCAGCTGATACAGAGGGCTACATTTATGTTCTTATAGCTGACTAATTCAGGCTTTCAGACAGTAAAAGCTACACTGAGAAGAATTTTGAAGCTGAAGTTTTACATGGTATTAATAACTACTCAAGACTGAAATGGTACTAAAAGCTTCCAGACTAAACACTCTCTTTTACTAAATGCCATAAAGTGGTACTCTTCTCTACTTGGTCCAGTGCCCAGCAAAACATGAAGAAGTAGGCAGTATGATCTAGATCTGAGACAACTCCTAGGAATATATTTGAAATATACAATGAAAGAAGGACATTCCTTATAGTCTCCTCTCAGAGAGGGATGGGAAAGTTTCAGCAGTGCTGCATAGCAAGACTGGTAATACTTACCATGGGAAAACCCATGCCATTTCCAATAGATTGTCATGACAATTTATACATGATGTTCAGGACACCCATCTACAGAGATGCAATCTGTGCTCTGAGAACAGGCTATCCCTATATTGTTCTATTTTTCCCTCTGAGGACAGCTTATTATCCAAGCATTCTGCTTCTCTATACAGCTTGTTTAGTTAAGAGAATGGACCAACCAGTATCAAGCCAAAACACGTCATTGTGTAATAATCCCTAGTATCCTTACTATTTTGGAAAATACCCCTATATTCCTTCCTCTAGTTTTATTTTCTACACAAATAATGGTAAAAGAAGCCCAAGTTCAGAATCCAGCACTGAAAGCATTTCTGAAATTGAGCCAGAAACACGGATTCTAGCTATGATTCAGATAGTGTACCATGATCCTATTTCTGGAATGTCAGGAAATCACTACTATTGCTATTTCTCTTACTAGTCCGTTGCTTTTATTGGTCACATCCACCCAGCTGCAAAAGAAAACGCAGCTCTGTTTTAGCTCCAGCGCTTCTGGCAGAGAGAGGAAAGGTACTTTCTGTCTCTTAAGTCCACTATTTTATAAAAAAGAATCAGTCACACTTTCCATGACAGGAATTCTGCATGGGAAAGGTGCATTGACTGCTCTGCTTCATTACTGTGCGGTTCTAACACAGGCAAAAATCCTATTATATGGACAAAATACTTTTGTATGATATGCAAAAGAAAAATTTACATGAATATTGAATTAAGACACAAAGTCCTTAAACTCTTTGTTTTATGCATATGTTTTAAGGGCCTGTATTCTTTGCTTACTCTAATTATAATATTTTTGGAGTAAACAACATAATTTACTAAGTTTACAACTGAAAAATACTATAGAATGAATCCTTCTATATTCTATTATTTTCTTAACTCTTTTTTGGAAATGATGTGTCTGTGTGTGAACATATGTCTAGTTTCATCTTGTGGCTTTTGGGGAGAAGGATTAGTTTTCCTGATTTCCACTACCACATTCATGGTAATTAGGCTTCTATTAGAACTATACTGTTTCTCATTTCTTCCTTAAGCAACATGTGTTTCCACCCAGAGAAGGATGCAAATGTATCTACAGAGTGAAACAGGCAGCTCATATTCAGTCAAGTCACCCTTCCCAGTTCAATGCAGAGCAGCATGTTCATAAAAACTATCAGAGCATTTTATTGACTACCTAGAAAAAAAACTACTGAAAATGTGGGGTCATGCAGTGCTACTGATTTTTCAGTAAGAAAAGGATGTATGTTGGCAGGTGGGGCGGATCTCAGCATGATTCCAGCTAAAATTCAGAAGAGAACCAGAAACCAAGTAGCTTTTCAAAGATACTCCTCATGTGATGAGTAGGAACAGGATTGCTGGTAGTGAGGACATGGTCTTTTGTGAGCTATGATGACCACAAATCACCATTTTCTGGCACAACAGAATTATGCAAAAAAACAAAACAAAACCCTATGCAAACAAAAATATTTCTCTAGATACATAAGGCACGTTACAGCAAATACTTCACAGTAAAACAGTTGTAGGGGTTTTTAGCTGAACACTTAGCTGATGTTCTTATTTTCCTGTTAGTCTGAATAATCCTCTCCCATTTTGGAGTCCAAGTGCCACATTCTCACCAACCTAGTAAAATGATTAAACCAACTAGTTGTCTTTATAGCTGGGATGATGAACTAATGCTCAGTCTTCTCCTTTCTACAAAAAAATGAATGATGAGAATTTTTGAAAGTTTATTTGGAATATCATGTTTTAATGTATATTTAAAAAAATATTTTTCCCTCAAAATTTTGTAATTTTTGAATACAGAGAACATGAATATTTGGTGCACATTCAGATCAACACCACATTAAGGTCTGTGTTTGAGCAGGAAAATTTGTTATTCACAGAACAGGCAATAAAAATACATACCACAGAATAATAATAGTAAATGAGAATGAATGACACTCACTTGTAATGTAAGACCAGCTTCTATTGCCATTTGTCATTTATTTCAGAGTAAAAGAGCCTGTAAGCATATTCCTCTGAAATTCCAAATTCCAAAATTATATAAAACCCACTTATACAGCTATAAATATTTCCAAACTATTTGCAATGCAAATTGCTTTATTATTGTCCTCTTTCTTTGATACCGCCCAGACTTTTTAACAATTTTTTTTTGGCTACAGGGTAAAGCACTGGTCCAGCATCACTATTTTCTGTCACTGTTAACCTGTCAGAAATCTTTAAAAACACTTCACTGACAGCCAGTGAATTTATATTCACTAGCACAGCTTTCAAACCTTCTGAAGTCTACAACAACCTACATAATCTGTACAACTTTTTGCACACAAAACCAATTACTCAGTTGACTCCTGTTCTTCTTGGCATTTTACTGATGTTTACCGTCATTACTGATACAAGTTACCTATTTGCTATGCATTTGCAGCTTTCACAAAGATCTTACCTGTACTACTTTTATGTGATGTTTGTAAAAGAAACATACTGTGCCAGTGCATTAAGAAGAGAAAAATCTGTATTTAGGCAAAACTATGGAATAAATCCCCTGCCTGGCAGAGGGTTGCTGGAAGGAGCTGCCCACATGGTTGGCCAGCTAAAGGGTTCAGGGTAAGATCAGTTTCCACACTTCTTCTGTGGACCAGGTGACACAGCTCTGAAAGCACACACAAATTTTTGGCCCTATTCTGCATGTTCTATATAGCGTATATTCTATGCGTGTAATTAAGTCTGCACAGAGTAAGAAGAGAGTAATCAAATACACATTTTACAAGAACTTCATAGTGGTATGAATGATAATATCAGATAGAAGATGACCAGTATCCCATCTCCACCACTAAAAATATGTGTTTTTTTTTCTAATGATAAATGTATGCTAATAAATGAAATTATGAATTTCAGCAAGACACTGTCTCCTATAGGATAGGATTTTCACTGCATTTATTATTCCCATATAAGTAGATACATGAAAGAACAAGATTACTAAAATACTAAAACTACAAATCAGTATAAAACAGAAGTTTTATATACAGTTCATTTAAACAATTAATATAGGAAACAATAGGAAATTAATGAGTGCATCTATTATTCTTGTAGAATATGTTTTTTTCACACAGCTCAAAGCACATTCTATACCAGAAAGTAATATTTTTTTTGCATTCTGTTGTTAATTCACTGTCATTGGAGTGTAACATCTAGTTGCTAAGAAATAAAAACCAGTAGTAATCAGTATCATGGTGATAGATGTTTTACGTACAGAAATGTTTTCCAGTTTCCCAGTAACCCAGTTTCAAACCTTTGATCAGCAATGCACTTTTACAGTGGTTCATAGCATACTTAACACTTTTATGTCATAGGAATATTTTAGGATTTCTCTGCAGGTTTTGTAAGAAAGTAATTTTATTTCTTTATAGACCTTCTGATCATCAGATAACTTTAAAAAAAATCCTTAAATTTCCCAAGGCTTCAGAAAAGACCAGGCCTTACTTCACTAATTGCTATCAAAAAATGGTATCCTCTAGTTGTCCTAAGTGTTAATTTACAAGCCACAAATCTCATCTAAATGTAAAATGGGCTAATATTGCCTCCAAATATTTGAAAGTTCATGTTACACATTTATGGAAACTGTTACTACATCCTGCTGATTTGAAAGCTAAAGATGCAGCCAGATCCATGAGACCTCGGGTACCGCCACAAACTGAGTGTGTTTGTCTCTCCCTACCGCAGATGCCTAACTCCTAAGCTCTACCTAATGGCAACTCCTTTTAGCCCTCATTTTGGTCTGTGCTCAGATCTGTGCTTTAAATGCATGCTAAGCTTAATAATTGAAAGTTACAAGAGCTTAAAATACTGTTCATAGAAATACTTTAGTGTTTTTATTTGCAAAGAAAAAAGACTCTCAGTTTCAAATTCTGTTGAAATAAACATTGTGTACAATGTGAAGATATTTTGAATGTTTGGAAATTGTGAAAGTTAGTATTCACATGGATTACTGTAGACAACCAATATAAGAAAAAATATTTATTCGATATGGTAAACACCAATGTATAATTAAGTTGCTTTTAAATAATCAAAGCAGTATTATACAACTTTCAAAAAAGAAAACTGAATTTTCAAAATTAAGTTCCTTTGTGCTATGCTTTCATAAAAAAGAAACCACCCTCAAGTTCTCTATAAAAACAGCTTGATTGAAAAATATTTTTTCAGTACATTAAAATTTACAATTTTATAATCAAGAATCAAAATTAAAATATCTCCTTTCTAATCCAGACTTTTCCACCTGTATCATTTTATGCAACTAACTTCTAAATATAGTAAAATACCAGACCAACCAGTGAGAAGGAAATGTTACTACATGGACTTTGATGTTTACAATGGTCATGAAAGATACATTCTCACTGTGGGACTGCTGGCAAACTAATATATCCACACAGAGTAGCAAAAAGCTATCTTTTTCACAGGGTTGAAGACAAAAAGAAAGACAATCACTACTTTCTGTTATATAGATGCAGAAGTCTGCCAAGGTTGGCACAAGGAAATTGAGATGAAACAGAGAGATATCAAAATACAAAGCACTGAACTTTGGTATTGCCTTGGTCATTATAAAACTAAACCTTGTTCATAACAGCATTCCAACTCCTTCCTTTCATACAGTATATAACTTCTTCAGATGACCCTGTCCCATATACTTTTCTATTTTAATTGCTTTAATCAAGCATAGTCTAGGGATCAAAGCTTAAGCTTCTAGTAATTATGTCAGTTGATTCAGCAAATATACTAAACCAGACCAGGCTTTTAACATTTGCAGAATTTCAGGACAGATTTCCTGAGCAGAACCTAGAACCTATGTTCTAGGTAGTTGCAGGTATCAATGTAATTTTCAAATTCAGTACTTTTTCTGAATAGTAGGTGTCCTGGAGACCAAAGAAACTAATAAAATACAGAAACTGAGAGAAAAGGAGAAAGTGAAACAACCTCTTTATTCATCCTTTGTCATTGCAGATGAAAATATAGTTTTAAATGCTGCAATTGGTTTTCAAGAAATTCCTTGTTATTTTCGTCTACTAAAAATAAAGTCCATAAGGCAGGAAAATATCTGAATTTGGAAATCTATGGCAGACTTGTAATTTCAATTAATGCTTATTTATAAAGTGAACACACTTTATAATACTGATTGTAAAGCATACTATTCAAATCATTTGATTGAGAGCTTAATAAATGCTTAACAGCTTGTAGAGATTTCCACTAATTATGATTCTTCCCAGCCCAAATGCTGTGCTGGATGCAGCCCTGTATGGCCACTCTGATTTCTTGGCCAGTAGAGGCCAACTCAGCCTTATTTCCTAAGAACATCAGCGAAATGGCAATAATAAAGTTACAACTTGCACACAAGCTTTGTGCTTCTTTAGTACCATTTTTGCTGCTGAAAGAATTAATACGCCGTGGTTTTGAATCAATGTATAATTAATTCACCTGCTTAATCATTACATCAATGAACAATTAATTCAGTAGCTTAATCACTCATTACCCTACATCAGTCAGAGTTCAGGCCCTCATTTGACAATTCTTTTATTTATTCAGTTTAAAACATGCTGGATATTGGCTTTGCTAAGATTATTGTCACATGTTTAGTTGAAAACTCAGCATATATGTATTCCAAATTAAGAACCATAAAGCTGTCCCACAACTTTGCAAGCTATTTAAATGAAAGAGATTCTTTGTCTCAAGGAGATTACAACATAACATACAGAAACAAAATAGGTCAGAAAGCAAAATGTGAAAGTAGTTTAAAACAGATCAAAAAAAGTAACGAGAGTAACAAGAGCCATATGAAGAAGATACCAGAAACATGGTGGTCAAAAGCTAGAAAACAAGGAATGACAGAGGAAGCCAAGGCAAGAACTGCAAAGTTGCTTCATACATCTTTCTTTACACAGCACATATATAAACACATAAATAGAAAAAATTATTTCAAAAGGTCATCACAGGAAGATATAGGCTTTCTTCCATCAATTTTTTAAAATTTTCAGAGATTCCTTTAGCACTGATAACACTAAGTTGTTCTAGAACACAAACACAGACTGCCCTGAATTAGCAGCTTTACATTCCGAGGTCACTTAAGTCTACATTGTTTACTGAAGTATCCAGAATGCAACAGGAAATTCAGCTATATTTTTCTTTTAATTATTGTCCCCTTAGCTTAAAAATCAGTGGAAGAAATAGTTTTTAAAAGAGAAATTTCTGTATGTGGGATAATGTCTACAGTAATCACAGAGATTGCTAGTAGCAACAATACGTGCTGTAAAAAAATTATATACTTCATTGTTAGTGCTTACTTTCATAACGTAGCATACAATAAAACAGTCATTTTGGTATCACAACCAAGCATCCTAATTTTAGTGACTTTTTCAACTCGACATACTCAGAAAGAATACCTGACGTCAGGAACTGTGTTTAAGAGCACAGCTACAGGAGGCTGTACAGAATATTTAGATGTCAGTGTGTGAAAAAAGTAGTCACGCTGCAGAGGAACAGGCCTGGGGCATTCATGTCTCTGAATCACTGCCAGGATCAGCAGATCGTCACTGTTAGGAGGGTGCCACTCTTTCTGCATAGCCCTCAACTATCATTTGACAACACTGTAAGAAGGGCAAGACAGCACAATTAAAAACAACAGGTTAAAAGAAGACAAGAATGAAAGGCAGTTATTGGACCCAAAGAATGGGATACCTGTATTTTGTGAAAGAAGTTTGCCATGCATTTTGCAATCAATTTTTTATTGCCTCAGATTGTTTGGTCTGGTAGCATACACAGAATTTATTACATATTAAAGACATCACTCTACAATAGCAGTAATCAGAATAATAGTAATATAGTAATAGTAATAGTAATCAGAAAGACAAAAGTGTTATAGGATCAGGAATGGGAAGATTATTTAAATCTTAACTGCATCAGAGGCTGAGCTGAAATATGTATTGCCACTTTAAGTAGTGCAGTGTTTGAATTGTCCTGCAGGGCTAGAGTGCTAGAAGGAGCAGCTGGGGCAAGGGAGTTGTGGGGGTTTTTATGATGGTTACATTTAAATGTAGGATTACATACTTTTTCAGAGCTAAAGCACTGAAAATTTCTCTTAATTAAATCTACTGAAAGATGGTTGCAATTAGACTGCTTTAAACATTAAATTTAGAGTATATAATAAACTCCTACCTTTATCTAAGCACATAAGCTTATTTACCTGAGTGAGGCAAAACTTGGCTTAAAACTGAGAACCTTAATAATCCTAACAACAGTTTCTGCTGTTCTATCAATTGCACATGTATGATTACTGTCCATATACATCAAATTAAGCATTAGCTAGCATGAAACCACATTTGGGATTAATATTAAAAAATCCAGACAGGTACAACAGACAAAGTTTTAAAATATTTTTTGTATAATATAAATTTGGAATTTCTGATAATGCCAACACAGTGCTTATCTGAACTAAACAGAAAGACAGTGTGGGTTCACCTAAGGAACTATAAATCTAAGGAACTGTAAGATGTTAATATTATTAGGTAAAACAATCAATAGCAAAATCTTTGTGAACACAATTTTATGTTTGTTTAGGAACAATTTACATGCTGATTTTTTTTCAGGCAGCAAACTTAATGTGATATTATTGTTTCCTACATGTTTTCTCCTACCGACACAAAACTAATTAACACATAAGCTTATTAACCTATTAGCTACTCTTACTCAAACTTTAACTATGGTTTAAATACCAAGGAAAATTGTTTCAGTTTTATTAAAGTTCACTTACCTGAAAAGTATAAAACCGGGTCCCATTAGGAGGATGCACTTTAGGAGAGGCAGAGACAGTGTTCATATCCAAGAATATCATTTCTGGTCACACACACAATACAATCCACAGAGAGCTACAGACGCAGAGTAGAGTACTAAGCTCGGAGATAAATCCTTTCATACATTTAGGGAGGCAATCGGACAAAATGCAGTCTGTCCCATCCGTTCAGACGTACAGTGACAGTGCTTTGAATTCCCCACCACTACCTTTGTGAGCTAAACTGTAAGGTCATTGCTCCCTGACCTCTAGCTCAGCTAGCCCTTTAATATATGCACAATGAATAAAAATTAGAAATGCCAAAGAAAAGAGAGATAGAACCCACAGTATATGGAGCTTGTGCAGAATCTGGCAACGCTTTGGACCTGCCCATCTGTTCCCCGTGATAATCACCTCCCTCTACCACAGCCTTGCAAAGTGATTATGCTAAGCATCCCAGTTAACCAATAACACACAGTTTCATTTCAAGCAAGCATGCACAGTGAAAAGCAGAGGACCTCTTCTGACTAACCCGAAGCATGCCGTGTGTTCAGTTTATAGCTCTATTTGACAACAATGATAATTTTGCCATTTCGATTGCTGACAGCTATGTTAACACGTAACAACTCGCTTTAAATAACATGGTGTGTTTTTTTGTTTTGACTGTCTTGCCTAGATGAAAGAAACAGTGCATTACTATACAAATTGCTATTTTTTATATTTCTTATTATTTCAGTGCTACTACAGATTGCAAATGATGGGAAATACATATTTGTGAGACTGTTTACAGAGCTACTGTCAAATTAAATATAACACACATTACAAGCCACTCTTTTCTCATTCTTTTCTATTTCTTTTTTCTCATCTTCAGTCTGAAGCTATCTTTAGGGAAGGTTTACCTAACATTACTAAGGCTGAAATTTTATTCTGAGCCTTACTGTGCTTCACAAAACTACAGACCTACAGCTTCGCTCATTATATATATACAGTATCTTTAAAAAAGATATTTTTTAAGGTTGATGATACTTTGAACACCTGCATTGAACATCCAAAAAGCATTCACTGTATTTTTCCTTCACACACAGATCACTTGAACTACATGAAGACATTAAAGGGAGTAATATTCAAAGAACTTGACACCTTTTAGCAAAAAATAAGTGTTCCATTTATAAAAATTGAAAAGTAGGGTTTCAGTAAAGGGTAAAAAAATGTAAAGAGGTTGGAAAATTAACTTTACACTTTCTGTCAAGCACTTTGTATTTTATTCATAAGGCTTGAAAGACAGAGAAATCACTTAAGAAATGGTACGTTCAAAATGAAACTTGTCAAAAATCGAAAAGCCTGGTGAGTTACAATGCTGCCTCTGTTTTTTTCTTCTGTTTTATCTTAATGCTTTTAGCAACTGAAGATAATACAGTTTCTAAAGTAAAATGACCGTGAAAGGAGTTGAGATAGATGCAGAGATGTCTGCCTGTTTAAATGTGTATGCCAGTGTGGTACATAGCACAATAATCATATTTTGTAAGCCAAAGAGAAAAAAATCCTCTTAAATCCCAGTCATGTCTAACAATTTCTTATAATTGCCATGATGTTTCTTCTTTAACATTTACTGAATCAAAGCAAAGCTACTATCTGGAACATTTTATTGAAATCCAGATTTTAGATTACGGATTATTCTCCCCTCTTACAGTTCTCTTCCAGAAGATCTAGATGCTGGTATTAGCAAAGGGTTCCCTCAGCTGGTCAAAGCAAAGATACCAGATTGTTGGTAATTTGAGTATAGAACCTTTTATTCTGATCTAATACTTTCCTCTTTATAATCTACCTACCAAATGTACGCTAGTTCCCTGCTGTGCAATGAATGAAGTTTATTTTATGGGCACTTAAAATTGTTTGCCCTGAAAGATGTCAGAAATTTACCTCTTAGTTTCCTCACTAAATGCATAATTTGAAGAATTCATGTGCAAAATCTCATGTACAATTCTCCAATAAACAACTGGAGACACTACTAAACACTACTAAATAACTGTACCTATTAGTTTGAACTTCTCTTGCTGCAACGTTCACAACTTCTTAATCCTTGTTTCTGTCTCAAGGAAACTCAGTTCATCTTCCCATACTGGCATTTGCTAAACCTTAAGCTAGTTCAGTCCTAAAAAAATATCATCAATATTTTTAAGAAATGGTCAATAATAAAGTTACACATAACTGCTCTCGTGACTGTCTCCAGAACATCTTCCATGATCATAACACTATCACCGTATTTTGACTTGCTCATTCCCAATTTGTTCCTCAAGGACTGCCTGTCTTCTAGCTGCAGCCTTCCACTGGGTGCTCTTATTGAAATCACCGTCCACCATGACTTAGCTGCCTATTATTTTTTTAAAAAATACTGCTTCTCAAAATACTGTTTCAAATCTTTTACCTTTTGTTTTGGCTTTCCTGCTTAGGTGAATAAATTTGCACTTTAAAAACCCACCACCAAAACCAGAATTCCTTCTCCTCCTGAATTTGAGTTCCAATAAACACATTTCCCTAGCTAAATGGTATAGATCTGGAGAGAGGGCATAGCATTATAACTGTTGTTCTCTCTCTCCACTAACTTTTACTTCATGTAAAAATGCTCCTGGTAATGACTGTAAATTTTCTTTTAGCTCACTGCAAAACAGGCTAACACCACGCTCTTGCAGGACTCTCACAGAATCAAAATGTAATTTTGATGTAACACTCAAAGAGTTTGAAAACATCTGTGTCACATTGTGTTTTTCTGAAATATATGAAACCAGCCTCCTCTCAGGAACCAGTCAGAGTATACGTAAATTCAGTAAAGTATGGACTGATGCACAGCAAAATGCGTGTTTGCATTTACTGAGGGAGACAGTCACATTTCAGAAAAGCCACCAGCCGCAAAGCTGGGATTCAACAGTCTCCTTGGATCGAGGAGCTGAAACCAGGTCTCCCATGCCTAATTGGATGCTGCAACCTCTAAGCTGGGTATCAAGCAATACGGCCTGAAAGCGAGCAGAAAGTGGAACAAAATAAACTGAAAAGACCCAATGTGTCAAACATAGAAACAGACCTACAGACCATGACTATAGCTCAGTGGTAGAAGTGCTCACAAAGGATGTAATTCCAATTCAAATACTTGCTCCAATGAGCCTTCCAATGAATGATTTAATTATTCCATGAAGTGAAAGAGTTGTAGTGAAGGAAAAAAAATCTCTTGCATGAAAAGAAATCCTACATGCTTAAAAGTATGAGATGTGGTAATGCTTCTGAGATGGCTTGAGTTCCAATTACTTTTGAATGTATGAGTTACCAAGCTTTGAATCTGTATTATAGGTGTTATGTTGACTCTGCATTCGATTTAGATACTCCCTCTCCAAAACTTTCAGTGTGGTATTTTTTTTCAAAAAAATATTGTTCTTTTGGTTGTGTAGCCTACTATTTTTATAGTAGATACAAAAATGTACATATACGTTGATATATGTAGATAAATATTTGTGTAACAAAAAACCACAGGAAGCTACACAGCAAAAAGAAAGAAATATATATAGCTATGTCAGACCATTATGTGAAGTACTTTGAAAATTTAGGGACACTAATACAAAAACTTATATCTCTGACCGCAGAGACAAGATGTACTTTTTAAATTGACAAACACACTTAGATTTTTAATATGCTAGTCCTTGTGTGATACAGTTTCTCTTCAGAATATGTAGTGCAATAGAAAAGCAGATGTTTTGAGTTAAGATTTAAATCACCAGCTCTTATTAAATTATGTGAGTAATTATCTAGAAACATGTACTTTATATCACATACTGTTCTCATTTCTGTCTCTATTACGGAAAAAAACATGTTAAAGAAACATGCCTTCCTCTAGGACCAGTGAGAGTGTGTCATTTTTAGAACACTAGAGAGCTTTCACATTAAACTTAGATCAAATAATTTTTACTTCACAGACTCCCACAAACCCTACTAAGCTTCCAAAATGTACACCACTGTACTTGAACTGGTGTTTCTTTAAAATCTGTTGTTGCAGACATCAGTACAAAGGGAGTATCATATGATATATTACTCATCTGGCTAAAATTCCCTGAATTTGCTTTACACTGAAAACAGTTAATGTGTAAAGAGTTCTGATGTCCAGCTATTAATGGATAAGAATATATTAAACTTTACCTCACTTCTGACAAAAGATATTGATATTGCATAATCAAACTGCAATTAATATCTTCATAAATTCACACATCAGATCTAATTTTTCTCCATATCTAAAAGAATTTACAACTCCTTTTACCTTATTTAATGACATTCTAGACCAAAAGTATTTCAATTTTTTCATGAAAAAAGCAACACAAAAATGTATTATCTGAGAAATGAATATACTTTAAAAAAAATGTATAAAACTCATACATATCAAGTTTCCGAAACTAACCTTTCCCAGCTGGTATAGCTCCCAGAAAGCAAAGTGGGAGGGAGAATTAAGGCAAATGAAGCATAGTACAAGGAAGTTTTTGCTCCCTTTCAGCCATCTGGTACAAACAGCAAATCCTGTTAGAATGGAAGACTTGGAGAAACAGATCAGCTCATCTTACTGATAAGTAAAGCCTGTTATTCATCCTGTTTCTGTAATTGTTCTTCATTATTTTTCCCTTTGCCTTATATTTTGACTATAAAAATACCAACACTTGTACAGGGAAGCATGTCTTACAAGAGCAAGTGCTGATATCAAGTCAGTATGCACTTATGAGCTCTATCTGAACCTCAAACACAAGGTTTTGTGTAACCTATGAAGGCAAGTAAACTCTAGAACAAACTATCTTCTGTTAGCTGTATAAACTGTGTTTTAGCAACCATAAAGGATAAAACATGTCCCAACAGGTGTATTCTGTACAATGGCTTCCCTTTCAAGCAGAAGATTAACAACTCAGCCTTTCAGAGGAAATGCAAATATTAATGCAACTCCTTTTCGAAGTACCCTTGCTTTGTTGTATATGTTCGGGCATTTTACCAAATATTGCAATTATTTTGGAAAAAACAGAGTCAACATCAACTAATCAACTTCAAACTTTCAAAACCATTTCTCTTTTAAACGGCAAACTTCAGAATTCATTTTTCTAACACTAACTATTTATATACTACAAAAGGTCAATAAAATTAAAATCACTGATTCAATATCTAAGTGAGTTTAAGAATACAGGAGCGAATCCAGAATACATTTTCTACAGCCTATCAAGTATGTAGCCCGTAACCAACAATCATCAAATGCAACCACAGTGCAAATATTTCCAAAAGATACAATGTCTGATTTTGCAATTTGTTTGCTTAACAAGAAGTAGTATTTCCCTTCCTTTTGTACATTCTAGACAGGCAATTGTTGACTGCAGCCAGGACTCTTGTGCCGCAGTGGCCTACAATTTTCTGGTCATCACAGGTGTGAGAAATTAATTCTCACGCTCTCAAGATTTATTGATAAAATAGTGCTATATCTGACTTGCTTTCCACACGGTTCAACAAAGCTGGGATGAAATATCCAAAGTACCATTCTGTTTTTCTTGAAACACTTCAAGTCCTCAGCACTGGATCTGTAGTTTCATTTACATAAGCTGACCATGAGTAAATCAAGATTGTGCACAGAAGCTTATTAGGTAACTAAACTCAATATAAACACTGTTTTTATCTATTTTTAAGTTATATGTTAATGACAGTGACTCAGTGAGCGAATCTAAAATAGAAACTGAATGAAAGCATAACACTTGAATATAGAGAAGTGTTCTGGACATTGAGTATAATGTGAGAATTAAAGGACAAGAGGATAGCAGAATTGCAAGAATGTGTAATGAAACAAAACAACAAAAAATCAAGGGAAATTTTATGTCTGTTTCACTAATTAGTATCTTACCTGTTTTGAAAAGATACACACTTTTCTCCACAACTTTTGGGCTTCAACTCCAAAAGCACAGACACTAAGCTATATTTAGTCCACAAACTGTGTCCTCCGCCATTCACTTCTGATGCCAGGAACGACTGCATTTCTGTTTTGTCGCATAACTACATATTTCATTAAAAAGTTCCAAGGCTTTTTAGAATTAAAGATATTTTTTTAATGTAGAATCATAGCAGTGTTGGCATTTATGAGTATTTTTAATACAATTCCAGTCGAATCTAAAATTAAGTCTTGATGAATCAACACCAAAAACTACAAAATAATGTGATTCCAGATGGTAGCAAAAATATAAAGAAAACACTCAGCTTGTTTTTTCACCCTGCACTATATCACTTAGGTATCACTTTTGTTATTTATGTCCCTTAAGTTGTTTATATTGTAACATTATACACAGTGGTATCACTGCACTTGGCAAAATAAGAGTCGTTTCTTACCAGTCAATGTAGCATTTAAATCACATAAATTACTGCAAAGGATCACAGTACATTAAGGATGAGAGAAATTATGAAAGAACATAAGAGATAATAATCATTGCCTATGTATAATCCTCAGCAGAGTGACTTTTTCAAGTTAACATCTTACACTATATGCCTCATCATGAGGTTAAAAATAGCATGAGGGCGTACCATGGAAAAATGAAAGATACAAATTTGAGATAACATGTTCAAGCACTACTACTTAGCACAACTCACTATTAATAGATATCCTCTCTAACCTGCATCTCCCCCCTTCAAAAGTATTTTTTCTTCATAAAGGCATTTTTAATTCATTTGAATTCCATTCATTCATTTTATAATGATTCTGCAGTCTTTATATACACTGAGGATATATATATGTATATATGTATGTATATATATATGTGTATATATATGTATATATACACTTTATATATCCTGTTCCACAAGTATAAAAACTACCCAGACAGTAAATGACTAATGAAAATGAGTAGCAGAATTATATCTAGAAGATAAAGGCTGTCAGGAAAGCTTGTGCCAAGTCAATTGCCTTTGTCATTTATTTTTATTTCTGCTCCATCTGGAAAATATCTTTTGTGTTAATGAGTACGAACTTAAAGATCTGAATCAAAAGCTAAAAATCACAAGTGATCAGTCCTAAATTTCACATGGGAACTAGGAACACTCAGTCGAGTGAGAACTGTGGGTATCTGGAGACCTTTGCAAAAGAAGGTGTGTTTGTTTTCTTTCTCCATTACAATTTCATAATTTTTCTGTAGTGTCAGTGAACACATTTCTGAATGCAATGAACGTAAACTGGAGAAACACAAATAACCAGAAAAAAAAACAAAACAAACAAAAAACTCAATCAAAAAACCCCAAACAAACAAACCCACAAAAACAAACAAACAAAAAAACCCCTGCACAATCATTCCTTCTTTCACATTGTGTAAGACTTAATATATCACCGATGTTCTAATAAAATTCCCAGAAGCTGATTTACTGTAGTAGCTTTTCCGTCCTGAAGCTAACTAGAGCAATGATTCTGAATGGGATTACAACCCTCGGAACTGGAATCTGCTAAAGGATTGTTAATGGGAACAAAATTTATATTCATACTTCCAAAAGCAGTAATTAATTCAGTTGTTTAATTGAAGACGTCTTTCATCTAATTTTCAAGGATGCTCAGTCTTTGATCAGCCTCTCCAAGTCGCTCCAGCCTTGCTTGATGCTGTTATTTGCCATTTTGAGCATCAGGTCTCACTTTTGTACACCAAACAGGCCATGTACTTGGAGTGACTGAGCAAGTTTGAAAATGTCAGACCTGTTGCTCCAACTCTATTCACAAAATGTCATATTCTACAGATGAGGCAAAACTCCCATTTATTTCTAAAGACAAGCAATCAAACCCTCTAACGCTTCTTTTTTCTTTAAGTACATACCACAAATCAGTAATAATATAGCAGCTTGAAAAGACTTCAAGACTTTGCTATAGTGCACAGCTCTTCATATACACAGCCTTTGAAAGATAAGTGGTCATGGTAGAAAGGAGAAAAAGTGTCTCTTCTAAAAATGTATCCTACTTCTTCCACATTTCCCCTTAGCCTCTTGGTGGCATTTTCCCTTACAAAAGTGTTTTGGGAGTGTTTCTGTACTGATATTGTCTAAAATAATCTCTCCAACACAGGAAAGATATTGGATTATAAAACAAAACAGGCAATACTGTCCTGAGGGCAAATGGGTGTTGCAGCTCTTGATTCAGCAGATTTTCACTTCCCTTTTCAAGCTATTATAAAAATATAGAAAGATCCAGCAACTGCATACCTATCGAGTGGAAGCAAACGTCACATTTTTCTGGGAAGAGAATTATAATATACAAAGATAGCTGAGAGATACTTTTCCAGTGTTAGGAAATGTGAATTCAGATTAAAATAAATATTTTTTATTTTCTATTTCCTTCATTGTTTAGACTCGGGCAATCACAGACTATGCTGTGCTGATTAATGCTGATTTAACATTGATTTTCAATTATCCTATTTATCTTTCTGAAAATTCTGAAAGAATTATAGAATCATAGAATGTCCTGAGTTGGAAGGGACCCACCAAGATCATCAAGTTCAACTCCTGTTCCTGCCAACAGACAAGTTAAAAGTCAACAATATAAAAACACTCTGTTCCTAACCTTTGAGTTGAATGGCTTCAAAATATGCTAAATCCTGAAAAATTACTTTGTAAATCTGTATCTTCATGATATCCACATTTATTCTTTATTAAACACATTTTGGAAAAAAAACAAACAAAAACCAACCAACAAGAATGGTAGGATAGGATATTAAGGAAGTAAGGTGGTATTTATAGGACATAGGAAAGACAAAATATTTTTTTATTTCCTTTCTGCATTCAGTCTGGATTACATAAAAAGGGGAAAAAAAATCCCTTCAATATTTATCACACAAGTGACTAGCAGCATTATTCATGATTTATCTTGCCATGCATCTAAAAAGTGTCATAAACTTCTAAGCAGTGTAACATACATGTTCTTAACATTCTTATGGTTTAAACCATATGTCTGGCTAGAAAATTGAGATGAACTGATAATTACCAAATGTGTGTGCCAATATTTACTGAAGAAAGAACTGTAGCTATTAAAGATCATGGCCTAAAAACATACACTTGGACTGGACAGTCAGGAAAAACAGCTACTTGACAAGAACAAAAATGTAGTCGAAGCTAAACTGATACTGGGACAGTACTGCTCTCATCTTCAAACAAAATCCTGTCCCTTCTGCATGGTAGCGGATGACTAGTGCCTGGTCTTCTGCACTCATAGCTCATTGGGAAAATGCTGCTAGATCAGAAGAAGAGCATTGTTCATGGACAGAGAACCGCAGGTGGAGTGATACCAGGTGGGAAGCTGAGAATTATGTGGATGCTGTTGCGCAAGGACTACATCCCCACATGGTAATCTCCTTGTCAATGTACGTAAGGCAGCTTTTCCATTTCTTTCTTTCAAGGAGGCAATGAACATCAGCATCTTCTGGTGGGCTTTATCTGCAGTGTAAGGGCCAGTGTCTCTGTGCATTACCACAGGCTCCCTTTAAAGTCAATAAAGACAGGCAGTTTCAAGGGGCACAGCTCCTGACCTATTTTAGATGTCTATTTTAGTTTGTGATGAATCACACCACAGAGGTGGGAGGCAGTAAAACAGAAATGCCTACGCTGTACATGTCTGAAGTTCAGTGCAGTGAGTCCTACCGTGTGAGCCTGAACTGAATGTTAAACAAGTCATCAAAATATGACAAGAAAATATTATAATCAAGGACAAAAAACCCACCACAGATTATGTACACCTGAGGGAAATTTACTATTAGAAACAACTGTTCTTATAACTATCTGAAACAAAACTAAAACCACATAAACCTGAAAATGGCTTTTCACACTTTCCTAAAACAAATGATGTGAAAAACAACATCTGCAGCAACAAATTCACAGTTACATCCAGGTTCAGTCTGCTGTTATAATCATTTGCAAGATTAACACCCCAGACTAAGATACAGAACATTATGGAGCACGGCAAAATTAACTGCAATATTACTCATGTTTTATAAAACAAATATTGTGACACTAACAATTTAAATCACACCTACAAGGTTAAATAACATAGAAATCTCAGGCCAGGACATTCCTAATTCTTAGTACTACATATGCACTTATTTCATGTTCACTGAAGCATGAACTTATCTCTTTGTATATTAAACTGATACAATATACTTCTATTACAATTAAAACCTCAGAATTGTGTTTAGAATTTCATATAGTATCAAGCAGCCTTAAATTTTGGTGTCTCAAGTAACGGAAATGTTAATTAGTATGTTCTTAAGGTTGCATAGGAAATCCTTAAAAAATTGTAAAGCACCAGATATATAATGAACTTAAGATGTATATAAAATATATACACCTATGGTTAATAGAATAGCCAAATGACAGTATTGTTATGTGTAGAAAATTTTCCTAATTAAAGTAAATGAAGAAGATTTTTCATTTGGAAAAAAAAAAAGTGTCACACGCCAACCACAGATTTGACCTGCATTATCCATATGAAAGTTTAGTGCTTTCCTGAGTCTGATATAGTATGTATTCTCAGCAAGACCTTATGAGAAAGATACACATAGAAAAATTATACACAGATTAGAATTTGTTTGACTGCATCAGTTTTAATTATTTTCACCTTTCAACTTCACCCACTGGCCTCTATTCTGTTAAGAAAATAAATAGATACATCTGGTCTAGCTCCTCTATAGCAGTTACATATGACGTAAATACGTCATGGTTTATTTCTCCTTTAACCAAACAGTGCTAATCCTGAGAACCTGTCTTCACTTAAAAACTCCTTCTTACCCCTAACCATTTTCAGTGTCTCTACTTCTCCAGATAGTAGCTTACCATGACAGAGTATGTCTTGCTTCTTCTCTGCACATCCAGATGGAAATCAAAGGGAAACATTTTATCTTACTCCTACTCCCGTCCCTTTAACAAGACTCCAAACCTTCTAGTTGGCGCATGGAAAATGGCTCTGAAATTGCAGTTAACTGTTATTTGCTAAGAATGAACAACATTATACCTCAGAATAGACAGGTGCCATATGAACCAATTTAGACAAACACAAATTGTAACTCAAAGCTTTCGGACACTGACCAAGAAAGAAATCTCATTAAATGGTAGAACAGTTTTCTACATTTGCACTCTACATTTGTACTTTTTAACTGAAAAAAACTAAGATGATCATGAATGTGGTTTGACAGACAGCAAGATAGAACAGTTGGGGAAATATTAATAAACCACAGATGAGTCAACAATTTAAATAAAACTTGTGATTTTATTTTTTAAAAATTTCAAATGACTCATTCATTATTATCCCCCATAAATTTCAGTTACATATACTCCGCCTCCTAATATCTGAACAAATGAACTTGGTCTCTGTTCAAGCTAAACAAGATATTCTATCACTTCATATGCATTTGAACTGTTCGCATACTAAATTAACCAGTGAACTCTTCATTTGCTTTACAAGAATCTTGAAAAATTCTTCCTAATTTCCGCAATTTCACTTTGGCAATTAATGCATCTAAAAGGTAACATCGTGAAAAGTTATTAGAGAACAAAATGTCTGTTGTGGAATGCTAAATGCTATAGTTAGTCTAGAAACAACATGTTAGATCAAGCTCCAGGGTTAAAAATCATCCCTTTTCATGAGGGCTAAAAATAAGCTTTTGCTATTATCAATAACTTTCAACAAGGACAGATCTGTTTCATGGATACCCTCTCACAGACTCTTTTTCAGCTCAGTTGTTGCTTGTTTCAGTTTAGACAAAGATCAGCCTCCTAAGCAATCCCACGTCAAATGTTCTGTGTTTTGCTGTTACTGCCCATCTCCGGAGTTGCTTTCCAAGTCGCTGGAGACATTAATTGGGCTAGAAAGAGGCAAGCACAACCTGTCAAAGCTAAAACAGAAGAGGTGGCAGATTTGGTATGGAGGCTGTAATACCATTAGAGGGGAAAGGAAAGCTATATTTGTAGGAGTAAACTAAACGTGTTTAGGAAAGTTCCCATACTTTGTGGCCAAGTGGCATGGAATAGCATACAAATATACCACTCAACCCTGAAGTGTCCAAAGAGGCTGCCTGCAAACTGCTTATTTGGAATGGTCCCTGTGACAGTCCTATTCCCAGACTGTACTTAGGAACTGCCTGGAAGAAGAGTAATTTAGTGTGAATGAAAAGTGTGCCATGGTCTAGGCCAATAGATTACTACTACAGATGATTGTGTTTGACCATTCAGGAACACACGAACATTACTCAGTACTTTTTGATTTTCTAGCATATAAACATGCCAAGCCTTACCAGAAGGTTTAAAGTTATGGCACATAATAAAAAATTTAATGCATTTCCAGTCTTGCTGTTGAAAATCATTGGGTGTTTAGGGCAATATTTAACAACAGATTATGAATGATCAATATTAATCAACTCCTTCTAAAACTTCAATCAAGATAAATCATACTGGATGCAGTGTAGTAGTTGCATTTTTGACTGAAGAACACAAAACTGTAATTGGGGAGAGAATGCAGATTGATGGATACCTTTAATTCATCTCACTCATTTGTCCTTCACTGTTGATGCAAACCAGTATGTGCTCTGCCTGTGTTGTCTACAGAAGATCATTGATTCCTGGCAGCTGTGCTAACAAGTCTTCTAGGCTCTTTATATGCAAGCCATCTAGAACAAACTCGGCACATGTAATATTATCTAGATATATTGCAATCATATCTGCTGAATACAGAGTGCGTGTAGTCAGTAATAAAACCTGAGAGACTAGGGAGACTAAAGTTGTCAAAACTTTACAATTTTTTATATGCTCATCCATGTAGAATATTTGGAAGACTTTCCACAGTTAATAATGAAACAGCATGTGAAAGGTGACTCAAGATTCAGGCATGAGCTTACCACAAGCAGCACACAAGGAATAAAAAAACCACACAGAAGTCTCAAACTAGCACACAAAGCACATAATGTGTACGGCAGAGTTAAAAAACAAGTGGGAAATGTACCAGAAATACAAACAATGCAAAGAGACAAAACCCAACAGAGAGGCAGGAGGAAAAAAATATACAGTGCAAGTTACATGGGAGTTGTCAAAAGCATAGAAAATACTTTGTATTTCAAGGAAATATTTAGAAATTAATATATCCTACTAATCTTAAAAAAAATGAGAAGATAAAGCAGGAAAGAAAACAAATTAAAAAGATAATAGAAGATTTTTTCCTGTTAAAGCTAAACCTGTTTGCAAAGCTCCCACAGGAAAACACAAAGGTAAAAAGATATAAACAAACATTGCACAAGGTTTACATGTTTCTTGTAATCAGATGTCAGAACTCAGGTGAATACAGTTAATGATACAGAAATAGAATTGGCCAAAGGTAGTATAAATCTTAAAAGTATCTTGAAGTTAGGTGCAAGTTTCAGTCCTAGAATAGGAGAACAGTAGTTCAGTGTGAGAAATAACTGATCTTAGAGAGCGTTCAATTTCTGTAATGTAAATTACACGTAATTTATACAACAATGTGCATGGTCTAGCCAAGGGACTATGTCATAAGCAGACATTCCTAGAAAAGAATAAATCTTAGAAATATTAAAAGAGGATGACACAAAGCTGTTGAAACATGAGAAGAACATGCCAAAAATGCAAAAGGAAAAAAAACAACTACTTGAAAACCATTCTACAATAGTTGCATGGGTACTACAGAAATAGCTAAAAAACGTGTCAGTGGAAGACAACATTTGGATCATGTAATAGCCAAGCCAAAGAGTGACATAGCAGATCTGTTGTGCTGATGGTGATGAAGTTTTGCTTTGTTTTCATGGTGTTGAACTCAGTCATAAAACATTTGACCTTATTCCTAAGGAACGAGATTTTTCTTGAAATAGAGGAGCCAAATTACTATATGTGATCGAAACATTTCACATCTTTTCTCAGGCTAAGAAAGGCAAAGATGTTCCTATTCAAAGTATCTTTTGACAACTACTAATTCTTTTAGAATATGATTGGCTCAAGAAATACCACTTTTTGCAACTTCCTAGACAGCAGAAATAGCCCTGCAGCAGCAAACGTTGATCTTAGTCTTTGGGACATGATTGCAAAAGGAAACATACATATGAACCACAATACAATGTTTGAATCATTTAGAGCAGAAAAAAACCCTTAAGATCAAAGCCAACCGTAAACCTAGCACTGCCAAGTCCACCACTAAAATATGTTCCTAAGCACCATGTCTACACATCTTTTAAGTATCTCCAGGGATGGTGACACAATCACTTCCCTGGGCAGCCTGTTTCAGAGATTCACTACCCTTTCTGGAAAGAATATTTTTCCTAATACCCAATCTAATCCTCCCCGGGCACAACTTCAGACTTCACAACTTGGGAGAAGAGACCAACCCCTTTCATGCTACAACCTCCTTTCAGGTAGTTGCAGACTGCAATAAGGTCTCCCCTCAACCTCCTTTTCTCCAGGCTCAACAGTCCCAGTTCCCTCAGCTGCTCCTCATCAGACTTGTGCTCCAGACCCCTCACCAGCTTCGTTGCCCTTCTCTGAGTTTTCTCCAGCACCTCAATGTCTTTCTTGTAGTGAGGGACCCAAAACTGAACACAATATTCAAGGTGGGGCCTCATCACTGCTGAGGACAGGAGGATGATCATTTCCCTGGTGCTGCTGGCCACATTGTTCCTGATACAAGCCAGGATGCTGTTGGCCTTTTTGGCCACCTGGGCACACTGCTGGCTCATGTTCAGCTGCTGTCAATCAACACCCCTAGATCCTTTTCCTCCAGGCAGTTTCCTAGCCACTGTTCCCTGAGCCTGTAGCGCTGCCTGGGGTTGTTGTGACTCAAGTACAGGTTTCGGCAGCTGGCCTTGTTGAACCTCATTCACCTGGCCTTAGCCCACTGATCCAGCAGGTCCATGTTTCCTTTTATGTATTTATTATTTATGTAATTCTAAGCTTTAAATTGGTCTAGTATGGAGATGTTTCTTATCTTATGGAAATAGCAGCAGTTGCATAATACTTTTATATTGGCTTGTTTTGTTGATTTGACAGGAGAAATCATAGAATATTGTGGATTGGAAAGGACCTTAAAAGGTCATCTAGTCTAAGCCCCCTGCAATAAACAGGCACATATTCTACTAGATCAGGTTGTTCTGAGAGCCTGGCCATGAGTGTTTCCAGAGACCATCACGAAAAGTTTCCAGACTTCTTTTAAATATCCTAAAATTCAGCATAAATAACTACTCTGGACAATAACACTTTTTGTGGACTGATCACTTTTATTTTCTTTTGACAGGATTTAAAAAATGTTTTCAACATTCTGATGTTGCTCTCTGAATAAGAAGGTATGCAATTGATTAAGACCTGGCCTTACAATTAACTTAGTCTTGCTAACACCTATGCAGAAGAATACATATTTCTCTACACTGCCATTGCATCCTGCTGATTCAAAGTCTCGTTTCTTTTATGCAGCTTGAAATTAGGTTAGTTTTTACTTTCCAGTATGTATAAGTAATTCAGATTGAGTGACATTGGTGAAGTCAAAAGCATCAATTAATTTTACATTCAGCATGAAGCACCTTACATAATTTTTTCGGCTAACTCAATATTTTATGATCGAAGAAATTTTGTCATTCTTACTGGGACTACTTGAGACCTGCAAACCTTAGACTGTCTTGAGTTCACAGTATCACAGTATGTTTGGGATTGGAAGGGACCTCAAAAGATCATCTAGTCCAATCCCCCTGCCGGAGCAGGAACGCCTAGGTGAGGTTGCACAGGAACACATCCAGGCAGGTTTTGAATGTCTCCAGCGAAGAAGACTTCACAACCTCCCTGGGCAGCCTGTTCCAGTGTTCTGTCACCCTTACTGAGAAGAAGTTTCTTCTCAAATTTAAGTGGAACCTCTTGTGATCCAGCTTGATCCCATTACCCCTTGTCCTATCATTGTTTGCCACCGAGAGGAGCCTGGCTCCATCCTCATGGCACTCACCCTTTATATATTTATAAACATTAATAAGGTCACCCCTCAGTCTCCTCTTCTCCAAACTAAAGAGACCCAGCTCCCTCAGCCTTTCTTCATAAGGGAGGTGCTCCACTCCCTTAATCATCGTTGTTGCCCTATGCTGGACCCTCTCCAGCAGTTCCCTGTCCTTCTTGAACTGAGGGGCCCAGAACTGGACACAATATTCTAGATGGGGTCTCACCAGGGCGGAGTAGAGGGCAAGGAGGACCTCTCTCTATCTACTAACCACCCCCCTTCTAATACACCCCAGGATGCCATTTGTCAAGACCAGCTCTTCATTATCTGTTAAGATGCATGTTTATGTGACTTGACCAAAATCCCACAAGTAGCAGAGGCAGTAGGGCATGCTTCAGAGAAGCATTCAACTGCTTAAGCCAGAGGGCAGGCTTTTTCTTTTTTGTGCTCTCTTGCCACACCCCAGAATCTTAATAGCTGTAATCAGTGGCACAGCAGAGTCCAAAAGACAACATTGTTCTTCACTGAGGGTTTCTGATTTATTCACTGCAATACAGATCAGATTGAATCTTGCAGGTGGGAGTACTGCATAAGATTGTAGGCACCTCTGCTTGTAAAAGTTGAAGTTTTTTTAGCTTTTTTTTTAAAACTCCTCCTCCCCCCCACTCCCCCCCACTCCCCCCCTCCCAGGTCTGCTTGCTTGTTTCACGGATGATTTCACCCTTCAGCAATATGCAGCTACAAGCAGCTGACTCTGGAGAAACAATTTTTAATTAAAATCTGTTTTCCCCCCTCCTTTGGTTTCAGTTAACGATTGCCAGGAGGTGTTGATAACCACAGGCCCTTCCAATACATTCTGAGCATTCTCATGTCCTATCACCTTCCACAGAAATTATGGGTGCTCATCATCTATGATGTGAGACGACATACCTACTTCTCTGGCAGCCAAGCTGTGCTAAATGAAAACTATTCACTGAGAAGTAATCAGTTCTTCATTCTAAAAAATATACTTCCAGTCATGAATAATATTGTCCTACAAATCTAGAAGTACAGAAAAAAAGTTTGGTTATAATGCTAAATAACTTTTGACATTACATTCATGATTTAACAGTTTGCAGTGTTTCCTAAATCAACTTTTGAAGGTGCAATACTTATGCATTCATAATAATTCACTTCATATTGTTTGGAGGTTTAGGACCTAAGTTTGAGCTGGGATCATGTAGCTAAGTTCAGAGCACTGAATGTTTTTGCTCATTTATCCATTTAAGAAAAGAGTGATTAAGTATAATGTCTTTAAAAATGCTGCTCTCAAGACTACACTGGACCCTTTCCATCAGAAGAGTTATTTTCAACATCGATGTTTTTCTTCTACGGATTTGGTAGCTTACACAATGAAAGCCTTCTTTTAGGCATTGATAAACCTGGAGTTTCTTCTTGTTGTTTATTGGCTTCTTTAAGAATTTGGTGAGCTAGATTTTATAGAAACAATTAACAAAATGTTGCTTTTATTAAAAAGTGCTTGGCTCAGACCCCATTTGATATTTTGTTCTGAAAATGGCAGAACACAGTTGTGTCTATGGCTATTCAGACATGTTACTATCCACAAAAAGTCCAAAATGGTACAATTCCATGCAGGCCTTTCTGCTCTGTATATTGAGATTCATCAGCCGTGGAAGCATACGTAGAGAAAAGAAAGTACTTTGACTCCCTTCCTCCAGATGGTACAGAAAATACCACCGACTTAAACCCTGCAATGAACAGATGCAATGTGAACACTGGAACTACCAAATGCATCCTTCAATGACTTACAATTAACTAGTAAGCTAAGTAAAATAAATATTTCATTATGTGAGTAGGTCTCAAAACTGTTACAAAGCAAAGGCTGCCTTACAGAACAGTGTATTGCTGCATAGATACTACTTTATATGCAAAGTGGCTTAGATCAGATGAGGAGCTTTCTCCATGAAACTAGGCTACATAAACAAAAGGACACAATTACCACCAACAACAATGAAAAAAACCCACTGCATATACCTTCCAAGTGAGGACTCATCCCTCTTGCGTTGGGTTTTCCCTGCAATTCAGCAAACAAACATCTTAATGTACATGTAGGTGCTCAAAGGAATTGTCCAGCACAACGAATGCTAAAAAGCGCTATCTTTTCCTACTTCGGCTAATAAAAAAGTAGTGGTAGCAAAGCCAGCTTTTTTAATACTACTAAATCAGCAGAGGGAGGGGTCTGTGAGCAGCAGATGAGTACAGCAGTGCTGTGCAGGGTGAACAGCAGCCCCTCCAAAGGTTCCAGCCAAAACCCAGAATACTTTCTGGTTTCTTGTTGCTGAAAGATGATATCATTAGAAGACAAAGCTTTAGGTTTTGGCTTCCGTACCGATGTAAATTTTTTATCACACTCTTACAAACATTTAAATATTACTCTGTCACCATCAGCCCTCTCTGATGATTGTGCAGTGTTGAGAATGTCTTCAGAAAGATGAGGATGTTTCTTCAGAAAGAAAGTCAAAGCCAAAAA